>NC_090440.1:771502343-771805374 GCF_031143425.1 Pleurodeles waltl | reverse complement strand
GTCACTTTACTACTAACCCTCAGCCAGAATCAAAATTAGCAGTGCGATATGAAGTAGTTGCTGCCTTGCACAAGGCACCAGACAAGGCTGTCTTCTGATCGCCACTATTATTCCTCCTCATAACTGAGCTGCTAGTCCATATTATTGGAAATGACAACCTAATCAAAGAAATGTCTTTCTCCTGTGGCTGTCAAAAATTGGCAGCTTATGCAGACAATGTTTTCATCATCTCAGGAGATGCAGAGCAAGCTATTCCAGACATTCTCAGAGTATTGGACAAATGAGCTGTGGTATTAGGTTGCTCACTTAACTGTGAAAAGACTGCACTATTTCCTTTAAATGTCAAATGCCTTTCCTTTATGGCTTCAGATTCAAACCTCAAATGGCAATTCAATCATTAAAGATACTTCGGTATTGAATTCAAAGTAATCTTAATTCCTCTAGAGAGCATATTCAATTTTCCTTAGTTAATAAAGTCAAGAACCTATTAGACTCCTTGTTCCCCAGATACATCACATGGTGGGGGCGAATATTAACTGTTGAAATGATGGTGGACCACAGATAAACTCCACATTAGGGATGTTCACATTATTTCTTTTCCTAGACTTGAGTTCATAAATAAATCTCACAGTTAATTTGGAAGGACAAGAAGGCTAGAATGTCCCTTAATACTCTTCAGATTAACACATCTAAAGGTGGACTGGCCCTTTCAAATTCTAATAATTACTGAATAGCCTTTCGTGTGAGACAAACCACTTGGTGGCTAAAAACAAAAGAGGCACCTAACTCACCATGAGTTGTCCTAGTTCACTGATGCTCGAAGTACAGCACCGGGGACCGCTTGTGGTTCTCCTGACCTTTACATGCGACCCTCTGGTGAACAGCAGCACTGGGCTGCTGCTTCTGAACTCAGCACTAACAGTAAAACGACCTTAAATAAACTGGCAAGCATTTATTTAAAGGTTAATTACAGTTAAAGAAAGGCAGTAACTAGGTGTCCTGCACCAGATTTACTTTAGAAATACCTTTATTTACAAAGAGCTCTAAAAGCAAACATGTAAAAATTTGCTAAAGCCTCGCAAAATTTAAAAAGTGCATTCATGTCTGCCAACTTACTAAATTTCACCAAACCCCTCAACCACTCAAAAATAAATAGGGTTATTGAGGCTGTTGTCACTATCCTGGTGTGTTTTCGCACCTTTTGATGGACATTGGATACTTATTGCCTCCAAAAAAGGAGCTGGAAATCCACTGTTTCACAGCTCATTTTCCCTGCTACCATGTGATTTCGGCTTCTCATCAGGTGACCATTTGAAGGGAGCCGAAATTGTATGACACACAGTGGCACAGTGTGAGTTGTCCGGTCTGGTGTATTTCATTAACATGTAGAATTGTTTCATTTTAGTAACTCAGATTATATCAGTGCATTTAGAAGTTGTTTTATTTTAAAGTGGTAGCTTTTCACTGTGAATTTAGAAACATTCATGCTCTCCCTCAACATCAGTGCCAATTGAAAGTAATGAACTTAGAGACAATGCATTCAACCAAGTTGATTTAGTGTGACTAATCACCCGAGTCGGTATCCAGGTGCTTGAGGGTCATGATTGCTCAGGTGACTCGGTTGAACAGCCAGGTCTTGAGTGCTCTTCAGAATTGCAATAGAGAAGTGGAGGTCCATAGCTGCAAAGGGGAGGTTGTTCCAGGGTTTTGTCGCAAGGTAGAAGAACGAGCATCCTCTGCTGTCGTTTTGGTGGTTGGGTGGGTGGTGTGAGTGAGAGTGGGTACAGACCTTAGTTGTTTGACTGGGTGGTGTAAGTTCAGGTAACGGTTGATGTAGGCTGGTCCTTCGTTGTACAGTGCTTTGTAGGCACTGATCATCAGCTTGAATTGGCATCTCTTCTGTATGGGGAGCCAGTGGAGTTTTCTGAGGTGGGTGATGATGTGGGTCTGTCTGGGGAGGTGTAGGAAGTTGGCTCTGTATATACTATCTCAAAGTGTGTACAGAGTCCAAGGGTTCCCCTTAGAGGTTGATAGTGGCAAAATTAGATAATACTAATGCTCCATTTTGTGGTAGTGTGGTCGAGCAGTATGTTTATCAGAGGGTAGTGTTAAGCATTTGTTGTACACACACAGGCAAAAAATGAGAACACACACTCAAAGACTTAACTCCAGGCCAATAGGTTTTTATATAGAAAAATATTATTTTCTTTCTTTATTTTAGAACCACAAGATTCATAATTTAGGTAAGTACATAAGTTGTAAGGTACTTCACACAGGTAAGTATGGAACTTTGAATTAAAACAGTAATGTACACAGTTTTGGCAAAAATGGCAATAAGCTATTTTAAAAGTGGACTAAGTGCAAAAATCAACTGTTCCTGGGGGAGGTAAGTATTGGTCTCAGGTAAGTAAATCACTTACAAGTTCAATTTCCTGGGCATAGGCAGCCCACCGTTGGGGGTTCAAGTCAACCCCAAACACCAGCAACACAGGTCCGATCAGGTGCAGAGGTCAAAGTAGGGCACAAATAGCATAGGTGCCTATGGAGAACGGGGGTGCTCCGGTTCCAGTCTGCTAGCAGGTAAGTACCTGCATCCTCGGGGAGAAAACCAGAGGGGTTTTGTAGAGCACTGGGGGAAGGGGGAGGTCCCAAACAGCCACACACAAGACACCCACAGCGGCACAGTGGAGGCCGGGTACAGTGTGCAAAGTAGGTGTCCGGTTGTAGATAGGAATCAATGGAGAGACCCGGGGGTCACTCTGACGATGCAGGTGGGGCACAGGGGGCCTTCTCGGGCCGGCCACTGACTGGGCTAGGATGAGGGCCGCCTGCTGGTCACTCCTGCACCGGTATTGGTTCCTCTCGTTCCTGGGGGCTGCGGGTGCAGTGCTTCTTCCAGGTGTCGAGTTCTTTTGTTACTAGTCAGTTGCGGTCAGGGGGAGCCTCTGGACCCCCTCTGCAGGCTTCCCTGTGGGGGTGCTGGGAGGTCGTCTCAGGGTGTTCACATCGTTGGAGTCACCTGGGGGGTCCTCTCTGTGGTGTTGGTTCCTCTGGGTACGAGCTGGGGACATTGGGTGCAGAGTGTGGAGACTCACGTTTCTGGAGTGAGGCTGGAGTCTCTTTAAAGATGGTTTCTTTGTAGCAGTTTTGGACAGAGCCCTAGTCCTCAGGAGCTTCTTGTCCCTTTAGGTGCAGGACAGTCCTCTGAGTCCTCTGGTCCCGCTGGGTATGTCGCTGTGCAGGTTTCCTGAGTCCCGAGACAGGCCGGTAGGGCTGGGGCCAAGTCAGTTGTCGTGTCTGTCGTCTCTGCAGGGCTTTCAGGTCAGCGGTCCTTCTTCTTGTTTCAGGTTGCAGGAATCTGGTTTCCTGGGTTCAGGGTCGCCCCTAAATACTCAATTTAGGGGTGTGTTTAGGTCTGGGGGGCAGTAGCCAATGGCTACTCTCCTTGAGGGCGGCTACACCCTCTTTGTGCCTCCTTCCTGTGGAGAGGGGGGCACATCCCTAATCCTATGGTGGGAATCTTCCAAACCAAGATGGAGGATTTCCTAAGGCAGGGGTCACCTCGGCTCAGGACACCTTAGGGGCTGTCCTGACTGGAGGGTGACTCCTCCTTGTTTTTCTCATTATCTCCTCCGGATTTGCCGCCAAAAGTGGGGGCTGTGTCTGGGGGCGTGCATCTTCACTAGCTGGAATGCCCTGGGGCTTTGTAACACAAAGCCTGAGCCTTTAAGGCTCACTGCTACGTGTTACAGTTCCTGCAGGGGTTGGAGGTGTGAGGGACCTCCACCCAGTGCAGGCTTTGTTTCTGGCCTCAGAGAGCACAAAGGCTCTCACCCAATGGGGTCAGAAACTCATCTCAGTGGCAGGCTGGCACAGACCAGTCAGTCCTGCACTGAAGGGTTGGGTAAAATACAGGGGGCATCTCTAAGATGCCCTCTGTGAGCTTTTTTAAATAAATCCAACACTGGCATCATTGTGGGTTTATTATGCTGAGAAGTTTGATACCAAACTTCCAATTACTCAGTGAAGCCATTATGGAGCTGTGGAGTTCGTTTTTGACAAACTCCCAGACCATATACGTGATATGGCCACACTGTACTTACAATGTTTAAGAATGGATTTAGACACTGGAGCGACATATTCCTCATGCAGCTATGCCCTCACCTGTTGTATAGTGCACCCTGCTTTAGGGCTGTAAGACCTGCTACTTACCTATGCCACATGCAGTGATTTGTGGGCATGGCACCCTGAGAGGAGTGCCATCTCGACTGAGCCTTTTTCTTCCCACCAGTACACACAAGCTGCAAAGGCATTTGGCATGAGCTTGGAGAGGGGTCCCCCAGGGTGGCATAATACATGCTGCAGCCCTTTGGGACCCTCCCTTGTCAATGGCCCTTGGTACCATAGGTACCATTTGCAAGAAGCTTAACTGTCTGCAGGGGTGTGCCGATTGTGGAAACAATGGTACAGATTTTGGGAAAGAACACTGGTGCTGGGTTAGCAGGATCCCAGCACACTCCCTCTGTTAGCATCAATATCAGACAGAAAAAAGAAGGCGGTAAGTATGCCAACAAGGGCACTTTCCTACGATATGTTATATTAAGGAAAAAGGAGGGAAAGTCAAATAAAATAATTTTGTAGGATCACACCATTTGGTCAAGGGGGGGAAGCCGAGATTGATCCCAAATTTCTTGGTTCCACTTTGTGCAATGCAATCTGACCACTAGATGTACATGCCTCCGTTCCCCTAGACTCCCCTTACATACCCCTTCCCACCCAACCCCCACCATGCTTCCAACGTCTCCCCTCCTACCGCCCCCACCCCAAACACCCCCATCTCAAACTCATGACCACCATCCTGCTAGTATCAGTGTGGCCCTCGGTCACACCACAGACTAATCTTTTTGGCCCCTGGGGAAATATTTGTGAGTACCCATGAATTAGTCAAACTCCTTTCCCTAATTAACACACTATCATTAAAATCGATAAAAGTTCATATCTGATCATTAATGACACTATAACTACAATTAGAGCTCTTGACAAACACAAAAGAAAAAGTTCAGATTTTTCCTAACTATGGTTCAATCCATGCATAACAATGGATGGACACACACCCTTTTGGGAGAAATGGGCATGCTCTGGAATCCTCCTTGTTAGAGACCTTGGAACACCAGTAAACCTATTTTCCTTTCTCATGTAATTTGAGAAATTTAAACTCCACAACCAATTGACTTCTATAACTTCCCCAAACCCAAAGCTGTGGTTAAGAAGCTTGGAAAACAGATTCCTGGATTGCATTAGACCACATGGCCACAAGAATATAAAAATTCATAGACAATGCACTCCAATCAACTCCGATGTTCAAGAAAAACAGGGAAGATTCTATAGGGCCAGAGATAATTCCTTCCATACTGAGGCAGAATTGGTCCCAATATAAAATTCTCTCTCTACCATGAGATCTCCCCACTGCTCTACCAATATACATTTTGTACCTTATACAGATGCTACTGAGCCCCAGAAAACTGCACAAACTACTTAACCATTTCTGACCACAGCTGGCGCTGCTCAGAACTCATAGGAGAGTCAGACCACCTACTCTTCTATTGCAGACCAGCCAAAACTACTGGAAACCAATTGAATAAATAGTACATGAGAAATTCCTCACAAACATTATACTCAATCACATTATAGTCACTTTGGGCCCACATATTATCAGCCTCCTGTTATACTTAAGTGGGATCTTGGATTTCTAGATCCCCTACTAACCCTGCGACTGGAAAAAGGCGAACAAAATCTCCTCATATCTGGTGCCCTGAGATTACTTCATAAGAAGCTCTGATAACAGTAGTCATAACCACAACTTAAGCTTCAAGCCTTGCATAGCCTTAAGGCAGAAACTAGACTCATAACTTGAAAAGATTAAACCATGTTAAGCCCATAAGATCATATGGTTACACCATCCTTTCAAAACTACAACCACTCATATATCACCCAAACTTTTAAATCCCTGACCCGGCTCATACTTCACTTGAGCCTCCTAACCCACACCACCCGTGCATCCCTATAGTCCGGTCTCTTTTTTTTCATAACTGCACTTTCTTCCTCTTCCTATCTGTAACCTCTTATCTGTGCAATACATCCTATATACATTCTCTGTATAACTACAGATGTTTTCCAGATATCACCTCACTGAACTCCATTTTACAAAAATTACAATGTATTGCCACAATATTATAATTTGACTATGTATATGTCTTTCTACTAGTTACTCTTAGTGTTTCTATGATTTTGCTTGCAAAATAGTCAATAAAAAATTACTAAAATAAAAAAAGTGAGGAATAAATGAAGTTGTGTCCCATGTTATGGCTCTCATTGCTTAGTAGTCAACTTAATTTTCTTACACATGCATTACAATATGACCATCATTTGTTCAAGAACAATTATACACATAGAACAATAAGCTTTATATTCTATTTTCAGCCTTGCAAATTTCTTCTGGATGCTGTTTTCGCAAAAGGAATGACAGTGCGACAGTCGAAAGAGGAGCTGCAGCCTCAACTCAAGGAGCAGTGTGGATTAGAACTTAGTATTGACAGGTGAGTAAATTTTTCATTACATTTGCAGCACAAGCACTATTGGTACAAGACTTAATTTGCAGCATATATAGATAAGTAAATGATCAGTTCAAACTAAAGTCCATCCGACTTTTTCATCAAACTATTTCTAGCTTGGCAGTAAAATGGTGGCGATCGATAAATGTTTTTAAATCATGCTTTGCAGTCTATATATATTTTCATGCATGAAGGTGTTCTTAAAGATGTGCATTCAATTTTCAGTAATGCCATATATCTGATAGAGACTTCTATTTGCAGATTCCTTACCTTAGAATTTTCCCCCAGGCGTCGGTCTGGATCCTGAGATTCTTTTCTTCGGGCAATACACTTGCGTGTCAGTAGGTGGCGTGGGTTGACTTCACAGGTGTCGTAGTCACCGTGATGACCTCGGAGTTGTACATAGACGCCGTCACAATGCAGTGACGTCAGTTCTTTTCTTTCAGCGCCACGCGCTGATCTGGAGAAAGCAACAGTTGATCACTTTTTGACTGACTTAGACTCTTTTGTTGACTTTTTGTGAGGTTTTGGTGCGTTGAGGGATGTCCCCGAAGACCGGCTTCAAACCATACGAAGATTGTCACCGTATGATGTCGGTGACTGATCCTCATCAAGTCTGTTTGTGGTGCCTGGAGCGTGACAACAACCCAAAGTCGTGCTCCGAGTGCCGGGCAATGCACCCAAAGGCCTTAAGGGAGCAGTCTGTCAAGCTTTCAAGTGCTCGACTCCGCTTAGGTCCTGGTCTCGCTCGAGGGGAAGGTCTCGAGACCAGTCGTGGAGCCACCACCACTCGTCTTCTTTGAAGTCCTAGGGTCTAGGTAAGAAGAAGTCGAAGAGATCCTGTCACCCTTCGACTTCACCCCATTGCTTGGCTAATGCGACGGAGGAGGAGCGTCAGTGCTCGAGGCCCTCTGTCTTTGGAGTCTGCTTCTGGGTCTGCTCCAGACCTCTCCAGGTTTCCGGGAGCTGGGTTGACTCCTGCCCAAATAAAGGAGTTTTATGAGGCCATCCGCCTCATTTGTGGGCAGCCCAACCCAAATACGGAGCCTTCTGGCCCAAGGGATTTGGTCGATGGCCTTCAGGTTCTGCACCGGCGGCTCCTGCCACCGAAGTCCTCTCCGGATCCGTTCTTGGATCCGCACCAACACCGGTCGTACCATTGAGACTGGTTCGATTGTCGACACTTCCGATGTCAGTGGTTGCCACCATCAACCCGATCTGATCCCCGACGACTCGGCACCGGACTGGTTTTGGCCGGCGCCGCCTTCTTCTTTGATGGGGCCTATTCTCCACAGTTTGGATCCTGACCCTTATTCTTATGGGTTCGAATTCGAGGAAGGATTGGAGGGGTCCCTGGACCGTTCTGAACACCAAGATGACCCTAACTTGGACTTGTCACAGGAGTTGGGTGAGGCCGGTGGTCTGGATAACTCCCCAGATGCTGGCATGCTGTCGCCTCCTACCGTGGCTATGGCAGAGGGAGCAACTCATTCAATGGAGGTTAGTAAAGCGGCTAAGGCTCTCGGCCTTGCGCGGCCTACTGTTGAGGTCAGGTCTACATTTGAAACTCCCGCCACCAAAACGGTATATGCCTGTCATTGGCATAAATTTGTGGCATGGTGTACCAACAAATCTGTTGATCTCCCTCTCTGCTCCTCTTTCTGAGGTTATTTTGTTCATTCTCTCTATAGCCCAGCAGGGCTCTGGTTTGGGCACCCTCAAAGGTTATTTATCGGCTATTTCAGCCTTTCTTTAGTTGCCTGATCAACCTTCACTCTTTAAGTCTCCTATTCTTAGTCAATTTCTTAAGGATCTCACCTATTTGTTTCCTCCCACTCTGTTTATCATGCCTCAGTGGGACCTCAATCTTTTACTTACTTACTTGATGTGTAATCCCTTTGAGCCGATGCACAAATGTCCCTTACGGCTCCTTACTTTCAAAACTGTTTTTCTTGTTGCCATCACTTCTGCTCTCAGAGTGAGTGAGCTTCAGGCTCTTTCTTCTAAGCCTCCATTTTTGTCTGTGCACACTGAGAAAGTAGTGTTACACACTAAGGCTTTCTTCCTTACCAAAGTGGTTTCAGCTTTTCACGTAGGCCAGTCCATCACCTTGTCTACTTTGTACACACCTCCACATCCTTCTTATGAGGAAGAGAGACTCCACCTCCTGGATCCAAAAAGAGCTTTGGCCTTTCATTTCAATCATACTAAAGATTTCCAGGTGGACAATCAACTCTTTGTTGGATATGTAGGTGCCAAGAAAGGGGAGGCGGTGCAAAAAATGTACCATCTCTTGATGGGTACTTCTTTGCATCAAGATGTGCTACACTTTGGCTAAGAAGCAACCCCATGGCGCTCATTTCACCAGAGCAACTGCTGCTTCCATTGCGTTAGCACACTGAATTTCTGTCCTGGATATCTGCCAGGCAGCTATGTGGGCATCCTTTGCACACGTTTAATACACATTACTGCCTGGACAGTCAGGGTCCGTTGGGACAGCTACTTTGGTCATTCGGGCCTGCAGGACTTTCTAGTATGATCTTCGTTCGCAGCCCACCTCCGAGAGTGGCTTGGCTTGGGTATCTATTCTAAGGTAAGGAATAAGTCTATCAGATGTACAAGTTTCTTACCTTCGGAAACGATATATCTGGTAGAGACATATTGTAGTTGCAGATTCCTTATCGACCCACCCACACTACCCCCTTGCGAACTGATTTATAGGGACAGGGCTTCCCCATTCAGGGCCTTAGCTCTGGCGCACCGATTTCAGTGTTATTCGCAGTTCTGCGCTTTGACGTGGAAATTTGTGAAAAGAAACTGATGGTGCTGTGCATTTACGACGCTTGTGGAGTCGACCGATGTCACCTACTGAAGCGCAAAGGTATTGCTGGAAGAAAAAAATCTCCGGATCCAGTCTGACGCCTAGGGGCAAATTCTAAGGTAAGGAATCTGAAACTAGAATATGTCTCTACCTGATAAATCATTAGCGAGGGTACGTAACTTGTACGACAGTTTCCATTTTGAAAGGTTATTTCTTTTGGGCTGTTCAAAGTAATCTTCAATGGTTTTAGTTACTCAGTGCATCCGAGAGATTTTGAAGGGCAAATAGGGTCTCTGCCTGTCATATGCTATATGCGGTCCACTGTCATATTGTTAGTCAAAGTTCTTGTTTTTCCCACATTGTTTCTCATGTTATGTTTTATTTTTTGATAGATGAATTATTTGTATTCTTATGTTTTTTTTTTTTTTAAATCAGTCATACCTGCGCCCTCCATATAACACCTTCAAGAGTTCCTTCTCACTTCAACATTATATTTCCTCTGCCTCAGACGATCTTCGGTATTCATGGAATTATTCTGAAGTTTCAAAGTCTGAATCCTATCCTGGTTCCGAAGATGTTCACATCTTGGGCTTGATGGTCTAGTGCTTCTCCCTGGTGCCATACTCCAGATGGTTAATGAGATCCCTTAATTGCTGCCTCAGGAGACAGTAGTTTCAGCATCAATGGAAATAATCACAAACATGAAGATTTTCTGTGTTATCACCCCAAATCTTCATTGGTGGATGTGTCCATCTAACTTCACAGTAGGCCCTTCAGTCCTATGCATGTGCTGGGAAGCCACACACTTATGGTGGTGGGCTCTGCAATGAGGAGTTTCCTCATTAGTGGCTAGTTTGACAGGTACACTGAGGTTTATGTGTCTTTGGAGGATCATTAATGGGAGCTCGAGCCTCAAGTGACCAACATGATCTTCTCCCTACTGGGATTTATTTACATGAACCGCTTTTGCTACAGCTCTGAGCAGGAAGGTCTCTGTGTTTTGTGCTCCCCACTTTCCACTGTGTGGTCCCTTGGGTATAGGTTGGTGTGTGCACAGGAGTCACATCCGGGTATACCTGCCCACTTAGTGCAACATACTAAAGTATGAAAAAGTATACAAAAAGTGATGGGTGGAATACTTCAATTAATCTCAGCCACAGATAATCACTCAGGCTGCATCTCAGTCCATTGTTATTTTGCACACCATGCCACATGTTGTTACTTAACATTTAGCCATCTCTTCCACACAGAATAGATTTTTCTCAGCAGGATGATCTGTTCCACCTCCAACCCCCCCCCCCCCCCCAATAAATAGACACTTATGATCCGTTGGTTATATTGAGCAGTGTCCTTTAGAGGCCTTCTTATTGTCGCCAGAGTTATGGTATGCATATGGTGAGGAATCTTCAAGAAGATTTGGATGCACCAGAAATATTTTACCAAAGCTAAGTAACATTCTGCCAGTCAATCCATGTTCAACAGACATTTCAAGAGAAGCTTTGTTGAATGAAATCTGTGCTATGGAACCAGTGGAGCATACAAACGAGAAAGTTTCAAATGTATGTTTTCTGAGATGAATAACTCTGCTTTGATACTGCCAAGAAATAGCAGTTAGACCTTCCAAAACATAATTGCCTTGCACAGAAACGTCTTCCCTGTTGTGTCATTGAGCTGGTTTTAGTAACCTGCAGAGGCTGGAGGCTTCTTTTTTAATACACCACAGTGGAAATAAAAAAGGGCCTAATGCATGTCAAACTGTACATTGAAAAATTGATCATTCGGCTAGCGAAACTTTAGATGGTTACCTCTGTTCAGAATCTATTCCTCTTCCACACAGATCGGTAGCTGTGTGCAGAGGCTCTGTAATATGTGGACTTCTACTTTCCATTTTGGTTATGAAAACAAAATATTTAATGGTTTGTGGTGATGACTAGCTTTATTGGTGTTTAGGTTTTGCTCCTTGTCCCTAATGAAGCACTTGACATGTTCACTAGTGTCAGACTTGTCATCCTTGGCGTGGTCTCCCTTACCTTTTTGCCTCTGTCAGGGGTCACACACTTGTGCACACATGATGTGGACAGTGAAGACAGCCCACCCATTAATCAGAAAGTTTACAGGGTGATTGTCAGGGTCCAGGCTAGCATTAAGGATGAGGTATCCAAAATGTTATCCCTAGGGGTTATTGAGCATTCCAGCAGTCCATGGGCCAGCCCAGTGGCATTGGTCCCAAAGGCTGCTGCACCTGGTGCCCTTCCAGAACTCAGGTTCTGTGTGGACTACCGGGGACTCAATGCGGTCAGCAAGACTGACGCACACCCCATCCCCTGAGCTGATGAGCTCATTGATCGGTTGGGAGCTGGCACCTACCTCAGCACGTTTGACTTAACGTCTGGGTACTGGCAGATTGCCTTAACAGAGGAGGCCAAGGAGAGATCTGCATTTTCTACCCCAGATGGGCACTTTCAATTTAAAGTGATGCCATTTGGGATGAAGAATGCCCCTGCCACTTTTCAGAGATTGGTCAACCAGGTGTTGGCTGGGCAGGATGTGTTCAGTGCTGCCTACCTGGATGACATTGCTGTTTTCAGTTCCACATGGGAGGAACATCTGCAAAACCTCTGCAGAGTGTTGGAGGCCCTGCAGAAGGCAGGCCTCACTACTAAGGTAAGCAAGTGCCAAATAGGGCAGGGTTCTGTGGTGTACTTGGGACACCAGGTAGGGAGTAGCAAGATGGCACCCTTACAACCAAAAATTGACACCATTCTGGCTTGGGAGCCTCCCAAAACCCAGACTGAGGTGAGAGCCGTTTTAGGTTTCACTGGCTACTACAGGAGGTTTGTCAAGGGGTATGGTACCATTGTTACCCCCTTGACTGAGTTGACTTTTAAGAAGCAACCCAAAAAGGCGATCTAGACAGAGGCTTGCAAGACCACCTTTGATGCCCTGAAGGCTGCCATGTGCACAGCACCTGTGCCGAAGGCACCGGACTACTCCAAGGATTTTGTTGTGCAAACAGACGCCTCAGAGCATGGTATTGGAACAGCACTCTCACAGCTTAATGAAAAGGACCTATATCAACCCATAGCCTTCAATAGCAGGAGGTTACTTCCCAGGGAACATAGGTGGAGTGCCATAGAACATGAAGCGTTTGCTGTGCTCTGGGCACTGAAGAAGCTAAGACCCTACTTGCTTGGGACTCACTTCCGGGTTCAGACTGACCACAGGCCCCTCAGATGATTAATGCAGATGAGGGGTGAAAATCCAAAACTGTTGAGGTGGTCCATTTCCCTACAGGGGATGGACTTTACGGTGGAACACCACCCTGGTACAGAACACGCCAATGCTGATGGTCTGTCCAGATTCTTCCGCCGTAGCGATGAGAACCCCCATGAGTTTGGGTAGTTCCTCCCCACTTTCAGCTCGGGGGGGGGGAAGGGGGAGGGGGGGAACACGTGTTAGACGTTTCATCCTTGGCGTGGTCTCCCTTAACTTTTTGCCTCTGCTTCCCATGCTGTTGATGTGTGCTGGACTCTGTTTTTGCTGTTTTGTTACTCTGGGCACTTTACCACTGCTAACCGGTGCTAAAGTGCAAGTGCTCCTATACAAAATGTGTATGTAATTGGTTCATCCATGATAGGCATATTTGATTTACTGGTAAGTCCCTAATACAGTGCACTAGAGGTGCCCAGGGCCTGTAAATCAAATGCTACTAGTGGACCTGCAGCACTGGTTGTGCCCCCCACAATAGTAGCTCTGTAAACATGGCTCAGACCTGCCACTGCAGTGTCTGTGTGGGCAGTTTTAAACTGCCAATTCGACTTGGCGAGTGTACCCACTTACCAGGCATAGACCTTCCCTTTTCTTACGTGTAAGACACCCCTAAGGTAGGCTCTAGGTAGCCACATGGGTAGGGTGCAGTGTATGTTTAAGGTAGGACATATACTAATGTGTTTTATATGTCCTAACAGTGAAATACTGTTAAATTTTTTTTTTTTTACTGTTGCAAGGCCTATCCCTCTCAGAGGTTAACATGGGGGCTGCCTTTAAATATGATTAAAGTGTAGATTCCTTTGGGAGCAGATACACATGTGGAGTTTGGGGTCTCTGAGCTCACAATTTGAAAATACATCTTTTAGTAAAGTTGATTTTAAGATTGTGTGTTTGAAAATGCCACTTTTAGAAAGTGAGCATTTTCTTGCTTAAACCGTTCTGTGACTCTGCCTGTTTGTGGATTCCCAGTCTGGGTTAGTTTGACAGTTGTTCTTGGTTACAATGATAGCTCATCTCTATTGTAAATGTGGCAGTGTTTTTCTTTCTATAGTTATGTATCATCTGTCTTTATTCAACTGACTTCTCTGGCAATGAGCTTGAGGCATTTATTCAGGTTTTGCAATACATCCAGTTTAATGTTGCCCTTTTAAAATCCAGACATATAGATTATTTCTCATGAATTGGTTAGCGTTCTACAGAAAACAACCGACATTCATTTTTCAGGCATATTGCTTCATCTCAGTTTAGATGTTTCAGGTAGCCCTTAAATTGATGATTTCCTGCATTCTGGCCATACTGCTAGCCGCCTTGATGAGAGAAGTGCAGGTCCAAATATCTCATCTGTTGCATAATTATACAAAACTGCTGATGGTATGCGTCAGTGTGGTGCGAGATGGCTGTTTTAACTTTGTGAATAATGAAGACAGTCATCATTAAATGAGCCCATATCAGATCAGTTGATGCAAACTGTAGGAAAGTCCCTCTTTTTGGCATGGGTACCACCCCCCCCTTCTTTTTGCCTGCTGTCAGTATGCTTTAGCTGGTTTCACTGTGATCCTGCTAACCAAAACCCCAGTGATTGTGCTCTCTCCCTCTACATTTGGTTTCTTAATACTTTTCACAAACCACAGTTGGTATACTGGTGCCCCCATATATGTCCCTAGTATATGGTACTTAGGTACCCAGGGCATTTGAGCACCAGGGGTTCCCCATGGGCTGCAGCAGGTATTATGCCACCCATGGGGAGCCCATGCAAAATGTATCTGCAGGCCTCCCATTGCAGCCTGCTTGAAAAGGTGCATGCACCCTTTCACCACAGGTCACTGTAAGTCACCCCTATGGTAGTCCCTCCTAGCCCAGAGAGCAGGGTGCAGGTACCTGTGTGTGAGGGCACCCCTGCATGAGCAGAGGTGCCCCTACAAACTGCAGCTCCATTGCACTGGACTTTGTAAGTGTGGGGAAGCCATTTTACCTGTGTACTGGACACAGGTCACTACGAGGTGTTTACTTTTTTTTTTATTAAATGAATTAAATTTGTATTTCTCTATCTACCCCCACCACGTGGCGCCCCACCCTTTCTGCTAGCTGCTGGTCACTACCTGTGTCCAGCTACATAATGGTAACTCCGAACCTGGGCATGTTTGGTATCAAACATGTCAGAATCATACCCCAAAACTCTTGACGATATTGGTTGTATGATTCTATGCACTCTGGGAGCTCCTTAGACGACACCCAGCATTGCTCCTACCACTCTTCTGGGTTTCTATGGGCAGCCCACTCTGCTGCACTGCTGCCACCAATCAGACAGGTTTCTGCCCTCCTTCTGCTTGACCAGCTCAGGCAGAGGAAGGCAGATCAAATAATTTCTTGTGGGAGATGGAGGTAATACCCTCTCCCTTGGAAATAGATGTTACATGGCTTCGGAGGGGTAGCCTCCCTAAGTCACCAGTATGCTTTGAAGGGCACATTTGGTGCTCTCCTTTCGTAAACTGGTTTGCACCAGCTGAGGGACCCACAGTCCCTGCTCTGGTGCAAAACTGGACATAGGAAAGGGGAGTGACCACTCCCCTCTCCATCACCACCCTAGGGGTGGTGCTCAGAGCTCCTCCAGGTGGCCACTTGATTTTGCCATCTTGAATACAAGGTGGGCAGAGGCCCCTGGGAGAATCTGAGTGGCCAGGTCAGGTAGGTGAAGTCATAGCCCCCTCCTGAAAGGTGGTCACCAAGCTAGGTGACCAGTCCAGCTTCCTGGTCTATTTAGGGTCTCCCTCTTGGGTGGGTTCTCCGATTCATTGTGGAAGATTCCAGCAAGACTCCTCTGCATTGTTTACTTCATCTTCTGTCCACTGGGACTGCAACAGGACCCTCCCGGAATGGACAATTTGCAACTTCAGCGACGGCTCAAATCTGCAAGTTTCTCCGGCTCCTTCTAGGAACTGCAACATTTTCCTGGCCGTGCATCCTCTGAGGGTGGCGAGTCTTCAGCCTGCGCAAGAGAAGTAAGAAGGAACCTCCCTTGGAGTGAAGGAGCCACTCTCCTGCATCTGCAGGCACCAACTGCAACAACGACCGGCTGCGTGGATTTGCTCTCCTCCGAAACTGCGTGGATCCTGCATCACAGGTGGTGGTCTGGAATGGTCCCTCTGGTCCCGTCTACCAGCTGTCCAACTTGGGAGAAGGTAAGCTCATGCCTGTCCACGCAGGACAGTACCCCTGTGCACTGCGACTCATGCAACTACCAAGGCATGTTTGCTCCTCCTCCAAGGGATCTTCAGGCTTCGTATAGCCTCGCCCCCCAGCACTCCTTCCTGCAAAGCACAGTCTTCTGCCTGCTGCTGCAGCTACATGGGACTCCTCTTCAGGTGTGCTGAGTTGGCCTCACGGCAACTCCTGTTCCTGCTTCTTCTTGCAACTCTCCTGACTGCTAAGGGTTCAACTTGGACTCCCCTCCTTAGGTCGAGTCCCCTGGACCTTGTTGGTCCTCTTCAGTCTTGCAAAACTTCTTCTCCGTCTGTTGCATTTGCCAAGGCTTGTTGATGGTTTTCCAACACCACTGACCGACTGCATCTCAATCGCTGACGTGGGACACCATTTGCATCACTCCTGGAACTTCGCTTCATCTCCTGTGCTGCACTGCTGGCCTTCTTCGTCGACCTCGTCCTACATCCACAGAAGGGTGGGCAGTGGCTCCTGCCACAACCGGACTCTCAGACACGAACTGGACATGGTCCCTTTCTTTTGCAAGTCCTCTTCTGTCATGATCCACCTTTGGATTTTTCCAGTCTCAGTAATCCTTTTACAAGGTCCTCCTGTTGTCTTGGGAGGAAACCAGGCACTTACCTGTGCACTCTGGTCGCTGGGGGTCACTCTGGTACTAACCTCTTGGGGTTCCCAGTTCCTCCAGCTCCCTTCTACTGATTCCAATTCCTTCGGTGAGAGACTGCCTTTCACATTTCACTTTTTTTTACTGTATGGTGTGGCCTTCCCCTAGGTCCTCACTGTTTACTTTTGCCAATGCTGATTGCTTTTTATGCTCTTTACTGATTGATAATGTTTATTTAATAGTGTGTTTATTTACCTCCAGTTGGGGGTTGCCTATTAGTATTCTAGTATTTGTGTTACCATAATAAAGTACCTTTATTAGGTCAAGCATGGCAGCGTTCAAGCGCTGCTTTTCCCGTGTAGTTATCTATTTGGGCTTTTAACCACGCCCACATCACGCCCATCACGTTCACTCGTTTTTTGGCTTGCCCTTTAAAATCCTTAGTTATCATTGGCAAGTGCTTTACGTTTGCCCCTCCAAGGGGTGGTTTGGTTACCGCCTTGGGCATCGCCCCTGTTACATGGCTAATTGCACTTTTGCCTATACGTTTGACTGCGAGCAAACTTTTTTCTTTTTGTCTCTTTCCACACTAATGCTCCTGGCAGCCGTCGGCTCGATTCTTTTGCCTCGACTCGTGGTGCTGCCTCCTACTACCTCCTTCCCATCACTGTGTTTCCTACTCTGGACTGATACTGCACGCTTGATCAGCTTCGGCACATGATTTTCTCTAAACGGCTGTAATCATTGAGGTAGCATGTGTGATTTTGGAGGCTTTTATTTTTTCAGCACCGCGCCCGCTTCTAGTTTTAGCCTTGCACCTAATTTTTATCTACACTGCATTTTTAGGTCGAGCATTAGCGTTCGGCCTGCTGTATACTTTTAATATACTATAGAGTGAGTTTCAGCATTCTCATTTGTTAGTTGCAGTGTCCTTTGAAAATCCTTGCTTGCTAGTGGTCAGTTATGCCTCTTTGTCCTGCCTTTTTTTCACTTTGGGAGCAGCACAAAGTACTGTGTAATTGCGCTATGTCCTGTTTATCTTTTCTGTAAGGGATTTTTTTTTTGGCATTTGCCTGTTTCACCTCAACAGTGTGGTGCTTGTTCAGTCCCTCCTCCCCACCAGCTCCCTCTGCAAACATAATAAAAACAGAGGGGGGCTTTTCCAGGGCCAGCTCGCTCTCGCTGTCTTCCTCTTGTTATTTTCAGTCTGTGTCTAGAAAAGTTCAGTCAGTAAATTACAACGCTAAGAGCTCTAACTCGAGCAAACACGACACCATTGCATTCCAGATGCTTGTTTCACAGATCATTTTTACTGTCTGGCCGGCCTCATAACCAGAAGGAGCATTCCTTCAGCTTTTGTGCATGCGAGAAAGGTCATTTTCTCACAAAATGATTGAAGGGAGGAAGTAGCCCACGAAGAGCGCTGTAACCCCGAAATATCTAACAAAATAAATCTACCGGCCAGCCCACTGCGAGCCTGATTGTGTTTTGCAAACAGGATGTGGGGGGTAGAGCCTTTTATATAACGACACTAGCCTCACAGGGAGGAGATTTTAGCGTCACCGGCTTGAAAACGGAGACCTGCTTTAAAAGAAACGCACCCAGCAATCTCACGGATCATTACACACACTTTTCAAGATTTCCATTTTCTACAACGTCCATAAACTGGGAATAAATATGTAGTGCGTTCCACTTTTTTTTGTCCCTATAGAGCGTGTAAAAATGGAGTGTCTTCTAGTTTACATGTCACTCGGCAGTTCCCTTGCAGTTCCATAATCTGTGTTGTCTGTGTCCACAGTGTAGGACATTTGATGCTCATTTATTGAATAGGCTTACCGGCTGCTACCTAATCTCTTTGTTCTGGACAGACAAATTAACTTTCTCACACTGAGCTTCAACCCCAGGGAATTACACTTCCAAGCTTCAAGCACTTTAATTAGCTCGAAAGTAGAGCCTTTACGATTGGACCGTGAGCAGTTTGCAACTTGGATAAAGTAAAGGCCAAAAGAGAAGCTCTGAACGGAATTTCAAACCCTTCAAGTTCTGATGAAAACTATTTCTTTTAAATAATTGCAAACATATTACAGGACGTGAAAGTCCACCTCAGTTGCTGAATACCGGAGTTATACCCTTTTATTTATCTGAATTCATTAACCTCTTAGCTGCTGGGCCTTTTCCCCACCCAGTGCTAAGCCTTTTTTGGCTATTTGGGGTAGTTGGCGCTTAGGCCTTCATAACTTTTTGTCCACATAAGCTACCCACGCCAAATCTGCGTCCTTTTTTTCCAACATCCTAGGGATTCTAATGCTGCCCAGAGTTTGTGGTTTTCCCCTGGAGGAGACCAATAAATTAGCCAAAATACATTGAAAATTTGCTTTACAAAAAAAAAAAAGAAAATTGGAAAAAAGGGCTGCTGAAGAAGGCTTGTGGTTTTTTTCCCCCTGAAAATGGCATCAACAAAGGGTTTCTGGTGCTAAAATCACCATCTCCCCACCTTTCAGGAACGAGCAGACTTGGATCAGAAAACCAAAATTTTCAACACAATTCTGGCATTTTACTGGGACATACCCCATTTTTACTATTTTTGGTGCTTTCAGCCTCCTTCCAGTTAGTGACAGGAATGGGTGTGAAACCCATGCTGGATCCCGGAAAGCTAAACATTTCTGAAAAGTAGACATAATTCTGAATTCAGCAAGGGGTCATTTGTGTAGATCCTACAAGGTTTTCCTATAGAAAATAACAGCTGAAATAAAGAAATCTTGAAAGTGAGCTGACAAAAACAGCCATTTTTCTCCACGTTTTACTCTGTAACTTTTTCCTGCAATGTCAGATTTTTTAAAGCAATATACCATTACGTGTGCTGGACTCTTCCTGTTGCGAGGATATATAGGGCTTGTAGGTTCATCAAGATCCCTAGGTACCCAGAGCCAATAAATGAGGTGCACCTTGCAATGGGTTTTCATTCTATACCGGGTATACAGCAATTCATTTGGTGAAATATAAAGAGTGAAAAATAGGTATCAAGAAAACCTTTGTATTTCCGAAATGGGCATAACATAAGGTGTTGAGAAGCAGTGGTGATTTGCACATCTCTGAATTCCGGGGTGCCCATACTAGCATGTGAATTACAGGCCATTTCTCAAATAGATGTCTTTTTTGCACACTATCTTACATTTGGAAGGAAAAAATGTAGAGAAAGACAATTGTTTTGCTATTCTGTGTTCCCCCAAGTCTCCTGATAAAAATGGTACCTCACTTGCATGGGTAGGCCTAATGCTCGCGACAGGAAACGCAACATGGACAAATCACATTTTTACATTGAAATCTGATGTGTTTTTTGCAAAGTGCCTAGCTGTAGATTTTGGCCTCTAGCTCAGCCGGCACCTAGGGAAACCTACCCAACCTTGGCATTTTTGAAAACTAGACACCTAGGGGAATCCATGAATGGGGTGACTTGTGGGGCTCTGACCAGGTGCTGTTACCCAGAATCCTTTGCAAACCTCAAAATTTGGCTAAAAAAACACATTTTCCTCACATTTCGGTGACAGAAAGTTCTGGAATCAGAGAGGAGCCACAAATATCCTTCCACCCAGCATTTCCCCCAAGTCTCCCGATAAAAATGGTACCTCACTTGTGTGGGTAGGCCTGGTGCCCGCAACAGGAATAGATCACACAACGGTCAATGTTGGTCCTTACATGAGGCAGCTGTTGACCCTGGGGTGATCCATTCCTGACGCAGGCACTAGGTGTAGACACTCAAGTGGGGTAGTGTTTTTATCAGGACAGGTGAGGAATCACTGGGTGGTAGGAATTTTGTGGATCCCAGCATATGCCTGTAGTTGGTGTGACAGAAATGCGAGAAAAATAGAGCTTTTATTCAACATTTCAGCTTTGCAGGGTATTCTGGGTAAGAAAACTTTCGGGAATCCACACAAGTCACACCTCTGTGGACTCCCCCGAATGTCTAGTTTCCAGAAATGTTTGGGTTTAGTGTGTTTCTCTATATGGCCGCCGAACCCAGGACCAAAAACACAGGTGCCTGCCTTACAAAACCAGTTTGTTTTGCGATAGATAATTTTGATGTTTCCACAATACGATTTGGGCGGTGGAATTTGGGGCTGAACTAAATTGGGGAGCTCCCAAGAGAGCACTCTCTCTCTCTGCTTGCCGCCGCATTCACCTGCTCTCTGGGTTGGGCTAACCGACTATTACCCCGTTGCACAGACTGTGCCTGCGAAGGGACAGCAGGACTGTCCTCATCACCTCCCTCATAATTTACTGGAAGAGGAGTTATCGAATGGGACTCCTCCGACTGAAAAATCACTCCCAGAGTCTGCGCCATTGTCCTATCCCTCAGGTGCTGTCTCAGTATCTGATGTCTCAGTCTCTGATCTTATGTCAGAGCTGTCCTCTATAACCCTAGTGACAGCAGCAGTCATCCATCAAGATGCCATCTCTGCCATTGGCTAAACTGTTGCTCTCAAACACTAGCCTACGTACACAGTCACAAAATCGATGGTGTGTGAGATACGTGCAACAGTAGAGGCCACCTTACTTTCGCTTCTTCCTTCAATCAGCACGTTCTTTCAAGACACTCAAAAAACACCTTGTCACATACCATTCGTCACAGTCTTTAGCACCTCCTGCGCCCAGTCCAACAATCATTATTGGTGCTCCCACTCCCTCCTCCTCGGATTCCCTCATTACCACCCAGCAAAAGTGCCCTTCATCTCTCCATAGCCGCCCTCCAACCCGCACATACATTTAATTTGTATTATACCGCATGTAATGGCTGACCTTACCAATGTACTCCGCTATTTACATAAAATACAGATTTGCTCTTTGCAGTAGGCATATAAACCTTCTGCGCTTCTTTATGGCACTGAAACTGCCACTAGACAAGTCTGACCCTTTTGTAGCAGAAACATAATCACAATACTTACTTGACTTTTTTATTGCTGCCTAAAAGCTACAGTTGAAATGTGTCAGTTGAAGTATGTGCATTGCTTTGAAGACGCAAGCTGCAACTGCAAGACAACTGGTGGCAACTATATATATATATATATATATATATATATATATATATGTGTGTGTGTGTATATATGTGTGTATATATATGTATATGTTCATATATATATATATATATATATCACTTTTATATGTGGGTCTGGTTTTCCTGGGGGCCGATCGCAGCCCCCAGGGAAACCACACACTTATTGACAAAAGTGATTTATATTTATAGATATATATATATATATATATAGATATATATATAGATATATCTACATAGATATATATATATATGTATATATATATATATAGAGAGAGATCTATATTTTTTTTTAGTTGTTGTATGGTTTCCTTGGGGGCCAAAATGGCCCCCAGGGAAACCCTACAACAACTAAAAAAAATATTGCCCCCACAGAGGGTCGCCCTGCCCACGGGCGACCCCCATGTCCATTTCTTTTTTTATTTTTTTTATTTATTTAAATAAAAATTGTCTCGGGGGGGGCGCAATTGCGCACCCCTGCGGACACTCACCTTTAAAAAAAATAAAAAAATGCCCGGGGGGGGGGGGTGCTGGGGCTTGGGAGAGAGGGGCGTTTTCCAAGGGGGCCGACACCCCAAGTGAAATTCCTGGTGTCTAGTGGTGTTTCCTGGCACCCGAGAGGAAGGTCTCGAGATCGGTCACAGAGCCTTCACCACTCGTCTTCTTCGAAGTTCTCGGGTCATGGAAAGAAGAAGAAGTCCCATCGCTTTCCGACGTCACCCCATCGCTCAGCCGACGCAACGCTAGACGAGCTTCCACGCACTAGGCCTCCGTCCTCAGAGCCTACATCTGGGTCGACTCTGCGCTTCCCCGAGTTTCCCAGAGCTGGAGCGACCCCCACCCAACTTAGAGTTTTACGAGGCCATGCGCCTCATCTTTGGGAATGCTGACCCTGATACGGCGCCTTCCCGCCCAAGGGGTTTGGCTGAGGGGCCTTCGGGTTCGGCGCCGGCAGCTTCGGCCACCGAGGTCGCCTTTGGATCCGTGCGCGGATCCACACCAACGCCGGTCGCACAATCGAGACCTTCCCCGGCGCCGGGTCGATTATCGACGCTCCCGACGTCGGTATTGCCCACTATCGCCGTCGACCGAATTCTCATACCCGACGACTCTGAGTCGGAGTGGCGTCAGCCAACGCCGCCAACGGCTTCGGTGGGCCCTATTCGCCCGAGGTCGGATTCAGACCCATTTTCCTATGGGTCCGAATACAGGGAGGAATTGGAGGGGTACCAGGACCCTTATGAATACCAAGAAGACCCTACTATGGACAGGGTGCAGGACTTAGGCGAAGCCAGTGGTCTGGATACTTCTCCTGACGCTGGCATGCTGTCTCCTCCTACCGTGGCTACGGCGGAGGGAGCTACCTATAGTATGGTGGTTAGTAGGGCGGCTGAGGTCCTTGGCCTTGAGCTACCTACTGTTGAAGTCAGGTCTAATCTCCTGACAGAGGTGCTTCAGCCTGGGGCTTCTACGTCCGAACACCTTCTCCAATTTAATGAGGCCCTCACTGATGTCCTTTTGGGTACATGGTCCAAACCCAACACAGGGGCTCCTGTGAACAGGACTATCTCTCGCCACCATCGGCCCGTGCCAAACGACCCAAAGTTCCAGTCCCAACATCCTACGGATAAGAGTCTTGTAATCCAGGCTTCCTCTTCTTCTGGTGCGTTCCCTTCTGCACCCCCGGGTAGGGAATCCAAAAGGCTGGAACAATTTGTTAAGAAGTTATTGCATGACTTTTGGGCCGTTTTTCCCACTCACTGTGGGATACGGTTGCGCAAGTCCTGCCGCAGATACTGGAGGAGGCCCGTGCTACCGTCTCCCAAGCAGTGAAAGATGGGAGAGACGCAGCAAAGTTCACTATCTGTTGTGGGCTGGATATGACCGACTCTCTGGGCAGATCAGTTGCGACGACATGCCTGGTTACGTACTTCTGGCTTCTCGGGGGTGTCCAACAGTCACTCATGAACATGCCCTTTGATGGCACCCGTCTGTTCGGAGACAAAGCGGACTCTGCCTTGGAGAGGTTCAAGGATACCCGGGCTACGGCTCAGTGCCTTGCCTTTCCTCCGTCACACGCCCTCCACAGTCCCCTTTTCGTCTCTTTTGTGACCACGGAAGGGGCGCCCTGTCGCGTCCTCAACCCAGCCACCATGCCATGCACGCTGGACAGCCTATGCGTGGCCGTGGACGCAGAATCCCACGTGGCCTTGGGACAGGGAACCAGAGTTCTGTCCAGTCCACCTCTGCCCCCGCTGCAGCCTCCAAACCTTCCAAGTCCGTCCCCTCACTCCTGCCCAGTTGGTGGCAGGATCCGCCATCACCTGCCCCACTGGGAACATATAACCACGGACGGGTGGGTTTTGCAAATAATTCGGAAGGGCTACTCCCTCCCTTTCGAATCTGCACCACCACACATGCCACCATCCTTCCATCATCTTCCAGAGGATCATTTGGTGCTTCTCCGCTAGGAAGTCGCGGCTCTCTTGGCCAAGGGAGTTATAGGTCCCTGTGCCAGAAGTAGGTTGTGGTTGTTATTCCCGCTACTTTCTGATACCAAAGAAGGACAAAGGCGTGCGTCCTATCCTAGATCTTCGGGACCTGAACTACTTCCTCAAGAAGAAGTTCAAAATGCTCACCCTGGCTCAGGTTCTGTCTGCCTTGGACCTAGGAGACTGGATGGTAGCGTTGGACTTGCAGGCCGCTTATTTCCACATCCCCATACTGCCTGCCCACAGACGTTACCTACGATTCGTGGTAGGTCACGAACACTTTCAGTTTACCGTGCTCCCTTTCGGCCTTACCAGTGCCCCTCGGGTGTTCACGAAAGTGATGGCGGCGGTTGCAGGTCATCTGCGCAGGTTAGGGGTCTCAGTCTTCTCCTACCTAGATGACTGGCTGTTGAAGGTGCCTTTGCCCCTGACAGTTGTCTCCCACCTTCAGACTACGGCGGACCTCCTGCACCAGCTGGGGTTTACTATCAACATGCCGAAGTCACACCTGACTCCCTCTCAGACGCTCCCTTTCATTGGAGGTGTTCTGGACACAGTGCTGTTTCGGGCTTATCCTCCCAAAAACCGAGTCCAAGACATTCAGGCTATGATTCTGATCTTTCAGCCTTGGTCTTGGGTTTCGGTGAGACAGACTCTGAGGCTGCTAGGCCTCTTGGCCTCCTGCATCCTGCTAGTAACACATGCCAGGTGGCATATGCAGGCTCTGCAGTGGGACCAGAAGTTCCAGTGAGCGCAGCATCAGGGAAATCTCTCCAACATGGTCCAGATCTCGGAGGGGACTGCGAAAGACCTGCAGTGGTGGCTTTCAAATCCTGATTGGGTCAATGGCAGATCCCTCTCCCTTCCCCACCCAGATCTCTCTATAGTGACAGATGTGTCACTTCTGGGTTGGGGCGGCCACATGGGAGAGGCGGAGATCAGAGGCCTCTGGTCTCTGGCGGAGTCGGGACTCCACATAAATATGCTGGAGCTCCGAGCGATCAGACTTGCGTTGAAAGCATTCCTTCCCTCTCTCAAAGGGAAAGTGGTGCAGGTGTTCACGGACAACACTGCCACCATGTGGTACTCCAACAAACAAGGCGTTGTGCTTCCTTTGTCAGGAAGCACCTACGCCTCTGAACATGGCTGGAACATCAGGGCATTAGCCTGAGGGTTCAACATCTGGCGGGTTCTCTCAGCGCCAGTGCAGACGAACTCAGCTGCCGGCGCACTGTCGATCACGAATGGCGTCTTCATCCGGAGGTGGCGCAAGGTCTCTTTCTCATGTGGGGAGAGCCTTGGTTAGATCTGTTTGCCTCCTCATGAGAACGCGCAATGTCAGCTATTTTGCACGTTGGAGTTTCCAAGGAGGCACTCGCTTGGAGACGCTTTTTGTCTTGAGTGGAACTCCGGCCTCCTTTACGCCTTCCTGCCTATCTCTCTTCTGCCCAGAGTTCTCAAAACAATCAAGTACGGACGGGCCCAAGTTATATTGGTAGCTCCGGACTGGGCTCGAAGAGTGTGGTATCAAGAGCTATTGAGCATGTCCATCAATCCTCCACTCAGACTGCCTCTTCGGGCGAATCTTCTGTCGCAGCAGCTGGTGACGGTCCTCCACTCGAACCTGTCCAACCTCCGCCTTCATGCGTGGAGATTGAGCGGCAATAGTTGACGGCATTTGCCCTTCCACTCGAAGTCTGCAATGTTATCTTGGCAGCCAGGCGTTCATCAACTAAAACTGTATATGCCTGTCATTGGAATAAATTTGTGGCATGGTGCACCAACAAATCTGTTGACCCCCTTTCTGCCCCTCTTTCAGAGGTTCTTCTGTTCATTCTTTCTTTAGCCCAGCAGGGCTCTGCATTGGGCATCCTTAAAAGGTATCTGTCTGCCATTTACGCCTTTCTTTGGTTCCTGATCAGCCCTCACTCTTTAAATCTCCTCCTGTGAGTAGGTTCTTGAAGGGGCTCACCCACTTATTTCCTCCCACTCCCTTCATCATGCCTGTAGGAAGTTGGCTCTGTATATACTATTTCAAAGTAAGAAATAGTGTGTACAGAATCCAAGGGTTCCCCTTAGAGGTAATATATTGGCAAAAGTAGATAATTCTAAAGTTCTATTTTGTGGTAGTGTGGTCGAGCAGTAGGCTTATCAGAGGGTAGTGTTAAGCATTTGTTGTATACACACACAGGCAATAAATGAGGAACACACACTCAAAGACCATTCCAGGCCAGTAGGTTTTTATAAAGAAAAATATCTTTATTAGTTAACTTTAAGAACCACAGGTTCAAAATTTACAGTTAATACTTTAAATGTAAGGTACTTCACTTAGATACTTTACGAACTTTGAATGAAAGCAATATCACATACAGTCTTTGTAGAAATGGCAACAAGCTATTGTCAAAGTGGACACAGTGCAAAAATCAACAGTTCCTGGGGAGGTAAGTAAAGGTTAGTTTTGAAGGTAAGTAAAACACTTACAAGTCTTAAGTTTGGGGCATAGGCAGACCACCTTTGGGGGTTCAAGGCAACCCCAAAGTTACCACACCAGCAGCTCAGGGCCGGTCAGGTGCAGAGGTCAAAGAGGTGCCCAAAACACATAGGCGCCTATGGGGAACAAGGGTGTTCCAGTCTGCCAGCAGGTAAGTACTTGCGTCCTCGGGGGCAGACCAGGGGGGTTTTGTAGGGCACCGGGGGGGACACAAGAAGGCACAGAAAGTACACCCTCAGCGGCACAGGGGCGGCCAGGTGCAGTGTGCAAACAGGCGTCGGGTTTTAGATTGAAAACAATGGAGGGACCCGGGGGTCACTTCAACGATGCAGGCAGGTACAGGGGGGGCTCCTTGGGGCAGCCACCACCTGGGCTAGGCAGGGGGTTGCCTGGAGGTCGCTCCTGCACTGGAGTTTCGTTCTTTCAGGTCCTGGGGGCTGCGGGTGCAGTGTTGGTTCCAGGCGTCAGGTACCTTGTTACAGGCAGTCGCGGTCAGGGGGAGCCTCTGGATTCTCTCTGCAGGCATCGCTGTGGGGGCTCAGGGGGGTCATCTCTGGTTACTCACGGGCTCGCAGTCGCCGGGGAGTCCTCCCTGAGGTGTTGGTTTTCTGCAGGTCGAGCCAGGGGCGTTGGGTGCAGAGTGTGAAGTCTCACGCTTCCGGCGGGAAACGTGAAGTCTTTAAAGTTGTTGAAAAGTTGCAAGTTTGTTGCAGGTTGTTGAGCAGAGCCGCTGCTCACAGGAGTTTCTTGGTCCTGGGGGTCAGGGCAGTCCTCTGAGGCTTCAGAGGTCGCTGGTCCCGGTCGGATGCGTCGCTGGAGCAGGTTTTCGAAGTTGGAGACAGGCCGGTAGGGCTGGGGCCAAATCAGTTGTTGTCTTCCTCCTTCTCTGCAGGCTTGTAGGTCAACAGTCCTTCTTCTTTCTTTAGGCTGCAGGAATCTGATTTCCTGGGATCTGGGGAGCCCCTAAATACTGAATTTAGGGGTGTAATTAGGTCTGGGAGGGCAGTAGCTAATGGCTACTGTCCTTGAGGGTGGCTACACCCTCTTTGTGCCTCCTTCCGGTGGGGAGGGGGGCACATCCCTAATCCTATTGGGGGAATCTTCCAAACTCAAGATGGAGGATTTCTCAATGCAGGGGTCACCTCAGCTCAGGACACCTTAGGGGCCGTCCTGACTGGTGGGTGACTCCTCCTTGTTTTTCTCGTTATCTCCTCGATCCTTGCCGCCAAAAGTGGGGGCAGTGGCCGGAGGGGCTGGCATCTCCACTAGCTGGGATGCCCTGGGGCACTGTAACAAAGGGGGTGAGCCTTTGAGGCTCACCGCCAGGTGTTACAGTTCCTGCAGGGGGAGGTGAGAAGCACCTCCACCCAGTACAGGCTTTGTTCCTGGCCACAGAGTGACAAAGGTACTCTCCCCATGTGGCCAGCAACATGTCTGGTCTGTGGCAGGCTGGCAGGAACTGGTCAGCCTACACTAGAAGTCAGGTATGTTTTCAGGGACATCTCTAAGATGCCCTCTGGGTGTATTTTACAATAAATTGCAAACTGGCATCAGTGTGCATTTATTGTGCTGAGAAGTTTGATACCAAACTTCCCAGTTTTCAGTGTAGCCATTATGGTGCTGTGGAGTTCGTGTTTGACAGACTCCCAGACCATATACTCTTATGGCTACCCTGCACTTACAATGTCTAAGGTTTTGCTTAGACACTATAGGGGCATAGTGCACATGCACATATGCCCTCACCTGTGGTATAGTGCACCCTGCCTTAGGGCTGTAAGGCCTGCTAGAGGGGTGACTTATCTATGCCATAGGCAGTGTGAGGTAGGCATGGCACTCTGAGGGGAGTACCATGTCGACTTAGTCATTTTCTTCCCACCAGCCCACACAAGCTGTGAGGCAGTGTGCATGTGCTAAGTGAGGGGTCCCTAGGGTGGCATAAGACAAGCTGCAGCCCTTAGAAACCTTCCCTGGCATTAGGGCCCTTGGTACCAGGGGTACCAGTTACAAGGGACTTACCTGAGTGCCAGGGTTGTGCCAATTGTGGAGACAAAAGTACAGTTTAGGGAAAGAGCACTGGTGCTGGGGCCTGGTTAGCAGGGTCCCAGCACACTATCAATCATAACTTAGCATCAGCAAAGGCAAAAGGTTAGGGGGTAACCATGCCAAGGAGGCATTTCCTTACAATGCCTCAGTGGGATCTTAATTTTGTACTTACTTACTTGATGTGTGCCCCCTTTGAGCCAATGCATAATTGCCTCTTGCGGCTCCTCACATTCAAAACTGTCTTTCTCATCACTGTCACCTCTGCTCGCAGGGTGAGTGAGCTTCGGGCTCTTTCTTCAAAGCCTCCATACTTGTCTGTGCACCCTGACAAAGTGGTGTTACGCACTAGAGCTTCCTTCATTCCTAAGGTGGTTACACCATTTCATGTAGGCCAGTCCATCACTTTGCCTACCTTCTACGCACCCCCACATCCTTCCCATGAGGAGGAGAGACAAAAAGAGCGTTGGCGTTCTACCTCAATCGTACTAAAGACTTCCGGGTGGACGATCAACTCTTTGTTGGCTATGTGGGTGCGAAGAAAGGGAAGGCGGTGCAAAAACGTACCATCTCTTGATGGGTGCTTCTTTGCATCAAAATGTGCTACGCTTTGGCAAAAAAGCAAACTCCTGACGGCTTGCAGGCTCATTCTACCAGAGCAACTGCTGCATCCATTGCGTTAGCACGCAGCGTTCCTGTCCTGGATATCTGTCAGGCAGCTACATTGGCATCCCTGCACACGTTTGGTAAGCATTACTGCCTAGATAGTCAGGTCCGTCGGCACGGCTACTTTGGCCGTTCGGTCCTGCAGGACTTTCTAGTATGATCTTAGTTCTCAGCCCACCACTGAGGATGGCATTGCTTGGGTATCTATTCTAAGGTAAAGAATCTGCAACTAGAAGTCTCTATCAGATGTACAAGTTACTTACCTTCGGTGCCAAAATATCTGGTAGAGACATTCTAGTTGCAGATTCCTTACTGCCCACCCATCCGCCCGACTTGAGAACTGATTTCTAGGGACAGGGATTCCCCCCCTTTCAGGTCCTTAGCTCTGGTGCACCAATCTCGGTGTTCTTAGCGGCTCTGCGCTCTGGCGTGGAAAGTCGTTAAAAGAAACTGACGTCACTGCGTGAGGGCGGTGTCTATGTATTACTTCCGACATCATCATGGCGACCACGACGCCTACGACACCGGCAGAGTCGACCGACACCACCTACCGACGCGCAATGGTATTGCTCGAAGAAAAATCTCCGGATCCAGTCTGACGCCTGGGGGAAATTCTTAGGTAAGGAATCTGAAACTAGAATATGTCTCTACCAGATATTTTGTTACCGAAGGTAAGTAACTTGTACATTAGGAGGTATGCACCGCGGGCCCCTTTATAAATGGATGCACTGTCCAACTAAGGTAAACCAGTCTACTGGTAAAGACCCGCTTTGCACACTGAATGAAAGGTCCTGTCCCATTGAAAGTACTATTGGTACTTTATAAAACAGTGCATTGTCAAACTAAAGTTTTTCAGGCTAGAAGTTAAAGGCAGGCTCTTCTCATTGGAAGGTACGTACTGTCCCGTTAAAAAAGCCACAAACTATCCAACAAAATGATAGCTCTTTAACTGATAAAAGCATACTCTGCCCCATTAAATGTATTATGGAGTGTCCTATAAAGGCATGCACTGTCCCACTAAAATAAAGCAGTCTAGTTGAATGGATTGTCCCATTAAAGAGGAGAAAGTGCATCTGAACCATGCGAGTCTCGGCCAGGGCCACTGGAATTATGTGGCAGGGGAGTGTTAAATTATGCAGCGAGGTTGCGTAAATCATGCGGCAAGGAAAGGAAAATTAGTCCAAATTATGCGGCCCATTTTGTGATAGTATTAATACATTTTTTGCCCTCTTTAGGGTCGAACGCGCAAGCGCTCTGACTTGTAATCTCTCTGTGGACTTTTAACCACACCCATTCTTGCTATTAATTCTTTGTTGTGCTTGTCTTAAATGCTTCATTTTTATTGGTGCATTTTGTGAAATGTCCCTCCTTTGTGTGCTGAGTTCCCTCCCAGGAGTTTTCACTAAGTGAAATTCTTTTTGGGGCCATCACACTACGTCACGCTTCCTCCTATTACAGCATGTGATGCCCCTCCTCCGGTTTCGGTTTGCCTTACATTCACACGAGGAGCTAATAACTCTACCGCTCATTGCGGCCGTGGCGCTTTGAATCGGCTTGCTTCTGTCAACTGTTTTACTTTTCATTTTCAATTTATGTAGCAAAAAAAGTCCAGTTAGGAATTTATAACGCTAATAGCTGTAACTCGAGCAAACACGAGACCCATTGCATTGCAAATGCTTGTTTTTGTAACACTGTGTGGTTCTTTCATTTGTGAGAATGCTGTGTGAAAGTAGTGGGATTGCATAAGCTTTGCATGTCTCCTGGACAAGTCTTGGCTGCTCTTCCACAGCTACCACTAGAGAGCCCTGGCTTACTAGAAACTGCCTACACTTCACTAATAGGGGAGACCTGGACCTGTTATAAGGTGATAACACCGTAGGTGTTCAGCACACACCAGACCAACTTCGTACAAGCAGGCCTTGATTAGCACAGATTTACCAAAGGAAAATACTTGTTCAATAAAAAATATTTAGTGTCAGAATATTTTCCTCACTGTGTGTCTTGGTACTTGCTCTGTTGTCTTACCGAAAAAGCTTCCGATTCTGACATCCAGTCTGCTCATCCCTTCTGACTGTCTTTCACCTGGGGAATAGAAATTCACATCAGAATAATTTGGGTCGTTGATGCTCATATGCAAAGTAGAAGTCCTGTAGGCAAAATCCAGGGATCACAAATATAAGTTATGTGCATGTGAAAAGTTTGAATCCCCAGTAAAATTTCACCAAGTCTGGATTACCAGAATGTAACATGGGGAAAATCTAGATAATCAGTCTCGTACTATGTGCTAATAGATATTGTACATTTCTCTGGACCGCTCATATTTTTTTCAGACATGTTTGTTTTTAGTGAAAAGGTACACAGTTACAAATTGTCAGGTATCATTCAGAGCTGTTTTACAAATATGATTTATGTGAAAAGACGTTCAGTAATACTTGGTCGTTTGTATTAAATATTACAAGATCAGGCATGCATATGATCACAGATTTAGTAAGTATATTGAAATGCATAGGACTAATTAACTACAGATTAAAACTGTACATGATTCTAAGACATTTCAAAGACGAACTGAGTAGACGACCATTTGCATTGATGTTATGCCGGGTCTGGTGGCTTAGTGGACTAATGCGCCCACTATAGGGGCCTGTGTTTGACCTCATGGTCACAGGTTCAAATCCCGGCAGGTTCACTCAGCCTTTCATCCAAAATTCTGAGGTTGATAAAATGAGTACCATTGAGTTGGGTAACAATAAACATCTGTTATTCAGCGCCAAGATGCCTGCGGGTGAACGTGCGCTTTACAAATACACATGTTATGTTATGTTGAAAATAGGGAAGTACAGAAGATGGGTAGAGGAAAGAACATGCAGTCGCTTACTTCAGATGTGCTCAGTAGCTCTTCCATATACACTTGCCACATGGTTCTCGAAATGTTTTAATGTTTTGTCCCACAAGTAAGCTAGTGACCTTAAGTGAATCCCCTTCCTGTCTACTGCATGTATGGCGATACTCTCAGCTTTGGTCCATTTACTAAAGTCTAGTCGCAATATGTGGCACTTGGATAATATCAGTGCCACGTTTATAAAACAATTGCCTGTTTTTTTGTCGGTTCTATGCCTTGAAAACTGCCCTAACAGGCAGGGCTTAGATGTAAAGAGCCCCTCCTTGCCTAGCAGTGATTGTAGTTGTTAACAGACTTCAAGCATATTTGAATTTCTTTACAGGCCCAAACCATATTATTACAACCCACATTTTGAGAATGACACTTCGGGCAGGGTAGGTCTTTTAAATTGACTCTTATGGAAGTCATGTAAGTAATATGAAAGTAAATAACTTGTATGTATATCAGCCACTTGTTCCTAGATAATTGCAAAACAGTAATTGTCCCAGTAACTGCAAAACATTGGGCACATCTGGCTCCTTACTGCTAGTAGTCCAGTTCCATTTAGTAAATTACCTGGGGAAAAAAAAACTTTAATATGTGAACAGGCTGTTATGTCTTCTGACATCTTAACAATACATGTTTAACTAGGTTCTCATGCTTAAACGCTATTTGACACAATCCATGATTAGTCGCTAGACTCTGTTCACCAAAACATTGAGTAAAGTTGCTAGGATGGAGGTACTTAGTAAATCTTTGCTCTCCTCAATATTGGATGTTTTTATATAAGTCTCCTCACTTAATTTCTTAATTTATTCCATCGCCCTGCTACTAAGGCAGACAACACCTTTCATACCACAGACTAAATAGGTGTTCTACAATTGTATTTGCATCATCTAAGCACAAGGCAAGGAATTGTCTGTGATATTTGAAGGTATTAGTCAAGACAAGGAGGATATGAACATGTTCATTGTACACATAATTGCCTACAACATTTCTACTTGATTTACCATCCAGGGGATGTTCATGCTGATGTCATCAGAATGATTGCATCTTTGTTTGCCTCCCAGAAATTAGCACCTTTTTTCAATTTCTGTATTGGTTCTTGTAATGTTACAGAGCTGATATAAGTTACAAGCAGATAGATTCCTGTACTGCCTTATCACCACCTCGAAAGTGCATTCCAATTAAGCAACCAACCATCCAAACACTGATTCATTTGTCACATCACAGCGGATGTGATTCTTAAAATATTATTTTCAGCATCGGGCTTGATGTTCACGAAAAGAGCAAATGTGAAGGTTTTGACTTTCTAGTTAGGAGAGGTGTTTAATTTTTTTTAAATGATGACAATGTAGACTTAGCCATGTCTTACAACTTCCATCCTTCCACTTGCCATTGAAGGTCTGTGAGACCCTTCAGTCTCATTTCCCTGGGGATCAGTGCATACATATTGTCAAAGACAGTTATACAGGATTTCCCCAGAGTACATTTTTGCACAGTGATCTCATCATTTTTTATTTCAAAGCAAGCAGGTACTTATCTCAAACCAGTGGCTCACTTGGGTACTGAGCGTGTTTCTGCTTCGTTAGCAATGCATCATTCTCTGCTTCAGACCATTTGTGAAACTCTTTTGACTTCATCTCATGTAAAGGTGCATGTGGGAACTTCCATGCTATAGCAATTTGTTGTTCGGCTATCAATAAAGCTAGGTCAATAAGTCTGGCTTGTAGCTTTCCTTTTTTAGTTATTGGTCTACATCTAGGAATGCAGTTCTTGGGTGTCAGTAGTCTGGTTAAATAAGTCAAAGATTTTTTTGAGTTTTCAGCTTCTGGTACGTCGAGGATGTCATTGAGGCAGACCAGATTCAAGCACTGCAGTTTCTGTCATCGAGCAATGTCTGTGTCAGATCTACACCTCGTGCGTCATTGGTGCCTGGAGCGCGACCATGACATGAAGTCGTGCACCAAGTGTCGGGCTTGCATCTGAAGGCTTTGAGAGAGCGGTCATTGAAGCAGATGGTGGCCAGACGATAGACTCTGCGCAAGTCGTAATCTCATTCAAGAGGAAGGTCCTGGGATCAGTTGCGGAGTCCTCCATCATTGTCATCCCACTTCAAGTCCTTAGGGCGATTGAGTAAGTTGAGGCACAAGAAAAAATCTAAGAAGTCGAAGCATTTGTAGACATCTTCTCGTCTGTCGGCCAACGAGACAAGGGAGCGTCAACGTTTTAGGCCTGGCTCTGAGGAGTCTATGCCGACTCAGCACCTCCCCAAATTTCTGCCACCCAGAGCGACTCCTGCCCACCTGAGAGTTTTTTGGGGCCATGCTACTCATTTTTGAGCAGTCCAACACTGCCATAGCATCTTCAGGTCCTGTGGAATCGGAAGGGGCCCGTTTGGGTTCCGCACCACCGGCTTAGACCTCGACGTGCCCATGGATCCAGTCCTGAAACAGGACTGACGTTGGTCATACCCCTCCGACCTTCCCTGATGCTGACTCTCACAGCATCGCCTGCGCGGGACACCATTCAAACACGGAGCTGGATGGGCGTTGCACAAAACCAACTCCAATGCCTAGCAGGAGCCTTGCCTCCTATATTAGCTCCTGAACCCCTTTATTATGGACTAGGTGAAAGTGAGGAATGGGAGGGGTCGCTGGACCCTTTAGAATACCAGCTCCAAAAATCTATGGACTGGCGTACAGAAATAGGTGAAGCCAGTCATCTGGATAATTCTCCAGATACTGGCATGCTTTCTCCTCCTACCATGGCTGCGGAGGAGGGAGCTTCCTATTCTGTGGTGGTGAGAAGAGCAGCTGAGATCCTGGACCCTGAGTTGCCTTTGGTGGCCATCAGGACTAAACATCTGACAGATGCTTCAACCCAAAGCTTCTTCCTCAAAACCCATGCTCCTGTTTAATGAGGCCCTCATGAATGTCTGTAGGAAAGTGCCCTCTTTCTCGGCATGGTTACCCTCATTTTCTGCCTGTTGTCAGTGTGTTTGACTGTGTGCACTGGGATCCTGCTAACTAGGACCCCACCTGTTAGGCTCTCTCCTATAAAATCGTGGTAACTGTACCTTTTTCTTCTCACATTTGGCATACTAGTCCCCATCTGTAAGGCCCTAATATACGGTACCCAGGGCCTTGGGGTACCAGGGGATCCCCATGGGCTGCAGCAGTTATTCTGCCACCCATAGGGAGCCCATGCAAAAGGTTCTGCAGGCCTGCCATTGCAGTCTGCGTGAAATGGGTGCATGCACCCGTTTTCACTACAGGTCAGTGCACCGGGTCACCCCTCTGGTAGGCCCTTTCAGCCCAGAGGCAGGGTGCAAGTACCTGGGTGTGAGGGTACCCCTGCACTAGCAGAGGTGCCCCCACAAACTGCAGTTCCATTTTCCTGGACTTTGTAAGTGCGGGGAAGCCATTTTACCCATGTACTGGACACAGTGGTTATCCTGTGTCCAGCTACATAATAGTAACTTCGAACCTGGGCATGTTTGGTATCAAACATGTCGGAATGATACCCCAATACTGTTACTAGTATTGGTTGTATGATTCCATGCACTCTGGGCGTTCCTTAGAGGGCCCCCATCATTGCTCCTACCAGTCTTCTGGGGTTGTCGGGGCAGCCCCTGCTGCTACCACCCCTCAGACAGGTTTCTGCCCTCCTGCTGCTTGACTAGCTCAGGCAGAGGAAAGCAGAACAAAGGATTTCCTGTGAGAGAGGGAGGCAACACCCTCTCCCTTGGACATAGATGTTACATGGCTTGGGTGGGGTGTCCTCGCCAAGCCACTGATATGCTTTGAAGGGCACATTTGTTGCCCTCCTTGCATAAACCGTTTTTCCCCAGTCCCTGCCCTGGCGTGAAACTGGACAATGGAAAGGGGAGTCGCTGCTCCCCTGTCCATCACCACCCCAGGGGTGGTGCCTAGAGGTCCTCCAGGTGGCACTTGATTCTGCCATATTGAATCCAAGGTGGAGCAAGCCCCCCCCCTCCCTTTGCCTGCCTACATCGTTGAAGAGACACCCGGGTCTCCCCATTGAATCCTATTGCAAACCCAATGCCTGTTTGCACTCTGCACCCGGCCTCCCCTGTGCCGCTGAGGGTGTACTTTCTGTGCCTGCTTGTGACCCCCCCGGTGCCCTACAAAACCCCCCTGGTCTGCCCTCCGAAGTCGCGGGTACTTACCTGCTTGCAGACCGGAACCGGGGCACCCCTATTTCCATTGAAGTCCATGTGTTTTGGGCACCACTTTGACCTCTGCACCTGACCGGCCCTGAGCTGCTGGTGTGGTAACTTTGGGGTTGCCTTGAACCCCCGACGGTGGGTTACCTTGGACCCAACTTTGAACCCTGTAAGTGTTTTACTTACCTGTGAACTTAACAAATACTTACCTCCCCCAGGAACTGTTGATCTTTGCACTGTGTCCACTTTTAAAATAGCTTATTGGCATTTTTGCCAAAACTGTACATGCTATTGTGATTATTCAAAGTTCCTAAGATACCTGAGTGAAATACCTTTCATTTAAAATATGTATTGTTTGTAAATCTTGAACCTGTGTTTCTTAAAATAAACTAAGAAAATATATTTTTCTATATAAAAACCTATTGGCCTGGAATTGTCTGAGTGTGTGTTCCTCATTTATTGCCTGTGTGTGTACAACAAATGCTTAACACTACCCTCTGATAAGCCTACTGCTCGACCACACTACCACAAAATAGAGCATTAGAATTATCTCTTTTTGCCACTATCTTATCTCTAAGGGGAACCCTTGGACTCTGTGCACACTATTTCTTACTTTGAAATAGTATATAAGGAGCCAACTTCCTACATTGGTGGATCAGCGGTGCGGTACAAGACTTTGCATTTGTTGTACTACTCAGCCAATACCTGATCACACAACTAAATTCCAAAAATTGTCATTAGAAACTTATTTTTGAAATTTTTGCTATTTTTCTAAATTTTTAAAAGTCCTGCTCGGGCCTTGTGTTAGTCCATGTTAGCATTTCTTTTAGAGTTTAAAAGTTTTGTAAAAGTTTGGATTAAGTTCTAGAGATAGTTTTAGATTCTTAAAAAGTATCCCAACTTTTAGAGAAATAATGTCTGCTGCAGATGAGATGGTGGTGGAGCTCAACCTCACCCCTTACCTGCATCTTAGGATGTCAGAGTTAAGGACTCTCTGCAAAATCAAAAAGATAAAAACTGGTTCAAACCCTACCAAAGTACAGCTCCAGGAGCTCTTGGCAGAGTTTGCTAGAAACAACCCCTCTGATGATGTCCTCACAGAGGGGGAAGCTAGTGATGAGGAGGAAAATGTCCCACCTCCACATCTAGTTAGGGAGACTGGGGTTCCCGCAACCCTAACTCCACAAGTGATAGAAATGTTGCTTCTCTCACAGGAGAGTCCAACAGCTCTGAAAGCATTGAGGACAGCCTCAATGAAGATGACCTCCTGTTAGCCAGGATGGCCAAAAGATTGGCTTTAGAGAGACAGCTCCTAGCCATAGAAAGGGAAAGACAAGAGATGGACTTAGCTCCCATCAATGGTGGCAGCAGTTTAAGTAGGGTCAGAGATACTCCTGACATGCTAAAAATCCCCAAATAGATTGTAACTAAATATGAAGATGGTGATGACATCACCAAATGGTTCACAGCTTTTGAGAGGGCTTGTGTAACCAGAAAAGTAAACAAATCTCACTGGGGTGCTCTCCTTTGGGAAATGTTCACTGGAAAGTGTAGGGATAGACTCCTCACACTCTCTGGAAAAGATTCAGAATCCTATGACCTCATGAAGGCTACCCTGATTGAGGGCTTTGGATTCTCAACTGAGGAGTACCAGACTAGGTTTAGGGGGGCTCAAAAATCCTCGAGTCAGACCTGGGTTGATTTTGTTGACTTCTCAGTCAAAACACTGGATGGTCGGATTAATGGCAGTGGTGTAAATGATTATGATGGGCTGTACAATCTGTTTATGAAAGAACACTTTTTAAGTAACTGTTTCAATGATAAACTGCATCAGCATCTGGTAGACCTAGGTCCAATTTCTCCCCAAGAATTGGGAAAGAAGGCAGACCATTGGGTCAAGACTAGGGTGACCAAGACTTCCACAGGGGGTGACCAAAAGAAAGGGGTCACAAAGACTCCCCAGGGGAAGAGTGTTGAGACATGCAAGAGTAAAAGTAAAGAGTATTCTACAGGGCCCCAAAAACCTGCTCAGGAGGGAGGGTCCAAAGCCTCTTCACAATCCAATTTTGGGTACAAGGGTAAAAACTTTGATCCCAAAAAGGCTTGGTGTCGTAGCTGTAATCAGCAGGGACACCAAACTGGAGACAATGCATGTCCCAAGAAAGGTTCCACTTCAACTCATACTCCAGCTAGCACTGGAATGGCCAGTCTCCAGGTGGGATCAACAGTGTGCCCAGAGCAAATCAGGGTTCACACTGAAGCTACATTAGTCTCTGAGGGTGGGGTGGACTTAGCCACACTGGCTGCCTGGCCCCCTAATATGCAAAACTACAGGCAGCAACTCTTGATTAATGGGACTAATGTAGAAGGCCTGAGGGATACAGGTGCCAGTGTCACAATGGTGACAGACAAACTGGTTTACCCAGGACAATACCTGACTGGACAAACTTATCCAGTACCCAACGCTGACAGTCAGACTAAAGTACATCCCATGGCTATGGTAACTTTAGAATGGGGAGGGGTCACTGGCCTGAAACAGGTGGTAGTCTCCTCTAATATCTCAGTAGACTGTTTGTTTGGAAATGACCTGGAGCCCTCAGCATGGGCTGAGGTAGAACTCAAAACCCATGCAGCCATGCTGGGTATCCCTGAGCTGGTGTGTGTCAAGACAAGGGCACAGCACAGAGCTCAGGGTGAAAAAGAGGTGTTGGAGCCTGGAATAATGGCCCAACCCTCCAAGAGAAAAGAAAAGAAGACTGGGGTACCAGCTTCAACACAACAAAAGAAAAAGAACCTCTCTTCCTAGGAAGAAGTTCTGCCCTCTGAGAGAAGTGAGCCCATGGAGTTGGAACCTTATGAGGTTGAACTCTTAGGCCCAGGGGGACCCACAAGGGAACAGTTGTGTAAGGGCCAATAAACCTGTCCCTCTCTTGAAGGTCTCAGGCAGCAAGCTGCTGAGGAAACCAAGGAAAAATCACTGGAACACCTAGGGTCTATTGGGAAGATGGACTCCTCTACACTGAGGCAAGAGATCCCAAACCTGGTGCCATTAGGAGAGTGATAGTGCCTCAGGAGTTTAGGGAGTTCATTCTGACCTTAGCCCATGATATTCCACTTGCTGGGCATTTGTGACAAACCAAGACTTGGGAGAGGTTAGTCAACCATTTCTATTGGCCCAGCATGTCCCAGAAAGTAAAAGAGTTTTGTGCCTCCTGTGCCACCTGTCAAGACAGTGGTAAGACAGGTGGCCACCCAAAGGCCCCCCTCATTCCACATCCAGTGGTGGGGGTCCCCTTTGAAAGAGTGGATGTGGACATAGTGGGTCCATTTGAACCTCCCACAGCTTCAGGGAATCAGTATATCCTAGTAGTAGTGGATCATGCTACTAGGTACCCTGAAGCAATTCCCCTTAGGTCCACTACTGCCCCTGCAGAAGCCAAAGCACTCATTGGTATCTTTACCAGAGTGGGATTTCCTAAGGAGGTGGTTCCTGACAGAGGTGCCAACTTCATGTCAGCATACCTGAAGCATATGTGGAATGAGTGTGGGGTGACTTACAAATTCACAACACCATACCATCCACAAACCAATGGTCTTGTGGAAAGATTCAACAAGACATTGAAGGGCATGATCATGGGGCTCCCTGAAAAGCTCAAACGGAGATGGGATGTCCTCTTGCCATTTCTGCTTTTTGCCTACAGAGAGGTGCCTCAGAAGGGAGTAGGGTTTTCCCACTTTGAACTTCTGTTCGGCCACTAGCTCTTGTTAAAGAAGGCTGGGAGAGACCTCTTCATGGGCCTAAGCAAGATATAGTGGACTATGTAATAGGCCTACGTTCCAGGATGGCAGAGTATATATGGAAAAGGCAAGACAAAACCTTGAGGCCAGCCAACAACTCCAGAAGATGTGGTATGACCAAAAGGCTGCTATGGTTGAGTTTCAGCCAGGGCAAAAAGTCTGGGTTCTGCAGCCTGTGGCTCCCAGGGTACTTCAGGACAAATGGAATGGCCTTTACCCACTGCTAGAGAGAAAGAGTCAGGTCACCTACCTGGTAGACCTAGGCACTAGCAGGACCCCCAAAAGGGTGATCCATGTGAACCGCCTCAAACTCTTTCATGACAGGGCAGAATCAAACATGTTAATGGTTATAGATGAGGACCAGGAAGCTAAGCGTGAACTTCTACCTGATGATCTCTCCACTGACCCTAAAGATGGCTCAGTAGATGGAGTGATCTATTCAGACACCCTCTCTGGCCAAAAGCAAGCTGACTATAGGAAAGTCTTACAACAGTTTCCTGAGCTCTTTTCCCTAACCTCTGGTCAGACACACCTGTGTACCCATGATGTGGACACAGGAGACAGCATGCCTGTCAAGAACAACATTTTCAGACAGTCTGACCAAGTTTAGGAAAGCATCAAAGTGGAACTCCATAAGATGCTGAAATTGGGAGTCATTGAGGACTCTGACAGCCCCTGGGCTAGCCCAGTGGTCTTAGTCCCCAAACCTCACACCAAGGATGGTAAGAGAGAGATGAGGTTTTGTGTGGACTACAGAGGACTTAATTCTGTCACCAAGACAGATGCCCATCCCATTCCAAGGGCAGATGAGTTAATTGACAAACTAGGTGCTGCCAGATACTTGAGTACCTTTGACTTGACAGCAGGGTACTGGCAAATAAAAGTGGCACCAGGAGCAAAAGAAAAGACAGCATTCTCCACACCTGATGGGCATTATCAGTTTACTGTGATGCCCTTTGGCTTAAAGAATGCCCCTGCCACCTTCCAAAGGTTGGTGAATCAAGTCCTTACTGGCTTGGAGTCCTTTATTGCAGCTTATCTTGATGATATTGCTGTCTTTAGCTCCAGCTGGCAGGATCACCTGGTCCACCTGAAGAAGGTTTTGCAGGCCCTGCAAGCAGCAGGCCTCTCTATCAAGGCATCCAAATGTCAAATAGGGCAGGGTACTGTGGTTTACTTGGGACACCTTGTAGGTGGAGGCCAAGTTGAGCCACTCCAACCCAAGATCCAGACTATTCTGGACTGGGTAGCTCCAAAAGCCCAGACTCAAGTCAGGGCATTCCTTGGCTTGAATGGTTACTACAGGAGGTTTGTGAAGGGATATGGATCCATAGTGACACCCCTCACAGAAATTACCTCCAATAAAATGCCTAAGAAGGTAAACTGGACTATTGAATGCCAACAGGCCTTTGACACCCTGAAACAAGCTATGTGCACAGCACCAGTTCTCAAAGCTCCAGATTACTCCAAGCAGTTCATTGTGCAGACTGATGCCTCTGAAAATGGGATAGGGGCAGTTTTGTCCCAAACAAATGATGATGGCCTTGACCAGCCTGTTGCTTTCATTAGCATGAGGTTACTCCCCAGGGAGCAGCGTTGGAGTGCCATTGAGACATTGAGAGGGAGGCCTTTGCTGTGGTTTGGTCCCTGAAGAAGCTGAGAACATACCTCTTTGGTACTCACTTTGTAGTTCAAACTGACCACAGACCTCTCAGATGGCTAATGCAAATAAAAGGTGAAAATCCAAAACTGTTGAGGTGGTCCATCTCCCTACAGGGAATGGACTTTATAGTGGAACACAGACCTGGGACTGCCCATGCCAATGCAGATGGCCTTTCCAGGTTCTTCCATTCTGAAAATGAAGACTCTCTTGGGAAAGGTTAGTCTCATCCTCTTTCGTTGGGGGCGGGGGGGGTTGTGTAAGGAAATGCCTCCTTGGCATGGTTACACCCTGACTTTTTGCCTTTGCTGATGCCAAGTTATGATTTGAAAGTGTGCTGAGGCCTGCTAACCAGGCCCCAGCGCCAGTGTTTTTTCCCTAAACCGTACCTTTGTCCCAACAATTGGCACAACTCTGGCATCCAGGTAAGTCCCTTGTAACTGGTACCCCTGATACCAAGGGCCCTGATGCCAGGGAAGGTCTCTAAGGGCTGCAGCATGTCTTATGCCACCCTAGGGACCCCTCGCTCAGCACAGACACTCTGCTTGCCAGCTTGTGTGCGCTGGTGGGGAGAAAATGACTGTCGACATGGCACTCCCCTCATGGTACCATGCCAACCTCACACTGCCTGTGGCATAGGTAAGTCACCCCTCTAGCAGACCTTACAGCCCTAAGGCAGGGTGCACTATACCACAGGTGAGGGCATAGGTGCATGAGCACTATACCTCTACAGTGTCTAAGCAAATTCTTAGACATTGTAAGTGCAGGGTAGCCAAAAGAGTATATGGTCTGGGAGTCTGTCAGACACGAACTCCACAGCACCATAATGGCTACACTGAAAACTGGGAAGTTTGGTATCACACTTCTCAGCACAATAAATGCACACTGATGCCAGTGTACATTTTATTGTGAAATACACACAGAGGGCATCATAGAGATGCCCCCTGAAAACATAACCGACTTCCAGTGTGGACTGACTAGTTTTTGCCAGCCTGCCATACACCAGACATGTTGCTGGCCACATGGGGAGAGTGCTGTGGCCAGGAACAAAGCCTGTACTCAGTGGAGGTGCTTCTCACCTTCCCGTGCAGGAACTGTAACACCTGGCGGTGAGCCTCAAAGGCTCACCCCCTTTGTTAGAGCGCCACAGGGCATCCCAGCTAGTGGAGATGCCCGCCCCTCCGGCCACTGCCCCCACTTTTGGCGGCAAGGCTGGAGGAGATAATGAGAAAAACAAGGAGGAGTCACTGGCCAGTCAGGACAACCCCTAAGGTGTCCTGAGCTGAGGTGACTCTGACTTTTAGAAATCCTCCATCTTGCAGATGGAGGATTCCCCCAATAGGATTAGGGATGTGACCCCCTCCCCACCGGGAGGAGGCACAGAGGGTGTAGCCACCCTCAGGGCTAGTAGGCATTGGCTACTATCCTTCCAGAACTAAACACACCCCTAAATTGAGTATTTAGGGGCCCCCAGAACCAAGAAAGATAGATTCCTGCAACCTGAAGACGAAGAAGGACTGCTGACCTGAAGCCCTGCAGAGAAGACGGAGACACCAACTGCTTTGGCCCCAGTCCTACCGGCCTGTCTCCCCACTTCGAGAAAAACTGCAACAGCTACGCATCCCATAGGGTCCAGCGATCTCTGAAGCCTCAGAGGACTACCCTGCATCTAAAAGGACCAAGAAACTCTGCGGCCCTGTTGAACAAACCTGCATCTTTGCAACAAAGAAGCAACTTTTAAAGACCACACATTTCCCGCCGGAAGTGTGAGACTTTCCACTCTGCACCCGACGCCCCTGGGTCGACCTGTGGAAAACTAACTCTACAGTGAGGACTCCCCGGCGACTGCGAGCCAGTGAGTAGCTGGAGTTGACCCCTTGAGCCCCCACAACGACGCCTGCAGAGGGAATCCAGAGGCTCCCCCTGACCGCGACTGCCTGCTTCAAGGAACCCGACACCTGGAAAACACACTGCACCCGCAGCCCCCAGGACCTGAAGGAACCGAACTCCAGTGCAGAAGCAACCCCCAGGCGGCCCTCTTCCTAGCCCAGGTGGTGGCTACTCCGAGGAGCCACCCCTCCCCCCCCTTTGCCTGCCCGCATCGTTGAAGAGACCCCCGGGTCTCCCCATTGAATCCTATTGCAAACCCAACGCCTGTTTGCACTCTGCACCCGGCCGCCCCTGTGCCGCTGAGGGTGTACTTTCTGTGCCTGCTTGTGCTTGTGCCTCCCCCCCTCTCCCCCCCCCCCCACAGTGCCCTACAAAAAACCCCTGGTCTGCCCTCCGAAGTCGCGGGTACTTACTTGCTGGCAGACTGGAACGGGGGCACCCCTATTTCCATTGAAGCCTATGGGTTTTGGGCACAACTTTGACCTCGGCACCTGACCGGCCCTGAGCTGCTGGTGTGGTAACTTTGGGGTTGCCTTGAACCCCTAACGGTGGGCTACCTTGGACCCAACTTTGAACCCTGTTACTGTTTTACTTTCCTGTGAACTTAACAAATACTTACTTCCCCCAGGAACTGTTGATCTTTGCACTGTGTCCACTTTGAAAATAGTTTTTTGCCATTTTTGCCAAAACTGTACACGCTATTGTGATGATTCAAAGTTCCTAAGATACCTGAGTGAAATACCTTTCATTTAAGGGGTTGTTTGTAAATCTTGAACCTGTGACTCTTAAAATAAACTAAGAAAATAGATTTTTCTATATAAAAACCTATTGGCCTGGAATTGTCTGTGTGTGTTCCTCATTTATTGCCTGTGTGTGTACAACAAATGCTTAACACTACCCTCTGATAAGCCTACTGCTCGACCACACTACCACAAAATAGAGCATTAGAATTATCTCTTTTTGCCACTGTCTTATCTCTAAGGGGAACCCTTGGACTCTGTGCACACTATTTCTTACTTTGAAATAGTATATACAGAGCCAACTTCCTACATCGTACAGTTGGGTTACCAGTCTCTTTTTTTGCAGGATGGTCGCAGCAGTTGGGGGGCACCTTGTGCCAGCTGGAAAGCCTTGGGCGGTTCCCGGTTCCGACAGGAGCAGCGTTGAAAGTCTCTTGCCACAGGCACAAAGCCACCTGGATGGGCCACTTGGAAAAGGAGCTGGAATGCAGATTTTAAGGTGGTGCTTTGGGGTCCCCTTGGGCTGTTAAGGTCGCAAGGTATTGGGGGCCCCGGGCACACAGCAGATCCCACGAAGCAAGGTCAGGGCGGCCAGATGCAGGGCGTTTTGGAGGTCTTGGATGCTGTGCGCAAAGGGACCCTTTGGAGATTGGGGTTAAGTCTACTTCTTGGGGTCTTGCAGGACGTCACAGGTGCTCTGGCAGGAGGTCCAGGGTGTCACTGAAGTCCCTCGAATAGGGCTTCCTCCTGGTCCAGTTCCAGCTCTGGAGGAGCTGGTTTGGGTGGATTCCGATGTGCAGTGACCACTACCTGGGGTATTGGCACAACTCGGCCACGGGAGGGGGCTGTGCCACCAAACTAGGCACACTTGCAGGTCTCCTCTGGGCTGTCATTGGTGTGTCGTCAGGTTTGGCTGCGACTTCCGGTTGTGGAGATATCATCCAGTTAGTGAAGTGACCCTCCCTGGTTTGCCGGTTCCTTGTAGGTTTCTCAGTATGTTGACTGGTGGCTCCACTCAGGAGGGATATCTCGGGCTATTTGCAAGGGCTTGAGGTCCTCGGGGTCTTTTGAGGTTGGTCCAGTTGTTAGCTCCTCCGCAGCTGCGATTGTCGGGACTCTGGTGCAGCAAGGGGGGGTCTTGGAGCCTCTTCTGGTGCAGCAGGTCCTCTGTTCTTGTCCTGTTGGGTTTTTTGGTGGTGTTTTTTTTTTCTTCCAGGTGAATCTGATATCTTGGTGTAGGGGAGCCCACTAAATACTGAATTTGGTGGGCGTTTTAGGGGGATCCTGGTAGTGTCGAATGGGACACTTACCCTTGGGACACCCACTAGATTGACCACTTCCTGGGGGAAGGGTCACTTCCCTAAACCTGATTGGCTATTTTTCTCCAGTCCAAGTTGGAGAAAACTGAATTTGAGGGTCCACTTCACAGGCAACACCTTAGGAGTGGTGGGTGCTAGGTGAGGCCACTCCTCCTACCCTTTGTGTGGTTTCCCACCTTTGCTCCCTCAAAAAGTGGGGATTTGCAAAGGGGGAGCCCATCTGCTGCCAGCAGCAGGCCTGGGGATCGAGTTTCGAGGGTGGTAGCCCTTTGAAGCTCACTGCCAGGGTAGTGCACATTCCTGAGGGTGGGGAGGTGTTAGCTCCTCCACCCAGGAAGGGCATTGTTTTACAAACCAGAGAGACAGGGCTCTCCCACAAGTTTGTAGATTGGCTGTATGGATGCGGCAGGCTGGCTGGAACGAGTCAGTAACCATGCCAGGATATTTAGTCTTTGCAGGGGACACCTGTAAGGTGACCCCTGGGTACATTTCATAATAAATCCAGTACTGGTACCAGTTTGGGTTTATTATTCTGAGTTGTTGGATACCAAACAGCCCAGGGTTCAGAGCAGCCATTATGTAGCTTGGAAGCTCATGTTGTCCAGTGTCCAGTACATATATTAAAATGGCTGCTCCGTTCACTCACTATGTTGCAGGTTTGGCAAAGACACAGTGGGGGCATATCGCTCCTGCAACTATGCCCTCACCTGTAGTATGGTGCACACTGCCTTAGAGCTGGAAGGACTGGTAGAGGGGTGACTTACCTTAACATATGCAGTGTAGGGTGGACAGGGCACATATGGTGTCTGTTTAGGTTTTCCCCAGTACACTCAGCCTGCTATGGGCAGTGCTGGGTGCATCTGGATGCATGGCCCTATAGGGTGGCACAATCAGTGCTGCTGCCCTCAGGGCTTAACAATAGTTCCTCATGCCCTGGGTACCTAAGTACCTTTTACTAGGGACTTATAATGGTAGCTAAAGGTGTATCCAATTACTTTTACAATGTTTTAGGGAAAGAACACTGACACTGGGAACCTGGTTAGCAGGATCCCAGTTTGCTCCAGTCCAAGTTGCATTCAGAAACCAGGCAGAAAGTGGGGGGTGGGGGAGGTACTGTAATAAGGTGCCAGTTTCCCACAGTGTTGCTCAGGAGGCACCAGTTTCTCAGTCGCCATAGTGACACTGGCACCTGTGTTCCTGTAGGCCTCAGTCTCAACACCATTAATTAGGGGACAGTGCTTGTACTTACCCATAATAAGGGGACAGGCATTAAGGGTGGCACAATCACTGCCCCCATCAGAGACCAAGACAGACTCAGTGGTCTCTCTAACAAGCCCAGACACAACTACAGTCCCTAAGGTGAGCCCAGCTACACCCTTGGGCTGGCGACTGTTAGTAGTTCCACCACTACAGTTATTGCTAGGGGCACTAGGAGTAGAAGTGGGGTTGGTAGTGGTGGAAGGCTTGTTGCTTTTCTCAGGGCAGGAGCTGTCCCCTGCCCTATGGTCTTTGTTTTTACAAACATAGCAACAAGTCTTTTTGTAATTGGAGGAAAAGAAGGATTTGTTCCCTCCCCCAGAGGAGTTTTGTGGTCCTGATGAAGACTCTGTGTTTATCTTTGTCCCCACCCTTCTCTTGAGACTTAACTGCTTCCTTCTTTTTGTGGTTACCTCCTGTGTGAGCCTTTCTACTCACCCTGGTGCGGACCCATTTGTCTGCCTTCTTCCCCAGTTTGTGGGGAGAGATCAGACCAGGTCCACCAGTTACTGATGCAGCTGATCAGATACACAGTTACTCAAAAAGTGCTCCCTCAAAATGAGGTTATACAAGCCCTGGTAGTTACTAACATTGCTCCCTTGCAACCAGCCTTCCAGAGTCTTCACAGAGCAGTCTACAAAATCAACCCAATCTTGGGAGGACTCTCTGAGCTTGATCCTATACTGTTCAGTAGCCAGACTAAACCTATCTAATAGTGCAGATTTCAAGATTGTGTAATTGTCTGCATGCTCTTCTCGTACAGTGAGTAGTCTGTCCCTACCCTTGTCAGAGAAGGAGAGTCAAAATATAGCAGCCCTCTGTCTCTGAGGGACCCTCTGTACCTTAAAGGCCCTCTCCAGAGCAGTGAAACACTTTTAGATGTCATCACCCACCTTGTAAGGTGCAACTATCTTTTTCAAGTTCATAGAGTGGAGAGTCCTCCCTGATCCTGGTGTCCCTGAAACTAGAACTGCTGCCACAATGGGGCACTAACCCCCTATTCCTGCCTTTCTCTCTCCATTGCCAAGTGTAGGAGGCTGGACTGGCTTGTAGTGAGTACCAAGGGGTACTTGCACCTTGCACCAGGCCCAGTTATCCCTTATTAGTGTATAGGGTGTCTAGCAGCTTAGGCTGATAGATAATGGTAGCTTAGCAGAGCAGCTTAGGCTGAACTAGGAGACGTGTGAAGCTACTACAGTACCACTTAGTGTCATATGCACAATATCATAAGAAAACACAATACACAGTTATACTAAAAATAAAGGTACTTTATTTTTATGACAATATGCCAAAGTATCTTAGAGTGTACCCTCAGTGAGAGGATAGGAAATATACACAAGATCTATATACACAATAGCAAAAATATGCAGTATAGTCTTAGAAAACAGTGCAAACAATGTATAGTTACAATAGGATGCAATGGGGAAACATAGGGATAGGGGCAACACAAACCATATACTCCAAAAGTGGAATGCGAACCACGAATGGACCCCAAACCTATGTGACCTTGTAGAGGGTCGCTGGGACTATTAGAAAATAGTGAGAGTTAGAAAAATAACCCTCCCCAAGACCCTGAAAAGTGAGTGCAAAGTGCACAAAAGTTCCCCTAAGGACAAAGTAGTCGGGTTAGAGGAATAATGCAGGAAAGACACAAACCAGCAATGCAACAACTGTGGATTTCCAATCTAGGGTACCTGTGGAACAAGGGGACCAAGTCCAAAAGTCACAAGCAAGGCGGAGATGGGCAGATGCCCAGGAAATGCCAGCTGCGGGTGCAAAGAAGCTTCGACTGGACAGAAGAAGCTGAGGTTTCTGCAGGAACGAAAAGGGCTAGAGACTTCCCCTTTGGTGGACGGATCCCTCTCGCCTTGGAGAGTCGTGCAGAAGTGTTTTCCCGCCGGAAGGACGCCAACAAGCCTTGCTACCCGCAAATCGTGCGTTTGGCGTTTTTGGACGCTGCTGGGGCCCAGGAGGGACCAGGAGGTCGCAAATTGGACCTGCAGAGAGAGGGGACGTCGAGCAAGACAAAGAGCCCTCACTGAAGCAGGTAGCACCCGGAGAAGTGCCAGAAACAGGCACTACGAAGATGCGTGAAACGGTGCTCGCCGAAGTTGCACAAAGGAGTCCCACGTCGCCGGAGACCAACTTAGAAAGTCGTGCAATGCAGGTTAGAGTGCCGTGGACCCAGGCTTGGCTGTGCACGAAGGATTTCCGCCGGAAGTGCACAGGGGCCGGAGTATCTGCAAAGTCGCGGTTCCCAGCAATGCAGCCCAGCGAGGTGAGGAAAGGACTTACCTCCACCAAACTTGGGCTGAAGAGTCACTGGACTGTGGGGGTCACTTGGACAGCGTCGCTGGATTCGAGGGACCTCGCTCGTCATGCTGAGAGGAGACCCAAGGGACCGGTAATGCAGCTTTTTGGTGCCTGCGGTTGCAGGGGGAAGATTCCGTCGACCCACGGGAGATTTCTTCGGAGCTTCTGGTGCAGAGAGGAGGCAGGCTACCCCCACAGCATGCACAAGCAGGAAAACAGTCGAGAAGGCGGCAGGATCAGCGTTACAGAGTTGCAGTAGTCGTCTTTGCTACTATGTTGCAGGTTTGCAGGCTTCCAGCGCGGTCAGCGGTCGATTCCTTATCAGAAGGTGAAGAGAGAGATGCAGAGGAACTCGGCTGAGCTCATGCATTCGTTATCTAAAGTTTCCCCAGAGACAGAGACCCTAAATAGCCAGAAAAGAGGGTTTGGCTACCTAGGAGAGAGGAAAGGCTACTAACACCTGAAGGAGCCTATCAGCAGGAGTCTCTGACGTCACCTGGTGGCACTGGCCACTCAGAGCAGTCCAGTGTGCCAGCAGCACCTCTGTTTCCAAGATGGCAGAGGTCTGGAGCACACTGGAGGAGCTCTGGACACCTCCCAGGGGAGGTGCAGGTCAGGGGAGTGGTCACTCCCCTTTCCTTTGTCCAGTTTCGCGCCAGAGCAGGGGCTAAGGGGTCCCTGAACCGGTGTAGACTGGCTTATGCAGAATTGGGCACATCTGTGCCCAACAAAGCATTTCCAGAGGCTGGGGGAGGCTACTCCTCCCCTGCCTTCACACCATTTTCCAAAGGGAGAGGGTGTCACACCCTCTCTCAGAGGAAGTTCTTTGTTCTGCCATCCTAGGCCAGGCCTGGCTGGACCCCAGGAGGGCAGCTGCCTGTCTGAGGGGTTGGCAGCAGCAGCAGCTGCAGTGAAACCCCAGGAAGGGCAGTCTGGCAGTACCAGGGTCTGTGCTACAGACCACTGGGATCATGGAATTGTACCAACAATGCCGGGATGGCATAGAGGGGGCAATTCCATGATCATAGACATGTTACATGGCCATATTCGGAGTTACCATGGTGAAGCTACATATAGGTAGTGACCTATATGTAGTGCACGCGTGTAATGGTGTCTCCGCACTCACAAAGTTCAGTGAATTGGCTCTGAACAATGTGGGGGCACCTTGGCTAGTGCCAGGGTGCCCTCACACTAAGTAACTTTGCACCTAACCTTTACCAGTTAAAGGTTGGACATATAGGTGACTTATAAGTTACTTAAGTGCAGTGTAAAATGGCTGTGAAATAACGTGGACATTATTTCACTCAGGCTGCAGTGGCAGGCCTGTGTAAGAATTGTCAGAGCTCCCTATGGGTGGCAAAAGAAATGCTGCAGCCCATAGGGATCTCCTGGAACCCCAATACCCTGGGTACCTCAGCACCATATACTAGGGAATTATAAGAGTGTTCCAGTAAGCCAATGTAAATTGGTAAAAATGGTCACTAGCCTGTTAGTGACAATTTGGAAAGAAATGAGAGAGCATAACCACTGAGGTTCTGATTAGCAGAGCCTCAGTGAGACAGTTAGTCACTACACAGGTAACACATTCAGGCACACTTATGAGCACTGGGGCCCTGGGTTACCAGGGTCCCAGTGACACATACAACTAAAACAACATATATAAAGTGAAAAATGGGGGTAACATGCCAGGCAAGATGGTACTTTCCTACACCAAGGCCTCCTTATCTAGGGCCAGCAGTTGCTGCTGCACCCTCAGCGTGGCCTCCTCCAGTCTCAGTTGCCTGAGCTCCCTGTCTAGGGAGCCTTCCCCTGAAGTTGAGCAGTGGGTCCCCTCAGAGGGCGGAGGGGGATCTGTTTCTGTTCTTCGAAACCCTCCTAACTAGCCCTCCAGAGACAAAGGTGGACCTACCTGTGTGACCTTCCTTTCCACTACCAGTAGTGCTCCTAGTAGGACTGCGAGTGCTCCTAGGACTTCTGTGATCCTCCCTGGGTACTTCCTGACCCACCCAGTATCTAACTCTACTCGTTCTATAGCACTGTGAGGGCAGATTCTTCTACTTCCTCCTCCTGGCTACCAGCATGGTCCTGGTCATCCTGTAGGAGCAGGCCCAGATGCAGACTCTTGTTGGGATTTCTCACAGTCTTCAGTTTCCTATCAGCACAAATCTCCCTTAACTCCTGGAAAATTAAAGCCTCATATTGAGAGTTTAGGGCCTGAGATGTGAGCTCTACTGAAGACATGATGTCTAGCTAGAGTGGTGTAGGAGTTCCTAATTACTCTAACTCTAGAATCCCAAAGAAGTTTGGAGCAAGGCTATGCCAGACCCTAGCTTACTTAAACTTAAGAGACTAAGGGGGTCATTACGACATTGGCGCCGTGCGGCCGCACTCCTGCGGCCCCCATTACGACATCCCTGCTGGGCCGGCGGGAGCAAACCAAGTTTGCGCCCGCCGGCCCATTGGGGATGAGGCCGCAACATAGGAGCCGGCTCCTAATGGAGCCGGCGGTGTTGCGGCCGTGCGACGGGTGCAGTAGCACCCGTCGCGCTTTTCACTGTCTGCTATGCAGACAGTGAAAAGCTGTCCGGGGCCCTGTAAGGGGGCCCCTGCACTGCCCATGCCAGTGGCATGGGCAGTCCAGGGGCCCCAGGACACCCCTTACTGCCAGCCTCTTCCTGGCGGTGCAAACCGCCAGAAACAGGCTGGCGGTAGGGGTGTCATAATCCCCAGGGCAGCGCTGCTTGCAGCGCTGCCCTGGCGGATTATCACCGCCGGGGCTAAAACGGCGGGAAACCGCCGGCCCCGACGGTGCGTAGCGCCGCGGTCGTAATGAGGGCCTCCGTACCTCCAGCCTGTTGGCGGTACGTACGCCACATTACCCCTAGCGGTCTCCGATCGCCAGGGTCGTAATGATCCCCTAAGTGTGTACTGTCCCTAACTCATAGTAAATGATCTTTCCTGTAAAAAAGTACTCAGTAAAAGAGTGGTAAGGCAATTGCAAGTGCTTATCCCACCGCTGCACCACTAATGTAGGAAGCTGGGCTGGTGTTTAGTGAGCACCAAAGGTGTTATCACCCTATACCAGGTCCAATTATCCCCTATTAGAGGTGTAATCAGTGTCTAGGAAGTCAGGCTCTCTAGAGGTAGCTGTAGATGAGTAGCCAAGGTTTATCAAGGAGATGTGCAAAGCTCATGTAATATCACTTATAGTCGCACAGCACTTGCACACATGAAAGAACCACCATTGTTATAAAAATAAAGGTACTTTATTTTAGTGACTCAATTACTAAAATACTATATAGACAATACTCTACTAGCAGGTGAGGAAACACACTATTATATACATCTTAGTTGTCAGAAATGAGCATAGAAAGTAATAGAAAACAGTGCAAAAACAATAGACAATAGTGACCCTTGCGGGAACCCAAACCATATACTAAAAAAATGGAATGCGAATGATGGGCCCCACACCCCACCTCCAAAGTTGGACAGCTGGTAGAGGCGATCAAGGGGACCACTCAAGACCACCACCTATGTTGCAGGATTCACACAGAGTTGCAGGAGAGAGGACCCACGCAGCCGGTTGTCGTTGCAGTTGGTGCCTGCAGATGTAGGGGATTGACTCCTTCAATCCAAGGCAGATTACTTATTGCATCTTGGTGCAAACTAAAGACTTGCCCCCCTCCCTCAGAGGATGCACAGCCAGTAAAATGTTGCAGTTGCTGGAAGGATCCGGAGAAACAATGTTGCAGAGTGACGTCGTCACTTGAGCTGCAGATTGTAGGTTCCTGTGAAGTCTAGTTGCGGTTCCATTGACCAGAACTTGAAGTAAACATTGCAGAGGAGTACTGCTGGAATCTTGCACGTCATATCTAAGGACCCACCCAAGCGGAAGACCCAATATAGTTTTAAAAAGGGGATTGGTCACCTAACAGGGCGACCACATATCAGGAGGGGGCAGTGACGTCACCTGCCTGACGTAGCTACCCAGAGGCTCTCAAAGGCCTCGGCCCCCTTTGGATTCAAGATGGCAGAATCAAGTGACCACCTAGAGGAGCTCTGGCCACTACCCAAGACAGGGGAGTGGTAACTCACCATTCCATTGTCCAATTTTGTGCTGGAGCAGGGACTGGAGGTCCTTGAACCGGTGCAGACTGGTTTATGCAAGGAGGTCACCAAATGTGCCCTTTAAAGCATACCAGTGGCTTGGGAAGGCTACCCCTCCCAAGCCATGTAAAACCTTTTTCCAAAGGGAGAGGGGAGAGGGTGTTGCCTCCCTCTCCCAAAGGAAATCCTTTGTTCTGCCTTCCTGAGCTTGAGCTGTTCAAGCTGCAGGAGGTCAGAAACCGGTCTGTAGGATGGCAGCAGGGGGGACTGCCTGGGAAAACCCTGCAAACTGGTAGGAGCAAAGCGAGGGGTCCTCTAAGGAGCCCCCAGAGTACATGGAATCATACAGCCAATACTGGCAACAGTATTGGGGTATGATTCAGACATATCTGATAGAGACTTCTAGTTGTAGATTCCTTACCTTAGAATTTCCCCCAGGCGTCAGACTGGATCTGGCAATTTTTCTTCGAGCAATACCCTAGATGTGGGGAGTAGTACCTAGATGCCGCCTCAGCGCAGTGACGTCCGTTCTTTTCTTTCCGCGCCATGCGATGATCCGGAGAGAGCTACCCTGGTTAATTTTTGACCGACTTCGACCCTTTTGTCGAGTTTTCTCTGAGTTTTTTTGTGCGTTGAGGATGTTCCCGAAGACCGGTTTTAAGCCATGCGAGGACTGTCACCGCATGATGTCGGTGACGGATCCGCATTGGGTTTGTTTGCGGTGCCTGGAGCGCGACCATGACCCAATGTCGTGCTCCGAGTGCCAGACCGTGCACCCGAAGGCCTTGAGGGAGCGTTCTCTCAAGCTCATGACAGCCCGGCGCACGAATCCGCGTAGGTCCCAGTCTTCCTCAAGAGGAAGGTCTCAAGTCTGTTCGCAGAACCACCACAATTCATCTTCCTCCAGATCTTCGGGCACAGATAAGAAGCCGTCGAAGCGGTCCCGTCGCTCTTCGAATTTGCCCCGTTGCTCTGCTGATGTGATGCGGGAGGAGCGTTGATGCTCAAGGCCTCTGTCCTGGGAGCCTGCTTCTGGATCCACCCCGAGCTTCCCCTAATTTCCGGGAGCCAGAGTGACCCTAGACCAACTTTTGGGTGGACCGACCCTAATACGGCACCTTCGTGCCCAAGGGGTTCGGTTGAGGGGCCTTTGGGTTCCGCGCCAGTGCTTCAGCTCCATCCACCGAGGTCCCATCCGAATCTGTTTGCGGATCCGCACCAACGCGGGTCTTACCACTGAGAACTTCCCCAGTGCTGGTTCGATTGTTGACGCTCCTGATCCTTATCCCCGATGGTTCGGAGTCTGAGCGGCGTCGGCCGACGCCGCCTCTATCCTCAATGGGACCTACTCACCCCAGGTCTGATTTGGAACCTTTTCCATACTCCCAAATTCGGGGAAGGAATGGAGTGGTCCCTGGACTCCTATGAATACCAGGATGACCCATCTTTGGACTGGGCACAGAAATTGGGTGAGGTCAGTGGACCGGACACTCCTCCAGACGCTGGCATGCTCTCTCCTCCTAACGTGGCTACAGTGGAGGGAGCGACTTAAGCTGTTGTGGTTAGTAGGGCGGCTGAGGTCCTTGACCTTGAGCTACCTACTGTGGAGGTCAGGTTCAGTCTCCCAACCCAGTCAACCAGGGTCTTCCACATCTGAGCCTCTTTTGCTATTCAGTGAAGCCCTCACTGATGTCCTTTTGGGTACTTGGTCCAAACCCACCACAGGGGCTCCTGTGAATAGTATTATTACAAGATTGGGGTGGTAAAATCGAGACCATTACTTTGGACAGTGCATTAAAGAATGTATATTATGTGCTATTTACAGCCATAAAAAGCCCTGAGGAAGTCGTGGGGCAACACACCCCAGATGAAACACTTGTTGGCTTGGCTGGAGTGATATTAAAAATAAGAAGAAATAAAGAAAACATTTTGAACTTTATCGGGACTGAATGTAGTTGTGTTTACAATATATTTAAGAAGACGTGGTCCTGTGAATAGGACTATCACACATCGCCATCGGCCTGCCCCGAACGACCCTAAATTCCTGTCTCAACACCCCATGTCTGAGAGTCTTGTCAACCATGCTTCCTCTTCACCAGGCGCATTCCCTTCTGCACCCCCGGATAGGGAATCAAAAAGGCTGGAACAATTTGGGAAGAAGATGTTCTCTTCCTCCAGCCTTGCGCTGCAGTCTGTAAACACTGCATGCCTTTTGGGCCTCTATACCCATTCTCTGTGGGATACGGTTGCTCAAGTTCTGCTGCAGATACTAGAGGAGGCCCGTGCTATTCTCTCCCAAGCTGTCAACAATGGGAGAGATGCGGCATAATTAACGATCCGATGTGGGCTGGACACGACCGACTCTGGGCAGATGGGTTGCTACGACAGTGGCCTTGAGACACCACCACTGGCTGTGTACTTATGGTTTTTCAGGGGATGTCCAGCAGTCTCTCATGGACATGCCCTTTCATGGCTCCCGTCCCTTTGGAGACAAGGCGGACTCAGCCTTGGAGAGATTCAAGGATTCCCAGGCTATGGCTCGGTCCCTTGGTCTTTCCGCTGCCCCTCGCACCCAGCAGTCTGCTTTTCTCCCCTCTTGTGGCTATGGAAGGGGCTCCCTCTTGCGTCCCCCACCCAACCACTGTGCACCCATTCTGTTCAGCCACTGCGTGGCCAGGGACGCAGAATCCCGCGTGGTACAGGGAACCAGAGGTCTGCCCAGTCTACCCCTGCCCCCGCTGCAGCCTCCAAACCCTCCTAGTCCATCCCCTCAGTCCGATCCAGTTGGCGGCAGGATTCCCCATCACCTGCCCCACTAGGAATCCATCACTACGGACAGGTGAGTTTTGCAGATAGCTCGAAAGGGCTTTTCCCTCCATTTCGAATCTGCCCTACCGGCCATGCCTCCATCACTCTGTCAACTTCCAGAGGATCATTTGGCACTTCTCTGCCAAGAATTTGCATCTCTCTTGGCCAAGGGAGCTATAGAGAAGGTCCCTGTGCCAGAACTAGGTCGTGGTTGTTATTCCTGCTACTTTCTGGTGCTGAAAAATGACAAGGGTTTACGTCCTATCCTAGACCTTTGGGTCCTCAACTACTTTCTCAAGAAGGAGAAATTCAAAATGCTCACCCTGGCTCAGGTTCTGTCTGCCTTATACCCAGGCGACTGGATGGTTGCATTGGACTTGCAGGACGCTTATTTCCACATCCCCATTCTGCCTGCCCACAGGCATTACCTACGATTCATGGTAGGTCACGAGCACTATCAGTTTACCGTGCTCCCCTTCGGCCTTACTAACTGGAGTAGTGCTAGTGGTTTTTTTCTTGGGACAGGCCATGTCTCCAGTTTGGTGTCCATGCTGTCTACAGTTATGACACCAGGCCTTCTTGGGATCAAAGTTTTTACCCTTATATCCATTTGTGGGCTGTGATGAGGCTTGGGCCCACCCTCCTGAGCAGGTTTTTGGGGCCCTTGTGAAGACTTTGTTTTTGTCCTTAGGTGCCTCACCACCCTTCCCCGGGGACGCTTTGTGAACCCTTTCTTTTGGTCACCCCTGTGAAAGTCTTGGTCTCCCTAGTCTTGACTCAGTGGTCTGCCTTCTTTCCCAATTCTTGGGGAGAAATTGGACCTAGGTCTACCAGATGTTGATGCAACTTGTCATTGAAGCAGTTAATTAACAGGTATTCCTTCATAAACAAATTATACGGCCCATGCACTCCACTGCCAGTTATCCAACCATCTATTGTTTTCACTCAGTAGTCTACAAAATCAACCCAGGACTGTCTCGAGGTTTTGTGAGCCCCCCTGAACCTAACTCTATAATCCTCAATGGTGAATTCAAAGCCCTCGGTCCGGGTGGCCTTCATGTGGTCATATGATTCAGCATCTGCACCATTGAGTGTGAGGAGTCTATCCTTACACTTACCAGTAAACAGTTCCAAAGGAGAGGTCCCCATGGAGATCTGTTTGACTTTCTGGTTGCAGAAGCCTTCTCAAAGGCTCTGAACCACTTGGCGATATCATCACCATTTTCATATTTTGAGACAATCCCTTTGTGGATTTTCAGGATGCCAGTATTCTCTCTGACCCTATTTATATTGCTGCCACTGTTAATGGGTGTTAAGCCCATTTCTGCTCTCTCCCTTTCTATAGCTAAAAGTTGTTGCTCCAAAGCTAATCCTTTGCCCATCCTTGCTAAAAGGAGGCCCTGTGGAAGATCCAGATCTTGTGAGTACTATCTTTGTGGACCGGGATCTTGGGATCCTTAACTCCCTAGTTAGGTTAGAAGGGGGTAGGTCATCGTCCTCATTACCAACATCTTCCCTGTCTGAGAGGATAGCTTCCTCCTCAGCAGGGTGGTCCCTTATCCATCCCTCTCAGGGCGCCAACCCACAAAAAGAGGGTACTTTCCTACAGTACCAAAATGAGGTATAGTATGCACAGATTCCAGGGTTCCCAGGAGGCTTAACAGAGGCTATAGTAGATAATACTAATGCTGTCTTTTGTGGGAGTGTGGTCGAGCAGTTAGGCTTATCAGAGGGTAGTGCAAAGCATTTGTTGCACACACAGAGTCAAGAATTGAGGCATGCACTCAATGACTAACTCCAAGTCAATTGTTTTATATAGTAAAAACATATTTTGGTACTTTATCAGTAGAACCAAAAGAACTTTGTTGCAAGTAAGTACAGTTTTCATGTACATGTTTCAGTACATGTATAAAATGTACTTTGTTTGATTTTTGTGGATAACGCAGTTTGTAAGTAGGTAACACTTGTCTATTTCAAATGTTGACACACTGCAATTTCCATAGGAGTCAGTAGAGTCATGCAGCTATGCCCTCACTTGTGGTTTAGTGCACCCTGCCTTAGGGCTGTAAGGCCTGCCAGAGGGGTGCCTTACCTATGCCACCGGCAGTGGGTTGTGGGCATGGCGCCCTGAGAGGGATGTCATGTCGACTTTACCATTTTTCCCCCATAAACACACACAATCCGCAATGGCAGTGTACATGTGTTTGGTGAGGGGTCCCTTAGGATGGCAAAATACATGCTTGTAGTCCATAGGGTCCTTCCTTGATCACAGAGCCCTTGGTGCCACTGGTACGTCTTACAAGGGACGTAGCTGTGTGCCAGCAGTGTGCTAATTGTGGAAACAATGGTACAGTTTGGGGAAAGAACAGTGGTGCTGGGGCCTGGTTAGCAGTATCGCAGCACACTCTGTCAAGTCAGTATCAATATCTCTAAGATGGCCTCTGTGTGTATTTTACAATAAATTGCACACTGGCATCAGTGTGCATTTATTGTGCTGAGAAGTTTGATACCAAACTTCCCAGTTTTCAGTGTAGCCATTGTGGTGCTGTGGAGTTCGTGTTTGACAAACTCCCAGACCATATACTCTTATGGCTATCCTGCACTTACAGTGTCTAAGGTTTTGCTTAGACACTGTAGGGGCATAGTGCTCATGCACTTATGCCCTCACCTGTGGTATAGTGCACCCTGCCTTAGGGCTGTAAGGCCTGCTAGAGGGATGACTTACCTATGCCACAGGCAGTGTGAGATTGGCATGGCACTCTGAGGGGAGTGCCTTGTCGACTTAGTCATTTTCTCCCCACCAGCACACACAAGCTGAAAGGCAGTGTGCATGTGCTGAGTTAGGGGTCCCTAGGGTGGCATAACTCATGCTGCAGCCCTTAGGGACCTTCCCTGGCATCAGGGCCCTTGGTACCAGGGGTACCAGTTACCTGAGTGCCAGGGCTGTGCCAATTGTGGAAACAAAGGTACAGTTTAGGGAAAGAACACTGATGCTGGGGCCTGGTTAGCAGGGTCCCAGCACACTTTCAAATCATAGCTTAGCATCAGCAAAGGCAAAAAGTCAGGGGGTAACCATGCCAATGAGGCATTTCCTTACACAACCCCCCCCCCCCCCACCCCAAACGAAAGAGGATGAGACTAACCCTTCCCAAGAGAGTCTTCATTTTCTAAGTGGAAGAACCTGGAAAGGCCATCAGCATTGGCATGGGCAGTACCAGGTCTGTGTTCCACTATAAAGTCCATTCCCTGTAGGGATATGGACCACCTCAACAGTTTAGGGTTTTCTCCTTTCATGTGCATGAGCCATCTGAGAGGTCTGTGGTCAGTCTGAACTACAAAATGAGTACCAAAGAGGTATGGTCTCAACTTCTTCAGGGACCAGACCACAGCAAAGGCCTCCCTCTCAATGCTGCTCCCTGGGGAGTAACCTCCTGCTAATAAAAGCAACAGGCTGGTCAAGGCCATCATCATTTGTCTGGGACAGGACTGCTCCTATCCCATGTTCAGAGGCATCTGTCTGCACAATGCAGTTCTTAGAGTAATCTGGAGCTTTTAGAACTGGTTCTGTGCACATAGCTTGTTTGAGGGTGTCAAAGGCCTGTTGACATTCCACGGTCCAGTTAACCTTCTTGGGCATTTTCTTGGAGGTAATTTCTGTAAGGGGTGTCACTATTGATCATATCCCTTTACAAACCTCCTATAGTATCCAGTCAAGCCAAGGAATGCCCTGACTTGAGTCTGGGTTTTTGGAGCTACCCTGTCCAGAATAGTCTGGATCTTGGGCTGGAGTGGCTGAACATGGCCTCTACCTACAAGGTGTCCCAAGTAAACCAGAGTACCCTGCCCTATCTGACATTTAGATGCCTTGATCGAGAGGCCTGCTGCTTGCAGGGCCTGCAAAACCTTCTTCAGGAGGACCAGGTGATCCTGCCAGTTGGAGCTAAAGACAGCAATATCATCAAGATACGCTGCACTAAAGGAATTGATTCACCAACCTTTGGAAGGTGGCAGGGGCATTCTTTAAGCCAAAGGGCTTCACAGTAAACTGGTAGTGCCCATCAGGTGTAGAGAATGCTGTTTTCTCTTTTGCTCCTGGTGCCATTATTATTTGCCCCCCAGGTGGCATATGCGGGCTCTGCAGTGGGACTTGAAGTTCCAGTGGGCGCAGCATCAGGGGAATCTCTCCGAAATGGTCCAGATCTCGGAGGGGACTGCGAAAGACCTGCAGTGGTGGCTTTCGAGTCCCAATTGGGTCAATGGCAGATCCCTCTCCCTTCCCCACCCAGATCTCTCTATAGTTACAGATGCATCGGTTCTGGGTTGCGGCGGCCACATGGGAGAGGCGGAGATCAGAGGCCTCTGGTCTCTGGCAGAATCGGGACTCCACATAAATATGCTGGAGCTCCAAGTGATCAGACTTGCGTTGAAAGCATTCCTTCCCTCTCTCAAAGGGAAAGTGGTGCAGGTGTTCATGGACAACACTACTACCATGTGGTACTCCAACAAACAAGGCAGGGTTACGTCCTGGACCCTTTGTCAGGAGACACTACGCCTTTGGACATGGCTGGAACATCAGGGCATTACCCTGATGGTTCAACATCTGGTGGGCTCTCTCAACGCCAAAGCAGACGAACTCAGCCGCTGACGTACTGTCAATCACTAATGGCGTCTCCATCCGTGAGGTGGCGCAAGGTCTCTTTCTCAAGTGGGGAGAGCCTTAGTTAGATCTGTTTGCCTCCTCCGAGAACGCGCAATGTCAGCTATTTTGCGCGTTGGAGTTTCCAAGGCGGCAGTCGCTCTGAGACGCTTTTCGTCTCGAGTGGAACGCCGGCCTCCTTTACACCTTCTCGCCTATCCCTCTTCTGCCCAGAGTTCTCAAGAAAATCAAGTACGACCGGGCCCAAGCTATCTTGGTGGCTCTGGACTGGGCTCGAAGAGTGTGGTATCAAGAGCTATTGAGCATGTCAATCGATCCTCCACTCAGACTGCCTCTTCGGGCGGATCTTCTGTCGCAGCAGCAGGGGACGGTCCTCCACCCGAACCTGTCCAACCTCCGCCTTCTTGCGTGGAGATTGAGCAGCAACAGTTGACGGCATTTGCCTTTCCACCCGAAGTCTGCAATGTTATCTTGGCAGCCAGGTGTCCATCGACTAAAACTGTATATGCCTGCCGTTGGAATAAATTTGTGGCATGTTGCAGCAACAAATCTGTTGACCCCTTTCTGCCCTTCTTTTTTTCGAGGTTCCACCTTTCTTAGGCTTCCTGATCAGCACTCACTCTTTAAATCTCCTCCTGTGAGTAGGTTCTTGAAGGGGCTCACCCACTTATTTCCTCCCACTCCCTTCATCATGCCTCAGTGGGATCTTAATCTTGTACTTAATTACTTGATGTGTACCCCCTTTGAGCCAATGCATATTTGTCCCTTGCGGCTCCTCACATTCAAAACTGCCTTTCTCAGTGCTATCACCTCTGCTCGCAGGGTAAGTGAGCTTCAGGCCCTTTCTTCAAAGCCTCCATACTTGTCTGTGCACCCTGACAAAGTGGTGTTACGCACTAGAGCTTCCTTCCTTCCTAAGGTGGTTACACCATTTCATGTAGGCCAGTCCATCACTTTGCCTACCTTCTACGCATCTCCACATCCTTCCCATGAGGAGGAGAGACTGCACCGTCTGGACCCAAAAAGAGCGTTGGCGTTCTACCTCAATCGTACTAAAGACTTCCGGGTGGGCGATCAACTCTTTGTTGGCTATGTGGGTGCGAAGAAAGGGAAGGCGGTGCAGAAGAGTACCATCTCTTGATGGGTGCTTCTTTGCATCAAAATGTGCTACGCTTTGGCAAAAAAGCAACCTCCTGACTGCTTGCGGGCTCATTCTACCAGAGTCACTGCTGCATCCACTGTGTTAGCACGCGGAGTTCCTGTCCTGGATATCTGTCAGGCAGTTACGTGGGCATTCCTGCACACGTTTGCTAAGCATTACTGCCTGGATAGTCAGGTCCATTGGGCGGCTACTTTGGTCGTTCAGTCCTCCAGGACTTTCTAGTATCATCTTAGTTCGCAGCCCACCACCGAGGATAGCATTGCTTGGGTGTCTATTCTAAGGTAAGGAATCTACAAATAGAAGTCTCTATCAGATGTACAAGTTACTTACCTTCGGTAACGAAATATCTGGTACAGACATATTCTAGTTGCAGATTCCTTACCGCCCACCCATCCTCCCCGCTTGCAAACTGATTTCTAGGGACAGGGATTGCCCCCTTTCAGGTCCTTAGCTCTGGCGCACCAATCTCAGTGTTCTTAGTGGCTCTACGCTGTGGCGTGGAACGTCGTTAAAAGAAACAGATGTCACTGCGAGATGGCGGCGTCTGTGTACTACTCCCGACATCATCACAGCGACCATGACGCCTACGATGCCTGCGGAGTCGACCGACGCCACCTACCTATGTGCAAGGGTATTGCTCGAAGAAAAATCTCCAGATCCAGTCTGACTCCTGAGGGAAATTATAAGGTAAGGAATCTGCAACTAGAACATGTCTATACCAGATATTTCGTTACCGAAGGCAAGTAACTTGTACTTCTCGCCCCCTCGTCCTGTATTGGTTAATGATGACCCTGAATTTGTGGTGCAGGAAATCTTGAGTCACGCTTTTTAGGGAAAAGTTACAGTTCCTGATTCACTGGAAAGGTTATCCTCCTAGTGAGGGATCCTATGAAGGTGCAAATTTTGTTCATGCCCGTTTTGGTCCATTGTTTTTTTTTTCTTTTTTTTCTGTCGGCTTCCTGAGAAACCTGGGGCTTTGGGAGGGGGCACATACTGTTGCGTGGCACCCACCCCGCCCAGTTACCTCAGTCGAACTTGATGAGCTGACTTTTTGTAGAGCAAGCAGCTGCAGCCCTGTTGCGCTACCCGCAGCCCAGCTTCTCCCTCGCTTCCATTCCTTACCTTCCACTTGGTCTGCCAGTGCACGCCTTGGTGGGGGTGTCCTGGATCTTGGCGAAAGCAGGCAGTGCACGTGGGGCCATCTTGCAGCCAGTGGTTTTCCAGTGTTGTTCTGTGGGGATTCTGAAGGGATATACAATAGCGCAATCCAAGATCACCTACACTATTTTTCTCCTGTGTTATCCTAAACCATTATGATGGGTTTTGTATTATTGTTTCCTTTCCTGTTTGGGACCTATTTAAGGAGGGTTTTCTAGAAATCCAAAGCGTTGCAGTACTTTGATTGTCCTTGTTTTGTTCTCTTGCTCCTGGATCCAACCTTGCAGCAGTTCCAGCCTTTGTCATTTTGCCCATATTTCTTTTGAGTTCCGACCTCAGTTTCCATTGTTTCCCGCTCTGCAGTCCTTCTCTACCTTGTGCCTTGATATCAACTTGGAAGCTCCACCATCTCTTGGAGGTTTTTTGCCTTGTGGATTTTTTCCCCCTTAGGGATCTCTCCTGCTTGCACTCTCTAGTGTCTGTAGCAATATGGCTACTGGAAGGGGCTGATCAATTCTCTGGCAGACTAAGACTTGAACAACCAGACTCCAAAACCACCCGGGAGATCTCGCAAGATCAAAGTCATGACACAAGATGCATGAATGTCTGTGCCACTGCAATGCTAAAAGCAACAGCCTAGCATTATCTCCTGTGTTACATGACCAAAGTCTTCAAGCTTAATCATGCTTCTCTTCCCTTTTTTTGTCCTTAAAAAAAAAATATATATATTGAGTTTCTACATATATAAAGTAGTAATCGTTACATCAGTAAAAACAGGACTATCATTAGTATCTGATAGATATATTACACTGTTGATGCGTTGTAATCACAATCAAAGGAAACAGTTATATGATATGAGGTTGAAAGCAAAGTGAGTATGGGAGAAGCAAGTGTTGTTCAGAAGGTTTGGTCAGTCGTATAGTAAGCATGGGCTGATAGAAAAAAGCTGACTTGTTTGAATCGTAAGTGATTGTACAGTGGTTATCACCCGAATCTGTTTGGGATGATGCCATTGTCTCTGTTCTGTGCCTTCTAAGGAAGTGGTAGATGCTCATGGAGGAATACAGAAAAACCCCTGTTATCAGAGTACCAAAGGAAACAGAGGAGAATTCAAATATACAAAAAAATAATGGGCTGAACTTCATGGTTGGAGAAGATTAACCAGGGAAGACAACCACCGTTGGGGGTGAAATATGACTAGGCAAAATTAGTGAGGAATATGCATGCTGGGAGGGAGTCTTGAGTGCCAGGATTGGGCTTGAGACATTGGTGGGGTGGAGAGGGAGGAGGATCACCTGTTATGAGGTCTTTGAATTGCTGCAGCGTAATATCACAGGCAGGTGCTATGGGAACCGTGCATATTTGTCTGGCGCTCTCCTGATGTAGCGCAGAACATTCTGCTTTGCCCCAGAAGAGTAATGCTGCATGCCATTGGAGAAGGGCTGGTGTTTGTGGGGGTCTCCAATGTATAGTAAGGAGGCTTTTGGTCAGCAGAAGAGCAAGGTTGACAAAACAGGATCTGACTTTGTGGAGAAAATGTGTACAGCTGTGGCCCCCCAGGAGTTTAGCATTGTACGTTCAGTAACAGTAGCTAATGTAGAGTGTATGGTATGCCAGAAGGTGACTATGCTTGGGCAGGACCGGAGCATGTGCCGAAGGTCAGCCGTGGGGACTTGACACTTGGGCAAGCTAAGTTAGCTGTGGGAAATATGCGGTTCAGGTGAGACGGTGTGAGGTAGGCCCTGTGGAGGACTATATAGTGGATATTTTTAAGCAGCCATTCCTGAATGTGTTTGTGGGGATTCCAGGGCCCTGGACCATTCAGTGTCATGGAAAGGTCTATCCAAGTCTTCCTCCCACAATTGTCGAAGATGTGCCAGCAGAAGGCCTGTGTGTTCTCGAAGTACATTGTAAAACCACGTGATGAGGTGTTGTTCCTTCCCTCATGGTGTACAGAGTATGTATCACAGCATTTGTTTGTGGTTCTTCATCTGTTACTCCCCAAACGAGCGCAGTGCTGCTAGTAGTTGCCCATTTGTCAGGAATTTGCCGGGCGGATTTTTGTAATCGTGGCATAGTTGATCAAATGTAAGAAGCTGGGAATCATGAAAAAGGTCACCTGCTGTGATTAAGGAGTGGGAGTGACGTGCTACTAACTGTTCAGCCACAAAAGGGTCCCAGAGGTCCAAGTAGGCCCTGAAGGGGGACAACTGGGGAGTATGAAATTACCTGTTTTGTCAACTGTGAGGTGCTGGCTCGACACTTTCGGGCACCCCATTTGTGGAGGGACCATGATTGTTGCATTCAAATGGCTGGCTGACAAAGTTGGCTTAATATCGATAGGGGCCTATCTCATGTGCTTGTTTCACATAGGTCTACCCTCTAGCCATCGGGAAACCCATTGGAGTTGTGCTGCGGGATAATAGTTTTTGAAGGATAGCTCACTTGGTCTCCCTTTCCCCACTGGTAGCTGGAGTTTATTAAGGGACACTCATCGCCTCCTGCTGACCCACAGGAGGGGGTCTCAGTAATTGATCTAACTCCCTAAAAAAGCAACAGTGGGGAAACACCTGGACGTTAACAAAGTAATCTAGAAGACAGGTAAGAATGGTCATTTTTGATAGCGCGATTCTGTCAGTCAGGGTAAGTGGTAGTTTCTGCCAGAATCACATCTGAGATTTAAGGGCTGTTACAGCTTGCTGTGGATTGCTGTCAAACAGATCTAGTTGAGAATGATAGTCTGATCCCTAGATAACAGGCCACTGCTGTTATCCAGGACAGAGGGGGGCCTCCCATGCAAATCTCATAAGAGGGCGCATCACGGCTTACTGGAAAAGTGCACAATTTCTTCCAGTTAGCTCTGAGGCCTGTGGCAGATGCAAAGTCTTAAAAAGTAGTTGCAATAAGTGACATGTCAGTAGCCACGTTGCGGTTGTATAACTGCAGATCATCTGCACAGAGCAATGCTGCATGTATAGTTCCATCTAGAGGCATGCCCCAATGTCGAGTTACACCTCTACGAAGACATGCCTGCCATCCTTGTCTATGACTGTTAAGTGTTTGAAATGGGGTACCTGAGCATATCCACAACAGGACGTCCCTGGTGAAAGCAGAGTATGTTGTTCCATTAATTGTGCCCTGCCATTGCTTACTGAGGTATTTGAGCTCACTTGTGGGTAAGGTGGCTCTCTTGGAGTAAACTAATGTGGGCCTGTTGTCTCTTAATGTTAGGAGTATACGGCATGGTGACGATGTGCTGAATGCATCCCCTGCACGTTTACTATGAGGAATCGTGTAGTGTGTCTGGTGGCCATGCCGTGGCATCAAGTAGGTTTATGGGTGGGGAAAGGGGTTGAGGACAAAATCCTCAACGTGCCCATGTCCGTCCGTAAAGGGATGGAAAATGCGTTTCTCAAGCAATAGGGAGAAGAACAACAAAGAACAAACAGAAATGTTAAAACAACCAGAGCCTGTGGCAGGGTGCCATACACCCAGACATTTGCCCTGAGAGCTGATGCATAGAACTGAGGTAGTGGAAGGTTACAGCTCTTTGTCTCGAGATATAGGGCAAAGGGGTACAGGCATGCAATATAATCCATAGTTGAACTTGGCACATTATCCAACTTTAGTGGTGCAATCCATTGGGGGCTGGGTTGCCCCTAGAGTATCTAGGGCCTTCCAGGGAGAGACTTATATGGCATGAGATGCCGGATCGTAAATCACATCATCAGTGTACTGTGGTTTTATTTAAGGACCGAACAGCAATCCTTTGTGTACCAGGTCACTCGTAACTGTGCCTTCCTCACTCCCAGAGCTGCTAGTGTATGTGCTGAGGTGGAGAGGATTGTCGTAGGGCAAATAGCATCTATATCTGATTGCTGACTCTGATTTAGTTTATGTTGAGAGGGGACTCCTATAGTCCCTCCCGTTTCACTGACTGCTTTGGTAGCTCCTTCGTCTTCTGGAGTGCAGTGTGCTATTGTTTGTTGATGGCAGCCATCGGTTCCCTTCAAAGTCGGACTCCACCCAATACCAAGCAGATTCTGGCTTGGTGGAAAAGTGGGTTTACTAATCGTGCAGAACCTTCAATTTAGAAGAAAAGAGTAAGGAGTATTGAACATTTAGGACTTGTAACTGCTGTTTTACGGACACAAAGGAGGAACGTTGGTGCTGGGTTTGGTATGGTATAGTCAGGGAATATTGAAATCCTGTGATTTCCGTATTCAAGGGGAGCTGCCTGTCTTGCTGCCTTGCAATATACTGTCTCTGCCCTTGTAAGTGAAGTAGTTTTCCGTCTACAGGATGTAGAGGAGCTCCCGATAGAGGCCTGCGAGTGGGCACACGGTGTGCCCTTTCCATAGAGAAGTGAGGCAAAAGCGATTGGGCCAGTGTGAAGGAGTTCACCTACTTTTCTAGGAAGTATATAATTAATAGTAATCCTTACCCTCTTTCTGGCATGCCCACTATGTGAATATTATTTTGACTGGCCCACTCCTCTGCGTCTTCTGCTCGGTGTTCCAGTCGCTGTACTCTATCAGGTAGATCCTGTGTTGTTTTTTCTTGATCTGCTAAGTGTGGTTTTAACTCTGTAAGAGTGTGCTCAGATGGTGTGACTCTAGAGGCCAATTTTCTCTGGTCATCACCAAACTCCTCTCTGATTTCCTATATGCGTGCTTCAAGTGATGTGCGCGGGAATTCAATGGCCTGTAGGATGGCGACTAGTTTGGTTGTAGAATCATAAGTTGGAGGAAGGTGCGAGTCCCCTTTTCACGTCGGCTTGGTGAAGGGGGAGCTGGCGCGGATGGACACGAATAGGCCTCAATTGAGTTTTGCCTCCCCATCGTAGCTGGGGGGGGGGGAATGCAGCAGTGGGCTCTCTGGATATTACAGGCTGCAGCAGTCATCCTGCCTGCTAGGTAAGTGTACCTGGGTTGGTGTTGTCTAGTCTATGCAATAGCAATCAATGGAGTTTGGAGTTGTGGAGTCTTGCAGAGGAGTGGTACTCCTCAGAAGTTGGGCCCTCATTTTGATGATAGTCAAATATCAGCACAGTCCATGCATTACTGCCTCAGGTATGCCAGGTGCGTAGTGTAGGTTTCGGGGGCTGTGATGTGGCCTAGCGGAGCTAGCCAGGTGGAAAGCTCGGCGGTTCCGCTCCCTTCCCCGTCGCGGATGGTAAGATCAGGGCCTGCAGTTAATAAGTTTAGATGATGTGAGGGTTTTGGGAGAGACACCCTCTCGGACATTCGCCCCAGGCCCCCCATGCATTGTAGTGCTCGCGCATGCTGCAGATCTCTGTGGGCCGTGAGGTCAGGCTCCCAGTGGTGACAGCACAGCCAGTTGGCCCTCTACAGGTGGTCAGGGGGCAAGGAGTGGTTATGAAGCACAGCGCAAGGAGTAGGGAGCATCGGGGGTTCGGAGCACCCTGCCCCTCCTCTCGGTCAATGCCAGCCCTCAAGGCTGATTGATGTAGGGTCACTGAAATACTCACAAGCACTTTGGTTGTGCAGTGGCTGCTGTCCGGCTGGGCCCAAAGATTTCACTAGAGGCCCAGTGCGGGGACCGCCTACCAGTTGGGATCTTAATATGAAGCTAAAAAGTTGTCTGTCCCTTGGTTGTTCACCATGCAGTCAATGCCACAGGAAAACTTACTTGCGGGGCCAGAATCCTCCCCAGAGACATGCAGGCCACATGGCACCATCGACAATGCATAGAAGTAGCGACTCTTTAAAGTGTGGCCCACGAGTCGTGGCATCCTAGTGGTGAGCGCGCAAGTGGAAGTCGTCAATGCCGGCTGTTTATGCAGGGGTAGCACTTGCAAGAGAGTAGTGCTCGAGATGAGCTAGTGCGGGCTTCCACTGTCTCCTGGGGCACACAGGTTGTGCAGCAGCTGATGTCCAGCTGGGTCCACATATGTTGTTGGGGGCTTGCATGCTGATCGCATGCTGGTTTGTGCCTTAGGTTGGGGTCGGTGTCCTTGGCAGTCCTTTCAGGGTGGTTCCAGTTAGGAGAGGGCTGACTCTCCAGGTTGATGCAGTCTGCACGGCTGCAGGTCCTGAGGCTCTGTAACTACAGAGAGTAGGCCACACCTTGTCAATGGTGACCTGCAGGTCACGCTGGCCTTAGGGTGGCCCGGCGGCTGGCAGTCACCATCAGTGGGCCAAGAAACACAAGAGTTGAGAACCCACTTGAATCTTTTCTAGAGATATAATAAGTTATGAGTTATAAACGGGCGATGATCCAACCAGTTTCTGAGATTTTTATTCAAGTGAAGTTAACGATTCCAAGTATGGCAATTGTTCTAAAAATGACAAGAAAAAACAGTCCACACGTGTTTCGCCCCATGTGGTGTGTTACCCTAGGGCTTTTTTAAGGCTGTAAATAATAAGAAATGGTAAATCAGAAAAAGGGGGTTGTCAGAAATCATAGGCTATAATAGTGATGAAAGCCATGCAAAAGTACACCCCATTTGGTGCAAATTTTGTTTGTTTGCATTCTGAAGAAAAAGTGAAATTAGAATAGTGAATTTGAGTGAGCTATAGTCCCATAGCCTGGTCCACAAATTGTGAAGAGTATAGAGATATTATTATAAGTTTTAAGACTATATTTAGGATTTATCAGATAAGAAAAGTTCTAAAGGTAAAAGAGTTTCATGCAGAAATGCGATCCAAAGCCAAAGGAAATAGGAGATGAGGATGGTGCTGGCCCTACACAGTTAAATATACAAACCATAGAAGTGTTGAATAGTAGTCATAGTGAAAAGGTGCCAAGTAAATACATCATGATAGTTATGATCAAAAACAAGCATCATACCATTGCATTACTCATTGAGTTCAGTTTGTTTTTTAGATTGTGGGTAATCTGAATAAAGAATAGAATAATTATTTCCGAGCTGTAAAATTCGCTGTACAGGTAGGCTATTGAGGCTAGTCATGCATAGAATTATTATGCCTAGAGGTGTAGGTCTTCAATGAGAGAGAGTATGGAATTAAAATATTGTAATAATATGGTTCAAAAAGAGCACACTTTAAATTTTGATCAACATGGATATATATTCATTTGGATGATCCTAGTTTTCTTTACTTGAGTCCCTGGGGTAAGAATCCTAGGATTAATCCCTGAACGCAAGACCGCGGCATTTTGTATAGGCTCCATATTGAATCTAAAAAGTGAGTGCGGCACTGTTTATACGTGATGTATGGCAGAATAGGCCAAGTCCTATTTCTATCTTGACTAAAGCCCTCATTACAACCCTGGTGGTAAATCCCTCTTACTGCCATGCTGACGGCCGCCAAGATACCATGGCCGCAGCTGAAATCCGCTACAGGTATTACGACCCACATCTCGTAATCCGCCACAATACAGACACTCACACAAGTCCACCCTACCAAAGGTCAGTGATAAACTGGCGATAGCAAAACCTACACCGTCACGCCAACAGGAATACGCCCACAGTATCACGACCCACGAATCAACGTGGCGGTCTTTCAACCGCGGTAATCCATTGGCGATACACACTGTTCCGCTCAAAATACACACACATCTACAAGGCACAACCTCATTGGACAGTTCCAAATACACACACCTGATACACATACACACACCACACCCACACACTCATACCACTATAAAACACACACACACATTACCCACAATCCCTTACAATTACATTTTTGGAAGAAGCAGAGAGATTGAGAATAGCAAACACAACACCAGCATCCACAGGCACACAACACCATCACTTATATACCATCCACGCACCTCAAAGAACACACCACAACACAACACACACGCCTACCGTCACACCAACACCTCACAGATACCCCACTATCACAACCCACCCATCCCAATACGAAGCCCTGCATGTAACACCAATGCATGGACACCCTTACAGACCTGCATGCACACCCATCACCAAAGCATGTCCAGTAGAGAGACTCACTCAGGCCACAAAATCACCACTCACACAAGGGCCAAGGCAATAATGCAAGCACAGGAGTAGAGGGAAACTCACCCATTGCACAAGATGGCCCACACAGATACAATGACTATTCATTTACACCCCAACAGGACCCCTACCCAACGTCACTGGACAGGAGGTGCCAGCCATATACAGTCCCCCCCCCCCCCCCCCCCCCCCCCCCCCCACAGAAGAGGCCCACAGTGACGACAGCAGCTCTGCACGCCTGGATCAAGATGACCAGCCCGGCCCATCAGGGACCTCTGGACAGTCGGTTCCCCTGCCACAGTCACAAACCACTGAATCTCCCCCCTCAGGAAAAACCACCACAGCACCCTCCGAGCGGGCCCATGCCACTGTCCCCAGAACACGTCAATCAGCAGTGTGTCCACCACTACAGGGACCCCAGGCAACCCTTCTAACCCAACACATTCAGGCACCTGGGGTCAGTGGCAGTGGGCACACGGTTCAGGGGACAGAGGCACAGGACAGCAGGGAAACTGGGAGGACTGCTGTGCAACAGGGGGAGGACAGGCGCAGGGAACCCACTCTCCATGAGGCGCTCTCCAACATCATGGGAGCATACCACCATTTCCAGGAGACCAGGGGCACGGTACTGGCCAAGTTTCAGGAGACCCAGCGGCTGCAGGAGGGACAGTACCTGGGGATCAGGGAGGACTTGAAGTCCATTAACACCACCCTGGTCACCATTGCAGGGGTGCTGGCAGACATGGCCAACACCATGAGGGAGACAGTGGCACACCAACGGGCCCCTGACACTAGCCCGAACGCTGAACAGCCTCCCACGTCCGCCACTGTCTAGTGGACAGGAGGTCCCGCCACAGGACCAACAGGCCATCAGCACCCCACCCCCTGCAGAAGGAGAACCAGCCCGCAAACGGTCCCTGAGATCCAGGCACAAGACAGCGACCATTGCCAAGACCCCGGCCAGGAAATAAGACTCTCCTGATTGTCACCCTTCTGTCACACTATGTCACCCTGACCACCTTGAACTGCCATTACTCCACTTCCTATGCCCCCTTGGACAATGCACCTGTGATAAAAAGAGACTGGGCTCTACCATGGACATTCCTCCACCATCGCCCCAGCCCATTGCACATCCCCCTCCACTGATTAGCACTTAAAAAAACACCCTTGAATCACAAAACAATCTGGAGTCAGTCTGTACTTTCACAAGTGTGTTATTACATCCTTTCTGACAAATATCAATGTCAATGTTCATTTTCACATACCAAAGTATGACAGTTGTTGGGCAGCAATAAACATAGCAGAAGGCAGACTGTGGTACCCAGATCTGTGAAAAGGAAAGGCAAAGTGAACCGTCAGGGCCCATATACAGAGGTAAAATGGCAGAATCATGCAATGTCCTACAGTAGTCTGATATGAGAGGAGCAATGCCAGTCTCTTACCTGTGTCTCACTGGAAGTATTGCATGATGATGTTGTTTTGGTTGTCAATATCTTCTTCTTCTGCCTCCTCTTCTTCACTGTCCACAGGGTCCGCTGCCACAAGACCAACATCAGGGCCATCCTCCTGCAGAAAAGGCACCTGGTGTCGCAAAGCCAGGTTGTGCAACATACAGCATGCCATGATGACCTGGCACACCTTCTTCGGTGAGTAGTATAGGGAGCCACCTGTCAGATTGAGGCATCAGAACCTGGCCTTCAGGAGGCCGAAAGTCTGCTCTATAATACTCCTAGTTTGCCCATGTGCCTCATTGTTGCGTTCCTCTGCCCTTGTTCTGGGATTCCTCACTAGGGTCAGTAGCCATGAGAGGTTGGGGTAACCAGAGTCATCTGCAAATATCTAGGGGTATCTGTTAGACACACACCAACCCTTAGGGACTCTCCCATACCCAGACACCTATTCAAACTGTGTGGGGACCTTGGGCTCACCTATTAGCCACACACAGTGCCTCTGGAGTTGGCCCATCACATAAGGGATACTGCTATTCCTCAAAATGTAAGCGTCATGCACTGAGCCAGTATACATGGCATTCACATGTGAGATGTACTGGTCTGCCAAACACACCCATCTGCACATTCATGGAATGGTAACTTTTGAGGTTTCTGTACACCTGTTCATCCCTGCGGGTGGGACGAATGCCACATGTGTACCATCAATGGCACCAATGATGTTGGGGATATGTCCCAGGGCATAGACGTCACCTTTCACTGTGGGCAAATCCTCCACCTGGGGGAAAACGATGTAGCTGCGCATGTGTTTCAGCTGGGCAGACAACACTATGGACAACACGTTAAAGAACATTGGCTGAGATCCCTGATGCCATGGCCACTGTTGTTTGAAAGGAACTACTAGCCAGGAAATGGAGCACTGACAGGACCTGCACTAGATGGGGTTTCCTGTGGGATGGCGGATAGCTGACACAGTTCATGGATTGTGGCACGACCAAGTCTGTAGGTGATAATGATGTGTCTGTCTTCCATTGTCGGCAGGTCCACCAGGAGTCTGTACACCGGAGGATGATGTCATCTCATCATCTGCCCCAGTGGATGTGCCCTATGGAAGAGAATGGTGAGCAGAAGGTCATATACCACATAGGTTGCACAAGGGTTTTTTGGACTATTGTGATTTAATCTGTGTGTGGCTCTGTTTTCTGTGTTCCTGCCCAAAAGTGCTGTGATGCAGTTAGGTGCCCTGCCATGTGCCCCCCTGAAATGGCGGCTGCCTGACCTGTAAGGAGGGACAAGGGGAAATGAGGTAACTGCGCTGGCGTTGTGCAGCGTCACAGTAGGCGGACGAAGACGGCTGCGCAATTCAGCATTGGTTATCATTGGGCCCTATGGGTTCCAGGAGCCAATGACGATGTATGCCGGCGGTGATGGTACGCACCTCCGCAGACGTGACTGCCATTTTCTATCTCTTAACTAACTTGATACCTGACTTTCAACAGGACAGGACCTACACTGCAAGTGCTGCTGTGACCTGAGTTTGAAAGCGACAATGGCTACAGTGTCTGGGGAAAGGGCCCCTGCCTTCACCGCTGAGGAGTTGGACAACCTGGTGGATGGGGTCCTCCCCCAGTACACGCTACTGTACGGTCCTCCAGACAAACGGGTGAGTACACTGTGTGCATGGTGAATGGGACATTAATGTATGGAGTGGCGTGGATGGAAGATACATTGGGGGGGTGGGGCTGTGGCCTGCATGTGAGGATGGTCAGTTATGTGTTTCAGGGCATGGTTGGGAAGTTATGGCCAATGAGTAAGAATAACTGGACGGGGGAGTAAAATCCGTTCTTACTTTACCTTTCCTCTAGGTCAGCGCCCACCAGAAGATGGGTATTTGGTGTGCCATTGTCAAGGAAGTGCGGACCCTGGGGGTCTATCATAGACGGAGCACCCACTGCTGCAAGAGATGGGAGGACCTGCGCCGCTGGAGCAAGAAGACGGCGGAGGCTCAGCTGGGGATGGCCTCCCAACGTGGAAGGGGTGCCCGTCGCACCATGACCCCCCTGATGTACTGGATCCTGGCGGTGGCATATCTGGAGTTGGATGGGCGCTTGAGGTCATCACAGCAGCCACAGGGGGTGAGTACAGTGTCACTCAGCTGACTGCGCGCTTTACGGGGTGTCTGTGTGGGGAAGTGGGCTGTGGGTTCCCCTAGGCCAGGGCGAACTTGGTAGGGTAGGTCCCTTGTTAGGCAGGCTCTGTGGCACTCCAACCCCAATAGAGGTAGTGGCCATTTACACCTAGTCAGGCTCCTGTGGGTTCCAGGTGTGCAGCAAATGGGCTTAAGCATAGTCCCTCATGGCCAGGGGATTTTCCTAAGAACTGTTAATGCATGGCCTAGTGCATAGGGCTTCTCCCTGTGTGTTGTGTCCGCCAACGGTGGTGTTGTTGCTGAGATTAACCATGTGTCTCCTCTGTCTTTCCCCCCATTTTTGTTTTGTCATCCTGTCCTTGTGTGCATTAGCATCACCTGGCGGAGGGGCAGTGGCACCGGAGCAGGAGGGAGCTGCAACCCACATGGCCCAGGAGGGTGAATGTACGGAGTCTGAAAGCACCAGTGGGACGGAGGGCGAGGTGAGCTCCACAACGGGGACAGGAGGGGACATCAGCAACCGCGACTCCTCCTCTGATGGGAGCTCCCTTGCGGTGGCGGGCACCTCTGTGCCCACTGCAACAGAAGGTACAGCCGCCATCCTCCCTACCAGCACCGCCCTCCCAGCAGCCCCTCAGTGTGTTTCCCGTGTCCGCTCACCCAGGAGGGTGGGCATCTCCTTCGCCCCAGGCACTTTAGCCCCTGCCCCAGTCAGCCCTGCTGCCCTCAGTGAGGAGGCTATTGACCTCCTGAGATCCCTCACTGTTGGGCAGTCAACCATTTTGAATGCCATCCAAGGTGTCGAGAGGCATTTGCAACAAAAAAATGCATGCCAGGAGGGCATTCATTCTGGCGTGGCGGCCCAACAGAGAGCATTTCAGGCTCTGGCCTCAGCACTGATGGCCGCCCTTGTACCTGTGTCCAGCCTCCCCCCTCCAACCTCCACTACCCAGACCCAATCCCCTTTACCTCAGCCTATCCCAAGCACACCATCAGACCAGCATGCACACACATCAACACACAAAAGTGGCTCAGGCAAACATAAGCACCACACATCCCACAGGCACTCACACAAGCACCATACCCATGCAGACACACCAACACCCACTGCCTCCACTGTGTCCCCTCCTCCTCCTCGTCCAGCTCCCTCCCAGTCCCGTCTCCACTCACACCAGCATGCACTACATCCTTACCCACTACCTCCATTACCAGCACGCCCATCACCGCTCACGTGCAATCAGGGACTGGTGTCACCCCTTCTGCAAGACAGAACAGCAACCTGTATGGCGGTGGCCATCGCCGCAACGAACGCCACCTGCACGTCTGCTGCCTCTACTACAGTCACCAGCATCATCCCCAGTGGGCACCCTTCTGAGACTGCAGGAGACGGCCTGGTGTCTCCCTCCAAAAGTGCAGACACCTGCACCACCGGCAGCATCTCCGCCACCTGCCCCGCAACGTGCCCAGCCAGTGCCACTGTAGCGGGCATCAACAGCATCCCAAGTGTGAAGCTGTCCGAGGCTGCAGGAGAAGGCCTGGTGTCTCCCTCCACAAGTGCAAACACCTGCACCACCACCAGGAGCCACCGTCACCTGCCCCGCGACGTGCCCAGCCAGTGCCACTACAGCGGACATCAGCAGCATCCTCAGTGGGCAGCCGTCCGAGGCTGCAGGAGACGTCCTGGACCCTGCACACACTACATGAGGCACCACAACCAGCACTGGCACTACCAGCAGTTGGCAGCCTAAGTCGCCGCGGGGTGGAGTGTGGCTCTGCCTCCATAGAGTATCATGCTACCTCTTCCCTGAAAAGCTTGTCGCTCAGACACCCATGTGAGGGAATGGGAACTGCCACACCCCAGGTGCAGCATCACTGGGCACAAAGCCCCCAGGAGAACCAGTGGAGAAAAGCATCCACTAACACAGACCTTGGCAGGATGAAGCACTCTGGGCACAATGCCCCCTCCAGAACTAGTGGAGAAGGGCATCCACTAACAGTCCTTGGCAGGATGAAGCACTCTGGGCACAATGCCTGTAGGGAGTTGGCTCTGTATGTACTATCTCAAAGTAAGAAATAGTATGCACAGAGTCCAAGGGTTCCCCTTAGAGGTAAGATAGTGCCAAAAAGAGTACACCATAAATTTTCAACAATCCAGATCGTATTGCCGATCAAATATCTGTGAAATCTAATATCGGGGAGTGAGGGGACGCGAGTACGCGACTCCCGTATTCCGAGGCAATACGATCTGGATTGTTGAAAATTGATGGTGTACCTGAGATTCACTGATGTATGGGTCATTTACTCTTCGTGCCTGTAAGGATATGGTCTCTGTAACAAGGAGCTCAGTCCACATGTTGCCTATCAGATCGAATTCAATGAACACTGATGAGGACATATGCAGTTGGTCTTTCGTTTAAATTAGCCCTGAAGAAGTCGTTGGGGATTTGAACGAGGATTTCCCGTGACGAAACACGTGTTGGCTTGAGTTGTACCATAATGCAAGTGTTTTCAAACATGGCATGAGCTGTACTATTATTGGAGATGCGCTCAAACATATGAGAAGACTATTCAAAATCTTCAAATAGGAATGGACTCTTTCAATGTTTATTAAAAGTGGAATTTTGTGGTTTTTTCAAAATCACGTACTGTGTATTCTTGTTTGTATACAAATAAGTGTTTATGAGGTGTGCCGCACTTTGTATCTTTGTTTGTGGGGTTGTTTAAACCTGTAAGGGATGGGGTGTTCCCTTGTGCTGGCACCCTTTCTGTCTTTTGCTCCCACTGTTGTTTGACTTTAATTTGTGCCAATTTGATCCTGAGCGCCTTCATAACCCCGAGTATTCACCCCACTATTGGAGTCTTAGTAGTGGCAAAAAGAGATAATTATAATGCTCTATTTTGTGGTAGTGTGGTCGAGCAGTAGGCTTATTAGAGGGTAGTGTTAAGCATTTGTTGTGCACACACAGGCAATAAATAAGGAACACACACGCAAAGACAATTCCAGGCTAATAGGTTTTTATATAGAAAAAATATATTTTCTTAATTTATTTTAAGAACCACAGGTTCAAGAGTTACAAACAATACTTTAAATGAAAGGTATTTCACTCAGGTATCTTAGGAACTTTGAATCAACACAATAACATGTACAGTTTTGCCAAAAATGGCAATAAGCTATTTTAAAATTGGACACAATGCAAAATTCAACAGTTCCTGGGGGAGGTAAGTATTTGTTAGTTTTTCAGGTAAGTAAAGCACTCACAGGGTTCAAAGTTGGGTCTAAGGTAGCCCAGCGTTGGGGGTGCAGGGCAACCCCAAAGTTACCACACCAGCAGCTCAGGGCCGGTCAGGTGCAGAGGTCAAAGTGGTGCCCAAAACGCATAGGCTTCAATGGAGATAGGGGTGCCCCGGTTCTAGTCTGCCAGCAGGTAAGTACCCGCGACTTCAGAGGGCAGACCTGGGGGGTTTTGTAGGGCACCCGTGGGGGACACAATTCAGCACAAAAAGTACACCCTCAGCGGCACAGGGGCGGCCGGGTGCAGAGTGCAGACAGGCGTCAGGTTTGCAATAGGTTTCAATGGGAGACCCAGGGGTCTCTTCAGCGATGCAGGCAAGGGGGGGGCTCCTCGGGGTAGCCTCCACCTGGGCTAGGGAGAGGGCCACCTGGGGGTCGCTCCTGCACTGGAGGTCTGATCCTTCAGGTCCTGGGGGCTGCGGATGCAATGTGTTGCCCAGGCATCGGGTTCTTTGAAGCAGGCAGTCGTGGCCAGGGGGAGCCTCTGGATTCCCTCTGCAGGCGTCGCTGTAGGGGCTCAGGGCGGTCAACTCTGGCTACTCACGGGCTCGCAATCGCCAGGGAGACCTCTCTGTAGTGTTGGTTTCCCGCAGGTCGAGCCGGGGGCATCGGGTACAGAGTAGAAAGTCTCACGCTGCCGGCGGGAAACATGTGGTCTTTAAAAGTTGCTTCTTTGTTGCAAAGTTGCAGTTTCTTTGGAACAGGGCCGCTGTCCTCGGGAGTTCTTGGTCCTTTTAGATGCAGGGTAGTCGTCTGAGGCTTCAGAGGTCGCTGGACCCTGGGTACGCGTCGCTGTTGCAGTTTTTCTTGAAGTGGGGAGACAGGCTGGTAGGGCTGGGGCCAAAGCAGTTGGTGTCTCCGTCTTCTCTGCAGGGCTTCAGGTCAGCAGTCATTCTTCGTCTTCAGGTTGCAGGAATCTATCTTGCTAGGTTCTGGGGGCCCCTAAATACTAAATTTAGGGGTGTGTTTAGGTCTGGGAGGTTAGTAGCCAATGGCTACTAGCCCTGAGGGTGGCTACACCCTTTTTGTCTCCTCCCTGAGGGGAGGGGGGCACATCCCTAATCCTATTGGGGGAATCCTCCATCTGCAAGATGGAGGATTTCTAAAAGACAGAGTCACCTCAGCTCAGGACACCTTAGGGGTTGTCCTGACTGGCCAGTGACTCCTCCTTGTTTTTTCTCATTATCTCCTCCGGCCTTGCCGCCAAAAGTGGGGGCGTGGCCGGAGGGGGGCAGGCATCTCCACTAGCTGGGATGCCCTGTGGCGCTGTAACAAAGGGGGTGAGCCTTTGTGGCTCACCACCAGGTGTTACAGTTCCTGCAGGGGGAGGTGAGAAGCACCTCCACCCAGTACAGGCTTTGTTACTACCCACAGAGTGACAAAGGCACTCTCCCCATGTGGCCAGCAACATGTCTGGTATGTGGCAGGCTGGCAAAACTAGTCAGCCCACACTGGAAGTCGGGTATGTTTTCAGGGGGCATCTCTAAGATGCCCTCTGGGTGTATTTCACAATAAAATGTACACTGGCATCAGTGTGCATTTATTGTGCTGAGAAGTTTGATACCAAACTTCCCATTTTTCAGTGTAGCCATTATGGTGCTGTGGAGTTCGTGTATGACAGACTCCCAGACCATATACTCTTATGGCTACCCTGCACTTACAATGTCTAAGGTTTTGCGTAGACACTGTAGGGGCATATTGCTCATGCAGCTATGCCCTCACCTGTGGTATAGTGCACCCTGCCTTAGGGCTGTAAGGCCTGCTAGAGGGGTGACTTATCTATGCCATAGGCAGTGTGAGGTAGGCATGGCACCCTGAGGGGAGTGCCATGTCGACTTAGTCATTTTCTCCCCACCAGCACACACAAGCTGGCAAGCAGTGTGTCTGTGCTGAGTGAGAGGTCCCCAGGGTGGCATAAGACATGCTGCAGCCCTTAGAGACCTTCCCTGGCATCAGGGCCCTTGGTACCAGGGGTACCAGTTACAAGGGACTTACCTGGATGCCAGGGTGTGCCAATTGTGGAGACAAAGGTACAGTTTTAGGGAAAGAACACTGGTTAGCAGGCCTCAGCACACTTTCAAATCATAACTTGGCATCAGCAAAGGCAAAAAGTCAGGGGGTAACCATGCCAAGGAGGCATTTCCTTACAATGCCCCCTCCAGAACCAGTGAACAGCATCCACTACCCCAGTCCTTGGCAGGAGAAGCACTCTGGGCACAAAGACCCCTGCAGAACCAGTGGAGGAAAGCATCCACTACCCCAGTCCTTGGCAGGATGACGCACTCTGGGCACAATGCCCCCTCCAGAACCAGTGGAGGACTGCATCCGCTAGAGAGACTGTGGCTTTGCACTCCCCAGGACCAAACAGTGGGCAAACCACCCACTAGAGAAACTGTGGCTTTGCACTCCCCAGGAGCAAGCAGTGGGCAAACCACCCACTTGGAAGACTTGAGAGACTGTGGCTTTGTACTCCCCAGGAGCAAGCAGTGTGCAGTGCACCCACTTGAGGGACTTGATAGACTGTGGCTTTGCACTCCCCAGGACTAAGCAGTGGGCATGGAGCCCCCTCAAAGAGCAGTGGCATCGTCCCATCATCCGGCTGAGGTGCCTGTGTTTTTTCCGACCTGATGCCCCTGCAGTGTTCTCTCCTTTTTGAGGCAGGTGTCATGTGTGAGCTTCGCCCATGCTTTTTGGGACCACTGTTCCACGGACATTTAATGGAACAGTATACAGACTTGTGTACTTGCTGTTAATATTTGTATATACCGATCATTTAAAGTTATCTTGGCCTATCTGAATTTTCGATTGTTACACTTATTACAATAATTTCATTTGGTCTTTGCGTTCTTCCAGGGGGTGACGGGGTGTATCTGTGATGTAATTGGATGTGTTTGTGTGTATGGTGTTGTGGGTGGGGGTGGGAGTGTTGCCTATTGCGTGTGTCTCTTTTTCCTCCTCCCTCCCCCGTGTGCTAGGTGTAGTACTCACGGTGGTCGTCGCCGCCGTCTTTGATGTTCCTGGTAGATGAGGAGGTAAACCAACATTGGTAACACCTGCAAATCGGGCCCATGGCGTCCTGGTTCCTCGTTGGGTTTTGAGAGGTGAGTGGTTTCCGTTGCAAAGACTGTTTCCGCCGTGCTTTTGATGGCGTTGGTACTGCCCGGGAAAAGCTGGCAGATTGGTGCCTTGTAATAGTGTGGGTGGTACATTGGCTTCCGCCTGTCTGTTGGCTGTTACCGCCGCAGTGTTTGTTGCTTCCATTGTGGTGGTCGGAATGTTGAAGTGGCTGTCTGTGTTGGCGGTTTCCGCAATGGTCGTGATTCCATATTTTTTTACCGCCGGCCTGTTGGCGTTATTACTGCCGCTTTATCACCGACTGCCAGGGTTGTAATGAGGGCCTAAGTGTGCGGATAGAGGGGAATTGCTACACAAGTCCTTTCTCTTTTTTTGGAACAAAAAGGAAATCGGACGAAATCCTTATTTATAGATTGCCTAATCTGTTTGAAAGGATGCCGTTTGAAGGACAAAGGAAAGCGGCAACCTTATTTAATCTAAGTAGGCTCAAAAATAATTGAGCACCAATTTAGAAAGAGGACAAAACACATCTAAGCTCATAGTTGTGGTGATAACTTTTTTGTTTGAACAAATATCTTGCTGGAAGAAGTCCTTCATCCATGTTAGTTAATCCGAAAATGCCGTTCAAAACGGTGGAAAAGACGGCGGCCATATGAATCTTGACGAATGTCAAGTTAAATGGATATGTGGTCTATACATAATGAGTACATTTCATAAAAAATATCAAGATTTTAAATATGGCAATTACTTTAAGGTAATTTTCTTGTTGGACCAAATCGAGAGAACGGGACGAATTAGGAATTATTCATATAACTAAAGAGAAGTCCTGTGTTAATATTGATAATAACAGTGCTTATGATAAAAAATGATGTATAGACTTAACTAATCAATGTAGAGGCTCATACAATAATTGAAAAAATGGCCTATGTAATTAAGACTTTATATAGAAAAGGATCAAGAAGTTATTAAATCAAGATAGCACTTGTGACTAGAATGTAGTTGTGAGTATATACTTTAAGTATAATCTCTACGAGGTCATTTTTAGAGAGGGTTAAAAATATCAATGAGTTTGGACTGATAGTTAATTATTATAATTATATATAGCTTGTAGTTATGAAAAAAATGGTATTCAGTATCTAACATAGAGGGTGTCCTTAACTTGCAGAAAAAATCCTTTTGATTATCTACAAAACACAAAAACAAGGAAGAGAGGAGAAGAAATAGACTATAGATAGGTTTGGACTAATAGTTAATTATAACTATGTATACCTTCGGGATTATAATAAAAAAAAGTATTCAGTATCTAACATACAGGATGTCTTTTAACTTGCAGCGAAACTCCTGTAGATTGGCTGCAAAAAACGAATAACAAGGAAGAGAGGAGAGAGGAAAAAAAGGAGGAAAATATTTTGTGTTATGAAAAAGTAAACCAACTATATAATACACAATAATGTTAGATGGTAATACAAAAACCTGTAAAAAGGTACAAATAAGACCACACTAAATGATGTGAGTGAGGCTAATTATTAAAGCCAGTAGTGCCATGCAGGATCCTTGTTGAGACCTTTCCGAACAGTATCAAAGCGAATAATAAGTCTACTTTCGTTCCGTCGTAATTGAAGTTCAAGGTTGCCTCCCCGAGGATGTTTAGTTGCATTAGACCACTGAATGTGAAGGAACCTGTGTGGGGGTGACACTTAACAAAATGTTCAACCAGCGGGAGCTTGATGTTATAATTTTGAATATTATGGTAATGTTCTTGTATCCTTATTTTAAGTGCTCAGGTTGTACTTCCTATGTAGACTTTGTTGCAAGGACAGTTGATGAGATAAACTCTTAGTACTTTCGCAGTTAATAAAGTCCTGTATCAAATAGTTGGTCATTATTTATGATTGATTTTGTTTTTATTAGACCAAGTTTGCAGATGGAAAGTTTTGTACAGGTATAAAACCCTTCTGGGGGTCGCATGAAATTCTGTGTGAATGTTTTATCCTTATAAAAGGAGGAGCAAAGTTTGTCTCTGAGGTTAGGGGCTCTTTTAAAGCCAATCTGCGAGAAAAAAGAGATATGTTGATTAATCGAGGGATTGTTATAAAGTAAATACTAATGTTTGCGAAGCAATTTTCGCATGAATAAATGATCATTGTGAAAGTGAGTAATAAAGCGGATCGGCGTCCTCTCAGCAATAGATTTGGTCTTATTTATAATAGTGTTCCGATCTATTTTTGTAATCTTTAAGCTAGAGAAGTTATATCCTCGGGTGGAGAGACGGTCTACAATGTCAGAAGATATAACCTCGTAATCAGTTTGGTTACTGTAATTCAATTTGGCCCGTCTAAATTCTCCAGCTGGGATATTGCGAATAGTACTATATGTATGGCAACTAGAAGTGTGTAAAATAGAGTTAGCTGCTGTGCTCTTTCTGTGAAACGGAGTCTGTAGTTGTCTATGTACAATACAAGATCTAAAAATTCCACTGATGTTCTTAGGAGTTGTTATGTTATGTCGATGTTCCATCAGTGGGCCCCCCTGTACTTGTAGCTGAGCCCCCAGGGTTCCCAGTTCCCACCAGCAGCATGACAGGTGTTTTTTTGCTGGCAACCGCCGATGCAGCCCTGGTCTCGCTCCAGCACCGACCCAAGCCACCAAGCATCCCCTGGCCCCATGAGCTAGGGATCTGCTGCGACACTCAGCCCTCGGTGGCCGCTGTGCAGGTGTCGGGTGGTGGGCACAACTGCAGGAGAGCACAAAGTAGTCTCAGGCGTTTTCTGTAGTCTACCCAGAGAAAAGAGTCTACGGGGCCTGCCTTGCGGTCACAGTGATGCAAATTGATCACTTTTGACGGCCTGCCAAATCGAGTCCATTGGCTGTTTCTGGATCCTACCACCTCTGCATCGGTTCCAACAAGCTCCAGGTGTTTGTGGCTTGGCTTGTCCAGTGTGTTAGTAGGATAATTATGGATTACAGTGCCAGTCTCACAGGAGCTCTCCTAACAGGCGTCTGCCTTCTTCAGTGATTTGACCGCGCCCCTCCCCTTCTTCCCTTCTTTTAAAGAAGATGCTGTTTGTATACTGACCAGGCAGTGATAAGTTTGATTACTTGGACTTGAAAAATGTTTTGTCTTAATATTTTTCTGAACATTACTGTTAAAATATATTAGGCAAACCGACATCAGGGAGGTAATAGAACAAATATGTTATTTAGCTGATAAGTTATGTTTTGTGAAATATGTTTTCCCAGCCATGTTCTCTTTTGTTCAATTATTTTTTATTATTACTGTGCTGCAGGGGTGATGCAAATGGTTTGAGAAAAAGGCACTGCTGCATACAGCTTGGACTTTGTCACATTTATCTCATAGAGACATCTAGTTGCCGATTCAGATTCATGAATGGATTTATGGGTGCCCTTCGGAGCCAAGGCCAAAGGTGTCTGTATGGAATCCGAAGGGAGGTTAGTTGTTAGGGACATACTTACACTTATTTTGCCTATTTTAGCTTATGTCTGAGGCCTGTGGCCCTTCACCAAGTCACTTGGCATTTTATTCCTTCTATGTTTAGCGAGGCATCAATTTAGTGGCGATGTTTTATTATTCTTATCCCTTGTCGTTCTCTGCAGGACTTTTAGTCATTGCTCTGCACGATATTTCATTATGTGCTTGCATCAAAGCTACATATGATAGGTGCCTGGATATTGCAGTGTCTTCCTTAGACAGAAAGAGATGCGTTGTCATGTCAGGGCAGTTCCTAGAATAACTCAATGTTTATTATAAAACATCAGCCTGCCTTTGTATCCTTAGAGGAGACATTCCAGTCAGACCACCATCTTATGCTTCCCGTCGCCTTTGTAGTTTCAGCAGAAACTTGGTGCTTCCTCTTCTGTTGCGGACAAGGATTTCTTGCAGACTAACAATCCTCTCCTTTACCTTCAGCACAGGTATGGGGCTCATGCTACACTCCCTCCTTTACCCTCCTGTACTCCCTCCTTTCCCCCTACCTTCAGCACAGATATGAAGCTCATGCTACACTCCCTGGACTAGATTGGCGGATTTGGGTTAGCATTGCTGCTCTCATGTAGGAATCCTAGTAGTGTGTGTAGGAACATTGGTAATGCTATTGTGACAAATAGGGTGGGACTGTGTTTCTAAGTTTCACTTTCTTGGTCGATGTTGTGATAGTGTCTGGTTTCATCATCCTCATAATCACACTTCATGTCTTTTTACCGAGAATGCATTTGCTTCAGTAAATCCTATTGAGCCAAGATATGCGTATGAGACTTGTATAACATAGAGAATGGGGCATGATCTGTTTCCACTACATCTTCCCTGGGAGTCTAACAGTATCATGTGATGGGCTTCCACAAATCACTTTTATCTATGATATCTGTGAGGTGCTGCTAGCTAGCCGAAAGGGTAGGTCAACAGCTGCCACACAGTTTGGAATTGGACTCAGTCCCCCCATCCTCGGTGTTGCTGCTGCCCAAAACTAAGTGGTCTTGTTACTTTGTCAAGAGTCTCACGACACCCCTTCTTACTCCACTGGGCCAGTTGGACTGCTCAAAGATGAGACTTACGGCCTCATAAAATTCTTTAAGCTGGGCAGAGGTCATTCCGGCTCCCGGAAACTCTGGGAAGCGTGAAGTCAGCCTAGACCTAGGCTCTGCAGATGGAGGCCTCGATCGAGTACGCTCCCACGTCTTGTTGCCCAGTTGACAAGGTGAAGTCGAAGAACGTTTCGTCTTCTTCTACTTCTTCTTATGCCTCAACTTTCCTGAATGTCCCGAGGACTAGAAGTGAGACAAAGAAGATGGGGGCTCTGTGACCGATTCCCGAGACCTTTCTCTCGACCGAGATCAGGACTTAGGTGGAGCCGAGTGCCAGGCCGCCATCACCTTTAGGGACTGCTACCTTAAAGCCTTCGAATTCATGGCCTGACACTTGTAGCAAAACTTTAGGCTATGGTCGCGCTCATGACACCAAAACCACACGAGTTGGAGATCCGTCACGGAAATCACCCGATTGCAGGATCCGCAGGGCTTGAACCCGATCTTACGCTAAGACGCAGCAAGAGTAGAAATGCTCAAAAACGCTTTGACAAAAGGCAAAAAAAAAAAATCAGGTCAAAAAGTTACTGCAGGGTAGCTCTTCTTTGGATCAGCGCTGGCTGGTGCAGAAAGAAAAGAATTGACGTCAGTGCACTGGGGTGGCCCCTATACAGGACCTGCAGCGTCATATCCAGCACCAATGACGGACTCAGAGCCGATCGACGACACCTAGTGGCACGCAGGGGTACAGCTCGAAAAAAATCTCTGGATCCAGACTAATGCCTTGGGGAAATTCTAAGATAAGGAATCTGCAGCTAAGGATTGTCTCTACGTGATAAGGCGTTACCGAAGATAAGTAACTTGTCCATTACTGCCATCTACTCTAGACACCACTAAAATCTTATTTTTACAAGCCTCTTTCTAAAAAGACATTTGATCTGTGCTGCTTCTGCGACCGTTTTGTATTACATGACTCAGCTGTTTATTGAATCCCATTTTAATGTTCCTCCTACATGGCTAATTGGCAAAAATGTGGCCTATGAAACGAGGTTTTGTTAATTTTCCTGTTTGTGTGTTACCTGATTTATACACTACTTTTGAAATATTCTTTTAACAAAGACAGTACTGGTAAAATTAAATTGTGTTTGAAAAACCTATAGGTTTCGCCTTCGCAAGAAAACCTGGAAGAATCCTGGTACTATATTTTTGGATTATCATGTATATGAAGATGAAATTAGCCTTTCCGGCAACCTAGAAGTCTTCCTAGAGGTCCTTGAAGGTAAGGAGCATGCAATACACTATTTAAAAAAGAGTAACTGTTCATACTGAAACTATATGCTGTCAGAGTTCAGTGTCTATAAATACATCTTCAAAGATGTATATGGTGATTTATAACTGCAAATTTCGAAAGTGCATAGATTAGGGTCCTTATTTAGTGATTGGTGGTAAAAGGGCATTTACTAAAAATAGGCAAATGACCCATCGTCCTGTCCATGCCTCTCTTGGTTCCTCCTCCTTGTTTAAAAGTTTGAGAAGTGTTGTATTTTGACGGAGGAACCTCAGCCAACTTCTTGTGGTAGTTACCGGTCATCTGAAATAACATCCGAAGGCCTTACAATGTTATGTCAGTCCCTCTTTTTCCCTGTCCGGCCTTACAAAATATAATTGTGCTTGACAAAAAAACATTTTCTAACCACTGGGCTAGCATATCAGGGACATTTGTCATTTTGTTTTCCCCTAAAAAATCACACATAATTCGACCCCTCTGCAAGACACATAATTAGATTCCACATACTTTATCGTGTGAGCCTAGCTTCTCTGTACCCTAAACAGCCCTGTGAACAGGAGTCAAAGAAGGTGGTAAGAACACAGACTTAATGTGTATTCTTGTAATTTTTTAAAAAGTGATTTTTCCCTACCTGTGTTTGTTTAGATTTGCCTCTTAGTTTTTCTACAAACTTAGTATTTTTAAACTGCTGTTTTGTTCTACGTGTGTCTGTATGAATTTACATCATGGTTTCCTGCAAACATGGTCCTTTTAAACTGCTGTTTTGTTCTGCCTGTGAGTGGCTGAATTTGCTTCTTGGCTATCTGCAAACTTGGTACCTTTAAACTGCTGTTTTGTTCAAACCGTGACTGTATGAATTTCCCTTCTAGTTTTCCCAAAGACTGGATTAAGCCTCCCCCACTAAGTTTAAAAAAGGCAAAATACACCTCAGTAGCTAACCAGAGTGTGTTTAGGAGTCTGTTTAATCTGCTCTGTGGTTTTAAACTGTGCTTGGAAAGTGCATGCAGCATTCTTATTTGGCTTTAAAAAGTGATTAGTTTAAGTGCGCGAAAAGAAGTATTTCAGTGGCTTCAAAATTGTCCCTTAACTAAAAAGTAGAATCTTGGAAGCAAGGAAGTGTGGATTGTGCCCGTCTGTATCCAATGAGATTCTGAATAGAGAAGCACCTCCCTTCCTCCTGCTGCAGCAGCCTGGGCTTGTTGATTGGCTTACTAGCTCCCAGGCAAACCTGAGCCTGTCTCTGACACCTACACTGGCCCTTTAAGTTTGTGGAAGTAACCCCAAGACAGCCACCTCCATCTTGTGAGCCCAGCTTCTCTGCGCCCTAAACAGGCCAGCGAACAAGAGTCAAAGAAGGTGATAAGAACACAAACTTTCTGTGTATTTTTGTAGTTTTTTTTTTTTTTTTTTTTTTAAGTGCATGTCCCCTACCAATGTCTGTTTACATTTGCCTCTTTTTTTTTCTTTCTGCAAACTTCGTATTTTCAAACTGCTGTTTTGATCTGCCCGTGTCTGTATGATTTTACATCTTGGTTTTTGTTCAGACGTAGTCCCCTTAAACTGCTGTTTTTTCTACTAGTGACTGTATGAAGTTGCCTGTTTGGGCCTGTTCTGGTCGAGCCTAGGGCCAGGCATGCTGCCCAATTTTTCACTTACCAGGTACCACCTTAAGCCCTCCACATCCACAAACATCCAAACACAATATCACCAAAGGCATTCTACTCGTGCACCACAAACAAACCCCATACAGATTTAAATGTTGCAACAACCACTAGAAACCCCAACAAACCACTCCTATACACAGTTCTACCCCAACTACAACACTACAGCACCTTCATTCTAGCAAAAAAACACAACTCTTTCCTAAACCCATAACACATACACACATCACCAACACAACACAATGCCACATTAAACCTAACTTTAATGCATCCAGACACACACTCCATATTCGTACAAAACACCAGCTGTATCCTCTACTTGCTCCTAACAGACCCCTTGTTATAATGAAACCTATAGTCAGCCTTCCATCACACCATCCACCAACACCCTCCTCCTCTTTTTACCAATTACACACAACCATACAATTCGCATGCTCCACTCCACCACACATATTACCTGTTCCAGTGATCACATCTAACACACTCTTATAACTCTTGTCCATCCCTTCTTACACGACACATACACTCTTCTCTGAAGCACATCACCACCCCCCGTACTATTCGAATACCACTGACATACAAATCTTTCATAGAAAACCACTACCTCAATATCTCCTCTCACTACTCCACAAAAACACACACCACCAAATCAAAATCACAAACAGTTTCCCAATCAATCAATGAGTGTTTATATAGCGCAGCTACTCACCCCCAAGGGTCTCGATGTGCTGTGGGAGAGACGTGTAGCATCAGCAGTGAGGTGGTTCTTCAATAAGCCATGTCTTCAGCTCCTTCATGAAGTTGAGGAGGGGGATGGTCTGTCTGAAGTGGAGTGGAAGGGCATTAAAGGTGGTGGCTGTGAGGTGGGAGAAGGAGCGTCCCCCTGTTCTTGTTTTCCAGATGCAGGGTACTTCAGCGAGAGAGAGCTGGGCTGAGCGTAGGGTCCTGTGGAGTACTTGGAAGTTGAGTTGCCTGTTCAGGTGGGCTGGTCCGGTGTTGTGGAGGGCTCTGTGTGCGTGGATGAGGATCTTGAAGGTGATTCTTTTTTCTTTTGGGAGCCTGTGTAGTGTGCACAGGTGTTTAGAAATATGGCAGTGTCAGGGCAGGTCTAGGACCAGTCTGGCGGCGGCGTTCTGGATATTCTGTAGTTTGCGGGTGAGTTTCTTGTTGATCCCGGCATAGAGCGTGTTGCCGTAGTCCAATCTGCTGGTAATGAGGGCGTGTTGGACTGTCTTTCTGTGTTCAAGGGGGATTCATTTGAAGGTCTTGCGTAGGAGGGCGTAGGGTGTGGAAGCAGGTGGAAGTGACTGAGTTGATCTGGCAAACCATGTTGAGTTTGGAGTCCAGGATGATCCCGAGGTTGCAGGCTTGGTTCGTGGGGTTGGGCGGGTTTCCGAGGGTGGGCGGCCACCAGGAGTCGTTGCATGCATCGAGTTGAGGGCCCATAATGAGTACTTCTGTCTGGTTCGCGCTGAGTTGAAAGCAGCTGTTTTTCATCCAGTTGGCAACTACTCCCATGCCTTCGCGGAAGTTGTGTCTGGCTGTGTTCCGTTCGTTGGATAGGGAGAGGGTGAGTTGGGTGTCGTCAGCATAGAAGACTATGTTGATACCGTGGCTTCTGATGATGGTAGCCAGAGGTGCCATGTAGATGTTAAACAGCGTGGGGCTGAGGAATGGATCCCTTGGGAGCTCCACAGGTGGTGGGTGTGGGGTTCTGCCTGAGAGGAAGGATTGGATCCAGTCGAGGGCCTTGTCTCTGATGCTGGCTTTGTGAAGTCTGCATATCATGGTGTGGTGGGAGATCGTGTCAAAGGCCGCTGAGAGGTCCAGCAGGATGAGTGCCGCCGTCTCTCCCTTGTCCAGCAGGAAGCAGATATCATCTGTTGCGGCCAGGAGGGCCGTTTCGGTGCTATGTTTTTTTCTGAATTCGGATTGGGAGGTGTCGAGGATGTTGTGGTCTTCGATAAAGGTGGTGAGTTGGCTGTTGATGAGTTTCTCAATGACTTTAGCTGGAAATAGGAGCAGAGAAATGGGCCTGAAATTCTTGAGGTCGGTGGGGTCTGCCGAGGGTTCTGAGGATGGGGTTGATCTCAGCGTGTTTCCAGTCATCAGGGAAGGCAGCGGCAGCTAGGAAGCAGTTGATGGTGAGGCAGAGTTTGGGGGCGATGGTGTTGGCGGCTCTGTTGAAGATGTGGTGAGGGCATGGGTCCGTGGGGGCCCTGAAGTGTATGGACTTTATTGTCTTCAGCGCCACTTCTGTGGTGAGGTGGGTCCAGTTGGTGATTGTTGGTTTGTTGGTGTTGGGATTCGGAGGAGGGGGTTCTGCAAGTAGGTTGTTCTAGTTGAAGCGGTCATAGATGGTCTTGATTTTTGTGGTGGAAGTAAGTGTTGTCTGTCACAGAGGCCCTGTGAGGGTGGGATGTCTGTTGTTTCACTGTTCGGTTGGGCAAACTCCTTTAAGTGATGATGAAGAGTTCCTTGCTGTTGCGTGCGTGTGATGAGATTCTGTCTTCTATAGCTTTCTTTTTGGTGTTTCTGATGAGTTGGTGGTGTGCGGCAGTGGCGGTTCTTAAGTTGTTTTGGGCTTCTGTAGATTTGGTGTTTGTCCAGATTTTTGAGGCGTCGACTGGTGCTTCCGGATTTTCGGAGTTCTGCGGTGAACCAGCTGGCTTTCTTGGCGTGGGTGCTGTTGATTTTTTTTTGAGGGGGGCTATGATGTTGGCGCAGTCGGAGATCCATTTGTGAAAGGGGCATGCTGCGGTATTCGGGTCGTTGTGTGCGATGGAGGGGGCGGAGTTGGCGAGGGTGACGGTGAGTTGGTCGTTGGTGATTCTTGCATAGCTTCTATGGGATGGTTGGTACTGTGGTCTGATGATGATGGGTGAGTTGAAGGTGAAGTGGATGCATCAATGGTCTGTCCATGAAAGTTTGGAGGTGTGGCTGAAGGTTACGTAGGTTCCTGTTGTGAAGATGGGGTCGAGGGTGTGTCCTGCTGAGTGCGTTGGTTCCATCACCATCTGTCTGAGCTTTGTGTTGTGGAGGTTGTCTAGGAGGGATGCAGTGTTGGGGTCTTGTAGGTTGTTGAGGTGAAAGTTGAGGTCTAGCAGGCTGTAGTTGGTGACTGTGATGCCTCGTGTGGTGGTCCAATCAGTGATGAAGTCGGCGCAAGGTGCGGGGGGTCCTAGTGGGCGGTAGATGAGGGTTCCCCTGAGGGTGGATGTCGGGCTGGTCTGTAGTTTGAAATGAAGGTGTTCCATCAGGCTTAAGGAGTCTTCGGAGTGTGTGCTCAGACGGATGTTGGGCTTGTGGACAATGGCGATTCCCCCTCTGGCGCAGTCTTTCCGGGTGGTCTTGTATCCCTGGGGAATGTCGATGTCCGGGCCCGAGGTGGTATTGGTTCAGGTCTCGGTGAGGAAAGCGATGTCAGTGGTGGTGTAGTCAAGGAGGTCCCAGATTTTGGTGGCGTGTTTGTGGAGGGAGCATATGTTGAGGGGGATGCATTTCAGTGTCTTCGTTGTGGGTGGGTTGTGCCGGGTCCAAGATCTTAGTGGTGGTGTAGGATTGGTGGCAGCGGAGGAAGCTGAAGGGTCTGTGGGTGTCAGCTGGTGATGCCTGCTTACAGTTGTTGTTGCGTCCTGGGTTGAGTGCGATGAGTGCTGCTGGCGTGTAGAGGTGGCAGGTCCGGAGACGCTGGTTGTGGTCGGGTCGTAGACGGGCTTGTCTTAGGGCCACCTTTGGCTGCGCAGGGGCTGCCATTAAGTAAGGAGGGGGGAGGAGAGGACAGCTGGGAGGCGGGAGCAGGAAAAGGGTGCAAAAAAGGGGGGCTGGACGCGGGACCAGCAGCAGCCGGGAGATGGAAAGAGAAGAGAGAGAAAAGTGAGAATGAGTGGAAAAATAGAGAATGCAAGAAAAGGCACAATATGGCACACAGGAAGGGAGAGGGCACAGGAAAAGAGGCTGAGGGCAGCGTAGCAGAAGAGCAGAGCTCTCCCACTAGACACCAAAGATGAGGCGCAGGCCAGAGCCTGCGGGTGGAGGAGGGCCTCGAATTTCTGAACGGGGTCAGGTCACAATTTCGCATCTCCATGTCTTTACACCTCAAAGCTACTCTACAAAAAGAACACAGAAGAACACAGGTCACCACGTCACTCTCAACCACCATCTCCACTACTGACACGCACAGACCCAGCAAAATGCTTTCTAAGCCTGTTGGACGAGGAACAAAATATAGAAAAACAGCACTATTGTACTAGCACTATCAGCACTAATGACACACCTGCCACCAGTTCAAATTATACTGATCACTCTTCTACAAGACAAAATCACACCACCATCAAAACACAATCTTTAAACTTCCTACTCATAAATGATTACCATATCTAAGTCCTACTAACGGACACACCACCTGACTTACTCTTAATAACTGAATCGTGGTTGGGAGATGACCACGCCCCAGTTTGCATGAAACCGTTCCTCTGGGCTCTCAAAGTATCACACACAACCATATAGGCAAAAGAGGAGGTAGACTAGCTCTTGTATTTAAACAAACAAAACAAATCTCAGCAAAATGTGCAACATTTCCATATAAGGTTGTGAGGCCCTCATCACCAGATGCAATCCTGCGCCAACTTCCTCCTGTAACTTCCTCTACAGACCACCACTTAGCAATTCAACATTTCCAGACATGTTTATAGATGCAGTTTCAAACCTTACAACTCTATACTCCAACATATGCATTCTTCGGGACCTAAATATTTGGTTTGACAACCCCAATATGCCCCATCCAAAAGCTATCATCATTGGCCTAGTCACATTGAACATTTATCAGATTGTGCAGAATCCCACCCACATCGTGTGACAGATCCTAGATGTCATTTTTGCAAACCCAGATCTAGTTACCCCTCAAAGCTCCATAGGAGTCACTTGGGCAGGCTACCATTTGGTAGCTTTTCAACATAAAACATCTCAAATCAGCACACCCTAGACCACCTTACATACATTCACCTATCAACCATGGAATAAACTCAATTTTGAATACTTAGTAACACAATTAACAGCCAGCACAGATCTAGACACAAATTCTGTTAAAAAAAACTTTGATTGGCTACAGGAAGCTTTAGATATCCTAATACCACTTAAAAAAAACAAAGCGGGACAAAAGAAAACAAGCACTTTGGAGAACTACAGAAGTAAAAAAGATAAAACCACAAAAATGAAGGCTGCAACAAAACTGGCTCAAAACAAACAGCTTTCAAGGCAAGCTTCACATACACAAACTTAACAAAATATACAAATCATCAATAAAAAAAAAGGTACTAATCGGACAGAATTCAAAATCCTATATCTCCAAATAAATAATTTAAATAATTCTGAACGAGTTCCAAAAACCTAAATGCGTCGAAGGAACTCTTCCTATTGCTCAAGAATTCACAGACATACTGGTAACTCATTACATAACTAAGGCAGACACATTGGACTCCTACTTAAAACAAAGGAAAACCACCAAAAGTAAGCCAACCCAGCCTCTACACTTCTTCAAACAAATATCACACAGTGAATTTATGGACCTGATCTAAGCAAGCTGGCCTTTCTGGCTGCCCTTCTGACCCTTATCCACCACACATCTTTAGGAAAATTATTTTATCTACCTCTGCTGCCACACCAGTAAGAAGAATCATCAATAATTCTTTCATTACAGGAATCTTTCCTGAAGACCTCAAAAAGGCATACATATGCCAATTTTTAAAGAAAACAAAATCTGGAACCGCATGACCCCAACTATTACAGACCAATTACAAATTAATGTTTCTTGGGCAAACTAATAGAAAGAGAAGCATTCGCCCTGGGTAACAGTTCATTGAAGTTAACTCCATATTTTCAGACTATCAAACTGGATTCTGCCCAGGAAGAGGTACTGAATCTGTTCTCATCCGGGATGATCTTAAAAACACAGTAGACCGCAATGGAGTTGCTGCACTAGTTCTCTTGGACCTCTCGGCTGCCTTTGACACAATTGACCATGACACCCTAATACAAAGACTCTACAAAGCTGGCATAGAGGGGTCTCCTCTCGACTGGATCACAACCTACCTTCAAAACAGAACAAATAAAGTCCATACTTGCCCTTTCTCATCCAAACCCTACTTGATAAAAAGCAGGGGTCCCTCAAGGCTCAATCATCTCACCCATGCTTTTCAACATCTACATGAAGTAATTACCGGCAATGATCAATGAATTTCATCTCACATGGTACAACTGTGCAGATGACACACAAATACTCCTTAAACTAGAATGCCCCGAAAACATTGGAAACTCGCACACAAATCTTCAGTTGCCTCAGAGCTGTTGATCAGGGGATGACATAGAGCCATCTCAAACTTAATTCTTCCAAAACGGAAATACTCACATGGCGATTGGAAAAATGATGCCCACTCTGCACCTGGCCTGACGATCTGGGACCACCTCCTAAAGTATCTAAAGAAGTTAGAAACCTTGAAATGACCGTGGACTCCAAGGTTTAACAATGGATGTCCAAGTGGACAAATTAGCAAGATCAAGCTTCATCACCATGAAAACTCTGCGACGCATCTCCCCCCTCCGGATTTCCACACAAAGTCCAGGCTACTACCTCTCATGTAGTGTCTAAACTGGATTACACCAATGGCCTCTACCATGGATCATCTCTGTCTACTATGAAAAAACTACAATGCATTCAGAACTCGGCTGCCAAACTACTCCTACATGTAAAGCCACATGCCCACATCTCCCCAGCCTTGAGTGCCCTACATTGGTTATCGGTTTGTAGAAGATCTACCTTCAAGCTGCTTTGTATCACCCACAAAGCAATACATGGAACAGGACCACTTTTCATCAGGAATAAAATCACCAAATACATTCCTCAAAGAGACCTCTGCTCAAGATTGGCACCCCACCTCAAAACCCCACCATACAAGACAAAGACAATAGGTGGTACATCTTTCTCTTTTCAAGTGCCCAAACAATGGAATTCATTGTCCCCAAGTATAAGATCCACTGAGAACTATCTTATCTTCAGAAGAGTACTCAAAAGTTGGCTGTTTCCTACATAACTACCATACTCAAACAACAATGGACTACATAGTCCTTTGTATGTAAAAATGTATACTTTGATTATATAGATATATATCTACATGTGTGTATTTCTTTGTACAGATATGTATAATAACTTTATCTTAAAATATATACATATTCTTTAGACCTGTTTAACAGATCTATATATTACTTATGGTTAAATGTACATATGTATGTGTATGTATGAATATATATATATATATATACACACACACATGCAAAAAAGAGAATAGGGAACTCTGGGTAGTTCCCAAGTTTAGGTAGAGAGCAGCTCTAGTAAGGAGCACTCTGCAACACCTGCGGGCACTCTAGATTTGCTCACCTCAAATGTCTGTTTATCTAGCAAAGTTTTTAAGCATTGAATCAGCACAGTGCTATCCACGCCAAGCTAGATAATGACAGTCTTTTGCCATTTATACAGCAAAATCTTTAAGCATTATATATATATATATATATATATATATATATATATATATATATATATATATATTCTATACTGAACATGTTCATAGGTTATTGCATAGTTTCTATATGAGTTGTTTGATTGAATGCTTATGAATCTCTGTTTTATTTTATCTGTCACAATAGGTAAATATTATCTGTACTATTTATCTAAAAGTACATAAATAAATTAACTTCTGTTTACACAATACTACTTTAAATCTCAATATATTACATTCCTTAAACATATATTCCCTCACTATGTACTCATGTATTTTTATATGTATTACTTCAGTCCTACTGTGCAAGAGAAAAAAATTAAAAAATGTACTCTCTCGAAAGCCGTACTCTGCCTCACCATCATCCTATCAGTCTATCCTCTATGTCCACTCTCTGACTCATCCCAAACCGATTCTGCTAATATGATCTCCAGAATAACCCTTTCTAGACTCTTCCCTCCTCTACTCCTCCTGGCTCTCCCCAAACCTCAGTTTACTACTATGATCTCCCAAACCACCCTACTAAATTCTCCCTCCTGTATCTCTCCTTTGACTCATCCCAAACCCCATTGTACTACTATGATCTCCCTAATCCTTTTCTACAGACTCTTCCCTTCTCCATCTCTCCTTTACTCATCCCAAACCTCATCTTATTACTATGACCTCCCAATTAATACTTCTGGACTCTTCCCTCGTCAATTCCTTCATTATTCTATTCAATCCAACTAACAGACTCACATGTCATCCGCTGAAATTAACTCATACCTCACTATACTAATATTATACTCATATTTCCCTATACTAATCCACCACTAATCCTTTTGGGTTCTGAAGTAACAGGCTGCTTGCTGAAAAGCGATCAACGTCTTGTCAGGAGTAGTAAGCACTATATAAATACAATTGTGATTACAATCTAAGATGTTAAGTGTCCCATATTGAAAGAAACATGAAATGCGCAGCTATTGGTCTCCCTTTGAGTTCAGATCATGACTTTACACCCAAAAGACAACGGGGTATTGGGCTTTTCCCTACTGCTGAGCATCAGTGTGACATTCTGTGTTAGAAGTGTTACTAAGGTATATTCATGTGACTTTGCATGCAATCTGAATAGGTGAGCGGGCCAGAATCTGGTGCTACCACTGGATCTGTTGGCACTAGGGCATCTGCGTTTTCTGGCAGGGCATTATTCTTGCACATGCATTTGATGGACATACAGAGAAAATAGCTTTTGTTAAATATTATGGGCCTCATTACAACCCTGTTCTGGAGGTTGCACCGCCAACAGGCTGGCGGTGCAAACTCGCACATTACGACTGCGGCAGAAGTGCCATGGTCGCACCGCTGGGACCAGCGGTTTTCCGCCACGTTGGTCCCGGCGGTTTTCCGCCACTTTGGTCCCGGCGGATTCAATCCTCCAGGGCAGCGCTGCTTGCAGCACTGCTGAGGGGATTAAGAGTCCCCCTCCCGCCATGAAAAGGCTGGCGGAAAGGGGAGTCGCGGGGCACCCTGGCACAGCCCCATGAAGCTTTTCACTGTCTGCATAGCAGACAGTGAAAAGCGCGACAGGTGCAACTGCACCCGTCGCACTGCTGCAATACCGCTGGCTCCCATGTTGCGGCCGTCATCCCTGCTGGGCCGGCGGGCGGAAACCAGCGGGGATGTCGAAATGGCCACCACGGGAGTGCGCCCGCATTGTCAGCTGCTCGGCGGTTACAACTTGGTGAGCGGCGGTTGCCGCCCACCAGAGTTGTAATGAGGGCCTATGTCTAAATGCATCTGGAGTTCTGGCATTATCCCATCTCTCTACTTTTAGGACTGCAACTGACAAACTGCACCAAAGAGATTGTTGTCATGTTTTAAACTGAGTGAACTAATCAATATTTCACACAACTCTGCAAGACAATGACCCATAAGTTGTACATCAATTAGTTGACATTGAGTTCAAATTCAAATGACTGGGACCTATTTAGGATTGATCTTTATCAAGCTCAAACAAGGAATACATATATTAAAAACTGAGACTGCTGCGCTTTACAAGTTAAAATGGATGTGAGAAAGACGTTGCATATGAATCCCACTTTAGTGTACCCAGGGCATCTTCTGAAGATTGTACTGCTCATATTCCACTATTGAAAATGATTATAGCAATCTAACGTTTTGAAAGTGTTTAAAAAAGAGGCCTTTGTGTACAAACAGGACAGATATCATGCCTAATGATTTTAGGAAAAAGTCTGGTTTCCATTTGCTGACTATCAGAAAGTCTGTTATTATAATTTAGCAGAAGACTTATTTCGGTCCAGCAATCTATTAACTCGTTAAGGATGCACTGGGGAACTTTGCCAGCGACATCTTGTCTGCCGTCCCGGAGTACTTCAGGTTGTCACTATCCCTAACCATTCAGGGTGCCAAGGATGTACTCTGAGCTGGCCTGGACACTACAGACTGCATCCGCATGGCTACTGGCCCACGTTTGATGCTCAGGAGGTACACTCGGGTTCGGTCAAACAGGTTTTCTGGTGATGTGCTTGCATCCTTAATGAACATGCTCTTGATTGCTCCAGGCAATAGAAGTGGTGCTATAATGATTAAAGGGATTGTTGGGTCACAGCACAATCCCAGGAGCTATTGTTGCCAGCTAAGCAATTTCCACACCACTACAGAAAAGTCTGAGGCTATTCAGCAGGCTAGCTCCTAGATAACGCTAGCCCTCCCAGCCTTCACTGCAGGAACAAATTCAGTCCATTCGCGTCTGCAGACATGGCACTAGCAGAAACTGTTTATTTTAGCAGGGACAGCAATCCTCCAATTCGTACTCCTCTGCTGCAGCAGCTATCAAGCAGTTTTTGTTTACCCTCTTAGGCTCCTGCCTTTCCCTTTTATAAGCAGAATACAGCATTTCCTCCCAGCTGGAGATCTATAACGTTGGACAGGTTAGCCTTACACATTGTTCAAATGTACTATTCGCAGCTCTTCATTCCCTCCCTGTCTTCCTCCCACACTGGAACAACCTTTAAAGGTGCACTTTGCAATTCTGATGTAGAAAGTCAGACTTCTTTGTCTAAAGGTGCCATTAAATGGCTGCCTGACCCAGAGAGAGAGTTAGGAGGCTGTAGAAAAGTAGCCTCTTTCCAGCTTGGTTACCCCCACTTTTGGCCTATGTGTCAGTGTTTTTGACTGTCTACTGGGATCCTGCTAAGCAGGACCCCAGTAGTTCTACTTTCTCCCTTAAATGTAGTTATTGGTAATTGTTATCACTGTATTAAACCCACAAGTGGCACTCTTGTACTCCCTTATAAGTCCCTAGTATATGGTACGTAAGTACCCCGTGGCATTGGGGTTCCAAGGGATCCCTATGGCCTGCAGTATATATTTTGCCACCCATAGGGAGCCCATGCAAACACTTCTGAAAGTCTGCCATTGCAGCTTGTGTGAAAAGGTGCAAGCACCCTTTCACTGCCATTTTTCACTACACCAGGTTACTTATAAGTCACCCCTACGGTAGGCCTTGTAGCCCAGAGGGCAGGGTGCAAAGTATTTGTGTGTGAGGGCACCCCTGCACTAGCAGAGGTGCCCCCACAAACCCCAGGCCCATTTTCCCAGACTTTGAGAGTGCAGGGATGCCATTTTACACGTGTACTGGACATAGGTCACTTCCTATGTCCAGCTACATAATGGTAGCTCTGAACATAGGCATGTTTGGTAACAGACATGTTGGAATCATACCCCAAGGCTTTTGCCTGATTCCATGCAGTCTGGGGGCTCCTTAGAGGACCCTCAGTATTGCCATTTCAGCCTTCTGAGGATTTCCAGGCAGCCCAAGGTGCTACCTCCTACCAGACAGGTTTCTGCCCTCCAGTTGCATGAGAAGCTCAAGCCCAGGAAGGCAGAATAAAGGATTTCCTTTGGGAGAGGTGTGTTACACCCTCTCCATTTGGAAATAGGTGTTACAGGCTTGGGAGGGATAGCCTCCCCAAGCCACTGGCCATGCTTTGAAGGGCACATTTGGTGCCCTCCTTGCATAAACTGGTCTACACCAGTTCAGTGACCCCCAGTTCCTGCTCTGGCACGGAACTGGACAAAGGAAAGGGGAGTGACCACTTCCCTGTCCATCACCACTCCAGGGGTGGCCCTCAGAGCTCCTCCAGATGGTCCCTGGATTTTGCCATCTTGGATCCCAGGTTGGCAGGGAACTCTGGGAGCATCTGAGTGGCCAGTGCCAGCAGGTGACGTCAGAGCTCTCTCCTGGGTGGTTCCTCAGATTCGCATTGCAAGACTCCAGCAGGAATCCTCTGCACCCTCCACTTACTTCTGACCGAAGAAACTGCATCTGGACTCTTCAGAACCCTACAAGCTGCAACAAAGAAGCAAGACTCCTCTGCAAAATTTTATCTCTGGCTCCTTCCAGCAACTGCAACATTTCCATGGTTGTGCATCTTCTGAGGACAGCCCTTCTTCAGCCTGCATAAGAAAAAAGAAGGAATCTCCCTTGGTGTGAAGGAGTCATCCCCTGCTTCTGCATGCACCAACTGAGATGACGACCGGCTGCACGGACCTCTTCTCCTGCTGAGCTGCATGGATCCTGCATCACGTGTGGTGGACTAAAGTGGTCTCGAAAGTCCTCTCTTCCAACTGTCAAACTTTGATGGAGGCAAGACCTTGTCTCCCCATGCAAGGCAGTACCCCGTGCACCACGTCTTTTGCAGCTGCCAAGGCTTTTTGGCATCCTTCCTCCAAGATCTTCGTGCATCTGCACGTTTCAGCCCCCAGCACTCTATCCTGCGACGCACAGCTCCCTGAGTAGTTCCCTGGCGGCGTGAGAGCCTTTCTCGTACTGCTGCGGGGGCCTCTTCTGCAACTTTCGTGTCCTCGTCCAGTGGGACTTCTGTGTGCGCTGCCTGGTCTTCTGTGGACTCTGTGTCGCTGAGGGCCCCTTCTGGTTCCCCCACCTAGGTAGAGTCCACCTGGTCCTTCCTGGTCCCTGTAGTGCCATTTTGTGCTAACCGCGAGCTTTGCGTGTTACAAGGCTTGTTGGGCGACTCAGACGACGCAAACCCAACTGCAATCCTCCATCCGGCGTGTCTTCTTGGGTGCAGTGCTGACTCTTCTTAATCACCAATGGTTCACTTCTTGCAGCTTCCTCCTCGTGTGTTGGGGCTCCTGCCCTTCCTGGACTCTTCTGTTCTTCTTGGACCTGGTCCCCTCTTTCCACAGGTTCTCTGGTAGAAGAATCCACTGTTGGTGTCTTGCAGTCTCTTCTGGGTTTTGAAGTATTCTTATGTTCTCCTTTGTGTGTGTTCTGGGAAACTTACTGTGATTTACTCCTGCTTTCCTGTTCGCTGGGGTGGATTTTGGTGCTTACCTTTGGGCTTTTCTAGTACTCCCAGCTCCTCTTTACACACTACACTTGCCTAGGTGGGGGATCGACTTTTGCATTCCACTTTTAGTTTATGGTTTGTGCTCCCCCTAGGCCCATTTCTAACTATTGTGATTTTCACTATTTGCACTGTTTTCTATCTGTTGTATGCCTATTTCTGCATATTATTGTATATAATTTGTGTATTACTTATCTCCTAAGGGAGTATAGTCTCTATATGTTATTTTTGGTATTTGTGTGTTACCAAAATAAAGAACCTCTATTTTTGTAACACTGAGTGTTTTCTTTCATGTGTGTGAGTGCTGTGTGACTACAGTGGTATTGCATGAGCTTTGCATGTCTCCTAGATAAGCCTTGGCTGCTCATCCACAGCTACCTCTAGAGAGCCTGGCTTCTAGACACTGCTTACACTACCCTAACAAAGGATAACTGGAGCCAGTACAAGGTGTAAGTACCATAGGTACACCAGGCCAGCCTTCTACAGATGTGACTTACATCTTTGCCACCTTCTGAAGAAAGAGAGAGGTCTCAGGTCTCTGTTTGCCGTCTACCTGGTAAATGCCTTTTTGATGGGTTCAAGATGCTCCTTCTGGCTCAGATCTTGTTGGCTCTAGACCCACGAGATTGGATGGTGTTCTTGGGCTTTCAGGATGCATTTTTCCATATACCTCTCCTGCTTTTGCACCAGCATTCTCTGCAGGTTCAGCTTGGGCAAGGAACACTATCAATTTACCATGCTTCTTTCGACTTTAGCTCTGCTTTGTTGGTGTTCACGAATGTGATAGTGGGTGCGCTGCATCTTTTCAGGTTAGGAGTACAAGAATTCCTGTACCTCAATGACTGGCGGCTAAAGATGGGCTCACCACAGTCACTTGTAGACCACTTCCGGACAAATGTTGAAATCTTGTCGGGTGAACTCCTGACATGGTTGCGTTTTACCATCAACTAGCCAAAATCCCACCTGAGCCCCACACAAGGATTACCATTCATTGGAGCAGTTCTAGACATAGTGGTGTTCAGGAACGTTCTTGTGTTGCTGTGAATCTGGAACGCTCAGCAGATGGTCCCAGTGTTTCAGAATCAGTCCTGGTCTCAGTGCAGATGGCTCTCAGGCTTCTTGTTCTCCTAGATTATGGTATCCTTCTCATTCTGAATTCTAATTGGCAGATGTGGGCCTTGCAGTAAAACCTCAGGCCTCACTGGGCCTAACATCAGAGAGGTCTCTCAGACTCACCCAGAAATTGCGGGAGACAGCTCAGGATCTTCTGTGGTTGCAGACAAACTCCTACCTGACCTGTTTCCTTCAGGCAAGGCCTCTCTCCCTCCCCCACCAGAGGGGGAAGGCATTTTGTACAAAAGAAAACAAGTCTGAATTTTTGTCATAATTGTATTACAACAATCCATGTGCTGTACAATATATTGCACAATGATATAAGTGAATAAAGTGCAGATGCAGTGCTCAAACAGTGATATTTACAGCATATAGTATACAGAGCACTGTTCAAAACACAATAGTTTTTAAATAGATGTCAAAGCAAAGTCAGGGGAAAAAGAGAGTCTAACTGAATTATCAGTCCCATAGCTCTATAATCCTCAAAAATAACTGATTCGGGGGATTGTTGGCGTTTCGACCACAAACTGTTCATTGGGTCTTATCAGAACGTAGTCACCCAACTGATACATCACATAATGGGAAAAAAAGGTATGTCTGGTAAATGATTTACCCCATCCACATGTTTGAATGTCTGCTTGTATAAATTCAGCAGGACTCCAACATTTAACAGCAAGCTATCTTGCTCACAATGTTAAAATGCTCCAGATGTTGCAGCGTGTTGTAGGGGCTTCTAAACTGGTTACTGTCGGTGAGCACCCTGCTGGCGCTGTCTGTGCCCATAGGATCAGTCACCCAGCCCGAACTGACTCTGGTACAGGCTTCCACTCCGACTCTTGAGATCCTTGCAGGGCCCCCCACGGTCAACTCCGAGCTGACATTGGCCCATGCTCAACCTATGTCACTCTATGTAATCATGAAAGCTGAACTATGCAGCATGACCAGTAGGGTGCCTCTACCCGACACAAACTATCAGCAAATGTCCCATTTTCTTTTTGTATCTCACTCTGATCCTGTGTCACAATAGAGTGCACCCACTGATGATGGTGAGGAAAGTGGTTGGCTTCCCCTTTTAATATACTGGTGATGCCTTAAATCTTGACGTAAAAGGCACCATGGTCGTGACACCTCCCTTAAAAAAGAGCTTGACTCCTGCATGGATCACCAAAGGAAAATTTCCCAGTAGTGGTTTGGAGGGCAGCTGAGGTGCTAGAGTTATAGCTACCCTTCGTTGAGACATTGAGACTAAGACTATGATTCTACAGCTTGTGCGAACAATATTGTAGCCTTTTCTCCTATTCAGTGAATCCCTCAAAGCTGTCTTCGTGGCTGATTGGTCAAAGAGGATTAATGCTTTTGGCAAGCAAATGTTTTTGCCTTTGGCCAGCCTAGCACTGAAGTGCATAAATGCAATCTGTTTGTTGTCCTGTTTACACATGCCATATGGAACATGGTCAACAAGATCTTGCCAACAGTCACAGAGACCGTACGGTTACCTCAGCTCGACAATTCATGATGAACAGGACATAGCAACAGGGTGTTATCTGTGCAGGCTTAGATACAAAAATTTGCATCAATAGGGCGGTCAGTACAAGTGTGGTGCTCCACTGACATGCTTTGGGTGAGGTCAGCCGTTTTTTATGGAGATATGCTGACATCGCTGATAAATCTGAACTATGATGAGTCTTGCCTCTTAGAAGAGAAGGTGCATTCTACTTGTAAAACGGTTTAAGAATGGTAAGGCTGAAGTTCTTCCCTGAGGCCTGCTGACCCCCTGCAAATCAATACCCACATCAGTTCTGCAAATTTAGAAGTTACTTAACGGGTCTGGCTTATAGACAGTGAACAATTATGTATAACCAAAGTATGCAGTTTCTTCCAGGCCACAGTCAGGAAAGGGAAAGGAAACAAAAAAAAGACACCCGAGAGCAGAACGGAAATCCATTCCTTTAGGAAAAAGAGCCTTCATACGCCCAGATGGGTGTCATACTTCATCATAGGGCCTGCTCCTCGTCGAGCTGGCGCTACAGTGCTTGACAGGCTCCCACAAGGGGGCTCTTTATTGGAGACCTTTATTTCAGTGCTTATGTGTGTAGGGCCTATAGTGTAGATTGGTGTGTAGCAGTGGATAAGTGCAAACAGATGAATATCTAAACTGGCTAAGTAGTCCGCTAAATCCTCTAATGGACTGTTCTCAAGAACCAAATTTCCACAATATGTCTAATCAGAAATTAGAAGCAGTAAAATCCTTGGCTAATGATACCCAAATTACCATCAGACAGGCAGACAAAGGGCGCACAACAGCAATCGTGTCCAGCACTGATTATGTCAGGGAGTGTAGTCATCAGTTGGCTAACAGGATTTATTACACCCCCATTAACCAGGACCCAACTAGACCTTTGACTCCCCAGATCATTTTGATTGTGTCTTCGGGTGAGGCATGAGGGTGGATCAGTAAAAATGAGGCTGACTTCCTGGTCAGTAATAGACCAAGGATTTCTTATTTTTACATTTTGCTCAAATTTCATAAGGGTTTATGGCCTCCCCGAGTCCGGCATTGGCTCACTTTTAGAGCCATTGTCCAAATTATGTGACCACTTCCTACAACCATTGATAAAATGAACACTATCCTTTCTACAGGACACCAGGGACGTCCTTAACCTCATTGAGGTTGCGATTGGTATTCACCAGATTGACTTATTAGTGACCCTTGACGTAGAGATACTTATACCAACATTCCACAAACAGCAACCCTGAAAATAGTAGAGAGTTCCCTACTGTCTGTAGAATGGACATCACCCACTCCTGTGAGCTTTATTATAGAATGTGCTACACTTGCTTTGACTGAGAACTTTTTCAAGTATGGGTGAACGATTGTATCATCAAACCCAGGACACTTCCATGGGAAGCACTTTTGTCCGCAGTTTGGCCTCTATATGGCAGCCTTTGAGAGGGACAATATGTTTCACGAGTCATATCCCATCCATGTCAACTTATCACTTTGGCACAGAGATATTGATGATGTCCTGATCTTCTGGAAAGGAGATACGTTCACATGTGATAATTTCTGCAAGTGGTTAAACACCTTGAATCCCCACTTACACTTTTCCAGTAATATATCTGGAGTCAAGGTCCCGTTCCTGGACCGTATGATCAACAGAACAGGGGACAGATTGCAAACGACCACAAACAGTAAACCTACTTACTGAAATAGTCTCCTTTTGTACAGCAGTTATCACCCGAAATCACTTCGGTATAAACCAACCCTATGGACAATTGCTATGACTGCGGTAATTGCAGCACTATACAGGATTTCCAGAAACGGGCATTACAGCTATCCAAAAATATGGAAGCAGAAGTATGACCCTTCCCCAGATGAGCTATGCACTGCAAATTACTCCATATTTAGTGTCCAAGGAGTACTTCCAAAAGGCAAAGGCTGCCTTGTGTCTGTTAATCTGGGTATCTGATAAAGACTTCTAGTTGCAGATTCCTTAGCTTAGAATTTGCCCCAGGCGTCAGACTGCATCCGGAGATTTCTCTTCAAGCATTACCCCTACAGGCTATCAGGTGTCATCGGTCGACTCTGCATCTGTCGTTGGCGTTGTGGTCACTGTGATGACGTTGCGGTTGTATATAAGCCCCACCCTGGCACTTTGACGTCTTTTCTTTTCTTTCCGCACCACGTGCAGATCAGGAGAGTTTTTTACTAGCTTTGACCTTTTTGTCATTATTTATTACTTTTTGGTGCATCGAGAGATGTCACAGAAGGCCAGGTTCAAACCGCGTGAATCTGTCACCGAATGATATCCGTGACAGATCCCCATCTCATGTATTTGTGGTGTCTGGAATGCGACCCCCACCAGAAGTCGTGCTCTGAGTGAGGGGCCATGAACCGAAGGCTTTGAGGGAGCCGATCCTGAATCTCATGCTGGCCTTGCGCTCAAATCTGCATCACTCCCAGTGTCGTTCGAGAGAAAGGTCACAATACCGTTGCGGAGTCATCACCACTCTTCATCGTTCCTTTCTAAATCTTCGGGACCCTCTGGTCATAAGAAGAAGTCAAAGAAGACCAAATGTTCTTCGACTTCGCCCTGTTGCTCGGCTAATGCAATGCGAGAAGAGCATTGATGCTTTAGTCCTCCGCCTGCAGAGTCTACTCCTGAGACCGATCCGCAGCTCCCCGACTTCCCAGGAGCCGGAGCCACCTCTGCCCATCTGAATGAGTTTTATTAGACCATGCGCCTCAACTTTGGCCAGACTGACCCCACCCCTGCGACTTCTTTAGGGCCCGGTGGATCAGATAGTGGTTCTGGCCACTCAGGGCCCCTCCGGATCCGTTGTCTGTCTTGTGCCGATGCCGGTTCTGCCAGTGCAGTCTTCCCCAGAGCCGACACAGACATTGACACTCCTGAGGCTGGTTGGGCCCACAATCCAAGTCGACCCAATCATCATCTCTGATGACCCAGAGCCGGAACGGCGTAGCTTGACTCCAGATCAGACTTGGATGCGGTCTTCTCACCCCAGGTTGGATTCTGACCCTTTTTATTATGGGTATGAATATGGGGAAGGATTGGAGGGTATGCTGGACCCTTTGGAATACCAGCTAGACAACCTTGACTCAGACTTGGCACAGGAATTGGGCAGCGCTATTGGTCTGGATACTTCTCCAGACGCTAGCATGCTTTACCCTGTACTGTGGCTATGGCGGAGGGAGCGTCTGACTCCATGGTGGTGAGTAGGACGGCTGAGGTCCTTCGCCTTGTGCTTCCTTTGTTGCAGTCAGGAGTAACCTCCTGACAGAGGTGCTTCAGCCGGGGGCTTCCACTTCGGAGCCTCTCCTTCCATTTAATGAAGCCCTCACCGATGTCCTTCTGGATACCTGGTCTAGACCCAGGACAGGGGCTCCTGTGAATAGAATAGTCACCTGCTGCCATCGGCCCACCCCAAACGACCCTAAATTAATGTCCCAACACCCACCCCTGAGAGCCTTGTCATCCAAGAGTCTTCCTGTGATGCATTCCCCTCTTCCCCCCACGGATAGGGGATCACAAAGACTGGATCAACTTGGGGAAAAATAAAATTCTTCCTCCAGTCTGGCATTGTGGTCTGTGAACACGCCATACCTTTTGGGCCACTACACCACATCATTGTGGCTTATTGTCACGCAGGTATTGCCGCAGGTCCTAGAGGAGGCCCGGGCCATCATCTCCCAAGCCATTGATGATGAGAGGGATGCGGCTAAGATCACGATTCGTTGTGAACTGGACACGACCGACTCAGTAGGCAGATCGGTTGTGTCGACAGTGGCCTTAAGGCACCATGCCTCATTGAGGATGTCTGTTTTTTTGGGGGATGTCCAACAGTCTCTCATGGCCATGCCCTTCGATGGCACCTGTTTCTTCTGAGACAAAGCGGACTCGGCGCTCGAGAGGTTCAAGAAGTCCCAGGCTGCAGCTCTGTCCCTTGGCCTTGCGGCTGCCCCTCGCCCAACACAGTCCGCTCTTTGCCCCTTTTGTGGTCAGGGAAGGGGCTCCCTATAGCATCATTTACCTGCCAGCCTCCGAGCTGCACATACTACTCAGCCACTGTGCCGCTGGGGACGAGAAATCCCACTGGTTCATGAGATAGGAAACCAAAGATCTGCCTAGCCTACCCCTGCTGCAGCCTTCAAACCCTCCTTGTCCGTTCCACCATCTCAGACCACTTGGGAGCAGGATGCGCCATCCTCTGCCGCACTGGGAATGCAACACAACGGACAGGTGGGTTTTGCAAATAGTTCAAAGTGGCTAATGTAGGAAGCTGGCCTGGTGTGTGGTGGACACCTATGGTGTTGGCACATTATACCAGGTCCAGGCAACCCCTATTAGTGAATCTAGGCAGTGTCTAGGATGCCAGGGCTCTCTAGAGATAGCCATGGATGAGCAGCCAAGACTTATCTAGGAGACATGCAAAGCTTATGCAATACCACAATAGTCACACTGCAACTTATCACACATAAAATAAACCCAACAGTGTTACAAAAATAAAGTTACTTTACTACAGTAACACAACAATAGAGTACTTATAGACAGTCCCCCCAAATGGAGGTAAGTACACACCATATATATATATATATATATATATATATATATATATATATATATATATATATATATTTGTACACACACACAATAGCAACCACAAATTAGCATTCAACCAATAGCATTGGCAAGACTTGTAGAAAATAGTGAGTGCCAAACCATATACTAGGAAAGTGATTTGCGAAGTGAAGTCCCCCACCCAAGGATATAGAGTTGTTAGAGGGGACCTGGAAGAAGTAGGAACCCCAAAGAGGTGAGTACCTCAGTGACCCCCAGCAACCAGGAGTGCAGCAGTAATTACCTAGTCTTCCCAAGGACTAACAAGAGGACTTGGAAAAAAGGATTGTGCAAGAATAGGACCAGACTAGAAGAAACCAAAGGTGGACTCCAGTAAAAGAGAACCTGAAAAAGAAGGGGACAAAGTCCAGTCCACACTGGAGTGTCCAGTTGGGGCATGTGCTACTACCCACCCTTCTGTGGATGAAGATCTGGGTCAATGGGTTCGACTGCTGAAAAAGCTATAGAGGAGTCCTTGGAGCGATGCAGATGGTGTCCCATGTCGATCGTTGGGGCCCGGATGGTCAGTGGTGTAGGAGAACCACCAACAAGCCTTGGCAAATGCAAGAGGAGCAAAAGAAGAGTTGCAGGGCTGAAGAAGACCAGCAAAGTCCAGGGGACTCAACCCTTGGAGGGCTGACCCTCAACAGTCCGGAGAGCCAACAGAAGTAGTCGCAGCCCCCACAGTCAACCCACTGGCAGCAGGCACTGTAAGTTGCAGTGAGGCCTAAACAGCTCACCTGGAAAGGATTACCATGTCACTGGTTTGCACCAGCCAGAGACCCCCAGTCCCTGGTGTGGTGTGAAACTGGAAAAAGGTAAGGGGAGTGATCACTCCTCTGCCATCACCACCCCAGGGCTGGTGCAGAGAGCTACTGCAGGTGGCCACTTGATTCTGCCATCTTGAATCCAAGGTGGGGAGAGGCCTCTGGGAGCATCTGAGTGGCCAGGTCAGGCAGGTGATGTCACAGCCTCTTCCTGCTAGGTGGTCGCCCTGCTAGGTGACCAGTCCCCCTTTTAGGGCTATATAGGGCCTCCATCTTGGGTGGGTCCTCAGATTCGACGTGCAAGATTCCAGCAGGACTCCTCTGCCACTTTCATTTCGACTTCTGGAACCGCAACTGGGCTTCACAGGAACATATAGTCTGCAGCTGCAGCGATGGCTTTGCTCTGCAACATTGTTTCTCCAGCTCCTTCCAGCAAATGCAACAGTTCTCCAGCTGAGCATCCTCTGAGGGCGGCAAGTTGTCCGTCTGCACCAAGAAGCAAGAAGGAATCTCCCTTGAAGTGAAGGAGTCACTCTCCTGCATCTGCAGGAACCAACTGCAACAAAAACCGGCTGAGTGGGTCCTCTCTCCTGCATCTGTGCGTGGATACTGCGACACAGGCGGTGATCTTGAGTGGTCTCCTTGGTCCCCTCTACCAGCTGTCCAACATTGGAGATGGTGAGTCTTTGCCTCTCCTTGCAGGATGGTATTCCTGTGCACCACAGCTCTTGCAGCTACCAATGCCTGTTGGCTCTTCTTCTGAGGGATCTTAAGGCTCGGTGTAGCCCCGGCCTCCAGCACTATTCCCTGCGACGTGGCGTTACCTGCCTGCTGCTCCAGCGACGTGGGACTCCTTTCCAGGTGCGCTGAGTTGACCGCACTGACGGACTGCAACTCTTCTTCGGATGTGGGACATCCACTGCATCACTTTGGGAACTCTTCCTCTGATCTTGTGCTGCATAGTTGACTCCTGGTCTTCACCGTTGACCTGGTCCTCCATCTCCAGAAGAGTGGGTAGTGGCTCCTGTCCCTACTGACACTCCAACTGGAACTGGACTTGGTCCCCTTCATTTCTAGGTCCTCTTCTGTCTGGATCTAACTTCTGTTACTTCCAGTCTTGCTTGGGTCTTGCACAGTCCTTTCAGAAAGTTTCTCTGTGGGTTTGGGAAAATAAAACAGGTACTCTCCTGGTCGCTGGGGGGGGGGGGGGCACTCTGGTACTTACCTTTTGGGGTTCCTAGTTCCTCTAGCTCCCCTCTACAGATTCCACTTACCTGGATGGCGGTCCATCATTCGCATTCCATTTTTTAGTTTATGGTTAAGACTCCCCCTAGTGTCACTATTGTCTATTGTACTATTACTTTCTATGCTCATTCCTGATGACTAAGTAAAACGGTGTGTTTACTTGCTGCTAGTAAAGTATTACCTATATAGTATTTTAGTATTTGTGTCACTAAAATAAAATACCTTTAATTTTGTAACACTGTATGGTTCTTTCATTTATGTAAGTGTTTTGTGAGTATAAGTGGCATTGCATAAGCTTTGCATATCTCCTTGATAAGCCTTGGCTGCTCATCCACAGCTCCCTCTAGAGAGCCTGGCTTCCGAGGCACTGACTACACCTCACTAGGAGGGGATCCCTGGACCTGGAATAGGGTGATATCATAGGTGCTCACCACACACCAGGCCAACTTCCTACAGTATGTCTGCACTAGTTGCAGCCTGGAGGAGATGGCAAGCTCCTTTGGGGCCATTAGAGCATCCTGCCAGTCCTCTTCTTCCAGAGCTCCGATCCATCCCTCCCACCTGCGTCTCAAGTATTCCAGTGTGTCGGTGTAGTGGCGATCAGTGTGTGGTAAATTTGGGAAATACCCCCCCTCCCCAGCTTGGCCTGCAGGGGGCTAAACTTGAGTAACGGCTCCAACAGCGTGATCTGAGCCTGGAGTGTGTGCCTCAGGTGCAGGCACTGGAAAGCCCAAATCTGGGTCTCTGACCACACATCTCCCAACTGAGTTAACCTATTCTGTCCCATGCCAGGAATCCCTGAAGCTGCTTTACTTCCCCCAACCAGGGACCCTGCCAATGAAGGGGCTGAGGGTGAGCTTGCCTCCCCCTCCTGTATGTTGGAGCATCGCTTTCCATGCCAGGAAGACCTCCCTGATAATTGAAGGGATTAGTTGAGATATGCGGACCCGTAGAGGATAGCCTGTACCCTTGGGAACACCAACAAGGATAGTTTGAGCCTGTATGCTAGATCTGCCCACCCCCACTGAACCAGTCGTTAATCACCAAGAGATTAGATGCTAAGTGGTACTGGTATAGTCTGAGCATTCCCAGCCCTCCCTTGTAATGGCTCTTCAAACAATTTATAAATGCCATACGTGGACGCGAGCCATGCCATAGATACTTCCTCGCCATACTGTCCAGCCCTTTGAACCATGATTGCAGCACGTGAAGTGGTAGGTTTTGGAAAATATGCAAGGAACGGGGAGAAGCATCATTTTATATAGGGCGATACCCCCCATCACGATCAGGGGGAGAGACTGCCAACAGACAGGGTCGGCCCTGGCTTTCTTGAGCAGTGGCTGGAGGTTGCGAGACCAACCAAGCTCCGGCTGCAGTGCATCCCACGCACCTAAATATTTGAAGCTTAACCTACGGATAGGATTGTTAGTCTGCCAATCAAAGCAGTCACATGATGGGCTAGGTGTTTCACCCTGAGGCCTTATACAGCGCCAGAACTGTGGAGCAAGTGGATGCAGCGGGGTCCGGTAAATATAGGAGGATGTCATCCGCATACAACGCTATTCGGTCCTCGTCCGCCGTTTCCCATGCCCACCCTTTAAGGCATGTATCGGTGCAAATTAGCTGGGCCAACGGCTGGATCGCCAATGCGAAAAGAAGTAGCAACAGCGGGCATCCCTGTCTAGTGCCCCATCGTATTGGAAAAGGTGCTGACAAGATTTCGTTCACTTACACTCAGGCTATTGGTGTAGAGTAGAGCACCTTCACCATGGTCAGGAACCTGGGTACAAGCCATCCCTTGCCAGCACCAATTGTAAGTATTCCCATTTGACCATATCAAAGGCCTTTTCGAAATCAATTAAGAGCATCTCCAGATTCCCAGTTGTAGGAAGCTGGCTCTGTATATACTGTATCACAGTGAGATATAATGTGCACAGAGTCCAGGGGTTCCCTAAGACGTTTGACAGAGGCAATAATAGATAATAGATAATACTAATGCTCTATTTGTGGTAGTGTGGTCGAGCAGTTAGGCTTATCAGAGGGTAGTGTTAAGCATTTGTTGTACACACACAAGCAATAAGTTAAAACACACACTCAATGACTTCACTCCAGATCAATAGGTTTTTATATAGAAAAATATTATTTCTTAATTTATTTCTAGAACCACAAGATTCATTTAGCAGGTAAGTACATTAAATGAAAGGTATTTTGCATAGTAATACTTAGAACCTTGAGTGGAATCAACAATGTACACAGTTTTATTTAAAATGGCAAAAAGCTATTTTGAAAGTGGACACTGCAATTTTCAGCAGTTCCTGGGAAGGTAAGCAAAGTACAGTTTTTGAGGTAAGTAACAAACTTACGTGTTCAGTCTCCGGGGCATAGGTAGCCCACCGTTATAACAAAATAACATGGGCTAGGAAGAGGGCCGCCTGCTGGTCACTCCTGCACTGGAAGGTGGTTCCTCTCGATCCTGGGGGCTACGGGTGTAGTGCTTGGTCCAGGTGTCGAGTTCCTTGTTACCAGGCAGTCGCGGTCAGGGGGAGCCTCTGGATCCTCTCTGCAGGCGTCGCTCTGGGGGTGCAGTGGGGTCGTCATAGTCGCCTGGGAGTCCTCTCTGCGGTGTTTGTTCTCTGGAGCTCGAGCCGGGGGTGTCGGGTGCAAAGTGAGAAGTCTCACGCTTCTGGCGGGAAGAGAGAGTTCTTTAAAAGTTGCTTTAACGTTGCAAAGTTGTTGCAGTTTTCGAACAGTGGTGCTGTTCTGAGGAGTTTCTTGGTCCTTCGGGTTCAGGGCAGTCCGCTGAGTCCTCAGAGGTCGCTGGTCCCTGTCGGATGCGTTGCTGTGCAGGTTCTTTGAGTCTAGAGCCAGGCCGGTAGGGCAGAGGCCAAGCCAGTTGTCGTCTCCGTCGTCTCTGCGGGGCTTTCAGGTCAGCAGTCCTCCTTCTTGTTGTAGGTTGCAGGAATCTTATTTCCTGGGTTCAGGGTCGCCCCTAAATACTAAATCTAAGGGTGTGTTTAGGTCAGGGAGACAATAGCTAATGGCTACTGTCCTGGAGGGTGGCTACACCCTCTTTGTGCCTCCTCCCTGAGGGGAAGGGGACACATCCCTATTCCTATTGGGGGAATCCTCCAATCTCAAGATGGAGGATTTCTAAAGGCAGGGGTCACCTCAGCTCATGGCACCTTAGGGGCTGTCCTGACTGGTGTGTGACTCCTCCTTGTTTTCTTCTTTATCTCCTCCAGCCTTGCCCCCAAACGTGGGGGCAGTGGCCAGAGGGGCAGGCATTTCCACTAGCTGGGATGCCCTGGGGTACTGTTACAAAAGGCATGAGCCTTTGAGGCTCACCACCATGTGTTACAGTTCCTGCAGGGGAGGTGAGAAGCACCTCCACCCAGTACAGGCTTTGTTCCTGGCCACAGAGTGACAAAGGCACTCTCCCCATGTGGCCAGAAACTCGTCTGGTTGTGGCAGGCTGGCAGAAACTGGTCAGCCTAGCACTAGGAGTCGGACTGGTATTCAGGGGGCATCTATAAGATGCCCTCTGGGTGTATTTTGCAATAAATCCCACACCTGCATCAGTGTGCATTTATTGTGCTGAGAAGTTTGTTACCAAACTTCTCAGATTTCAGTGTAGCCATTATGGAGCTGTGGAGTTCGTACTTGACAAACTCCCAGACCATATACTCCAGTATGGCTACCCTGCACTTACAAATGGCTAAGGTTTTACTTAGACACTTTAGGGGCATAGTGCTCATGCACTTATGCCCTCACCTGTGGTATAGTGCACTCTGCCTTGTGGCTGTAAGGCCTGCTAGAGGGGTGATTTACCTATGCCACAGGCAGTAAGAGGTGGTCATGGCATCCTGAGGGGAATGCCATGTCGACTTAATCATTTTCTCCCCACCAGCACACACAAGCTGTGAGGCAGCGTGCATGTGCTGAGTGAGGAGTCCCCAGGGTGGCATAAGACATGCTGCAGCCCTTAGAGACCTTCCCTGGCAACAGGGCCCTTGGTACCAGGGGTACCATTTACAAGGGACTTATCTGTGTGCCAGGGCTGTGCCAATTGTGGGAACAAAGGTACAGTTTAGGGAAAGAACACTGGTGCTGGGGCCTGGTTAGCAGGGTCCCAGCACACTTTCAATCATAACTGGCATCAACAAAAGGCAAAAGGTCAGGGGGTAACCGTGGCAAGGAAGGCATTTCCTTACACTGGGGTTCACTATAAATGTGCCCTAGTCACACCTGACTCCCTCTCAGACACTCCCTTTCATTGGAGCTGTTCTGAACACAGTGCAGTTTCGGATCTACCCTCCAGGGCGGTGAGTTCAGGATATTCAGACTATGATAGGGATGGTTCAGCCTCTATCTTGAGTGTAGGAAACTGGCCTGGTGTGTGGTGGACACCTGTGGTGTTGGCACCTTATACCAGGTCCAGGCAACCCCTATTAGTGAAGTGTAGGCACTATCTAGGAAGCCAGGGCTCTCTAGAGGTAGCTGTGGTTGAGCAGCCAAGACTTATCTAGGAGACATGCAAAGCTTAAGCAATATCACTATCGTCACGCAGCAACTTGTCACACATGAAAGAACCACACAGTGTTACGCAGTGTTACAATCAAGAGATACTTTATTATAGTAACACAATGCTGGATTACTTGTAGGCAGCCACCCCCAACTGAAGGTAAATACACACTAGTTATATACAGAATAGCAGTCAGCAGTTAGCATATAAATAACAAGCATTGGCAATACTTGATGAAAATAGTAAGGGTCCTAGGGGAGGGCCAAATCATATACTAAGAAAATGGAATGCGGAGTGCAGTCCCCCACCCAAGGATATGGAGTTGTTAGAGGGGAGCTGGAAGAACTAGAATCCCCAAGAGGTGAGTACCTGAGTGACCCCCAGCGACCAGGAGAGCAGAGGTAAGTACCTTGTCTCCCCAAGCATTAACAGGAGGAATTGGAAAAAGGACTGTCCTGCAAAGAGAAGCAAGGGCTCACTGTCTCCTAAGTTGGACAGCTGGCAGAGAGGACTAAGGGGACCACTCCAGACTACCACCTGTAATGCAGGATCCACACGGTTGCAGAGGAGAGCAGATCCACGCAGCCTGGCAACGTTGCAGTTGGTGCCTACAGATGCAGGGGAGTGACTCCTTCACTCAAAGGGAGATTCCTTCTTGCTTCTTGGTGTGGGCTGAAGTCTTGCCGACCGCAGAGGATGCACAGCCGGGGAAATGTTGCAGTTGCTGGGAGGAGCCGGAGAAACAAGTTCTAAAGCAAAGTCGTCTCCAGAGTTGCAGCCTTGCTGGTTCCGGAAGAGTCCAGTTGGGGTTCCAGTGGCCAGAAGTTGAAGTAACTGATGCAGAGGAATCCTGGTGGAGTCTTGCACATCGAATGTAGGGCCCCACCTGCAAGGGAGTCCCTAAATAGCCCTAAAAGGGGGATTGGTCACCTAGCAAGGTGAACACTTATCAGGAGTGGTGTGTGATGTTGCGTGCCTGACCTGGCCTCTCAGATGCTCCCAGGGGCCTTGGCACACCTTGGTTTCAAAATGGCAGAATCAAGTGGCTACCTGGAGAAGCTCTGGGCACCACCCCTGGGGTGGTGGTGGACAGGGGAGTTGTCACTCCCCTTTACTTTGTCCGGTTTTGCGTCAGAGCAGGGACTGAGGGTCCCTGGGCTGATGCATTACGGTTTATGCAAAGAGGGCACCAAGTATGCCCTTCAAAGCAAACCGGTGGCTTGGGAAGGCTACCCTTCCCAAGCCTTGTAACACTTATTTCCAAGGGATAGGATGTTGCCTTCCTCTCCCACAGGAAATCCTTTGTTCTGCCTTCCCCTGCCTGAGCTGGTCAAGCGTCAGGTGGACAGAAATCTGTCTAGACTAGAGTAATAAATTGATATGTAAATACATAGTAAAGGAAGAATATATGTGTAAGGAATATAATAGGTATAATATGAAATGTAAAGTTGTTTATAAACAGGCTTTCAAGATTTGCAATATTTGATGTTAATTTTTAAATGTACTTTTCTAACATTAATTTATCATTCCTCAATGTTTCAATAGCGAAATGCTTGCTGTTAAAATCGTTAAGGTAACATTTGCTCATTGTGCAAAGCAGGGATTCATAAATATCTAATATAACTTATCTAGGAGATATGCAATGACCTTTAAACATGTTAAGCATAGAATAATAAACACATATGTAAATATATATACACATGCATAAACACATATACATTTAACCGTGATTAAATATTCATTTGTTAAACAGGCTTAAAGAATATGTGTATATTTTATTATTATGAATTAGTAATTATACATATTTCTTAAAGAACTGTACATATCTAGAATATACATATAATCAGATTATAAATATTTATCAACACAGGGGTATGCAGTCCATTGCTGTTTGAATATGGTGGTTATAAAGGAAAGAGACAATCCTTGACTAGTCTTCTGAAGACAAGATACTTATTTGTGGATCTTATATTTAGGGGTAATAAATTCCACAGTTTGGCGGCTTGAAAAGAGAAGGATGCACCTACCACCTCTTGTCTTTTTTTTGTATGGCGGTGTTTTCTCCAGAGAAGCGACTGGCTGACGTACACACCTCTCTACTAAAACACCACTCAATCTTATTTTGACTTTACCTGCATGTTCATCCTTTCTGTCACTATTCTGCTCCTGTTCTAAGCTCACCCGATGAGACGAAAGAAAAACTAGCAAAGGAGCTGATGGACATGCTTAATACAGACTATATGAGAAGTCACAATACCATGTCATTCATCAGGCTTCTTCGAAGAAAAACAAGTTGCAAACATCCATGCCCAACACTAAATGGCAGGAGTATGCTAAGCATATGACTCTACAGCACTACATGCTACGAATAGATGTTTACAGGGTACATAACATATTCCTTAATATATACGTAAAATGTGTTTAATGATCAAGAAATATATTGAGGTGCTTATGCTGAAATGTTTGTGGCCAGACTTTTGCAGTATATAGTGTTACCTGAATCAGTTTGTGTCTCAGAATTTCATGGTCAGAGACAATCAATTTTGAAATGTAGGTGTCTCTTAATCTACAGAGCCAGAAAAGATGAAGTCCATGTCTCAGCTTTCAGTTTTATCAAGACGATGGAGACCATCAGAAATGAAGTTGGATCCTTTTAGGGAAGTTCTTTTGGAGGGCAGCAGTACTGAGGAACTTAAAGAAAAGGTTAGTTTGTGCAGTGTCAAAGAATATTCAAACTTTTCTGTCAAACCTTACTGTAGTATTATTATTATTTTTGTAGTATTATTATTATTATTAGCACTACTAATCTCCCAGGTTAAGGCTGGATCCAGAAGATTTTTTGTGAGCAGTACCTCTGCACGGCAATAGATGGTGTAGGAAAGTACCATCTTTCTAGCATAATTAACCCCACTTTTTTGTCTGATGTCAGAATGTTTAGACTGTAGTTCACTGCGATCCTGCTAAGCAGATCCACATCGGCTGTTCTCTGGCCTTTATATTTGGTTGCTTGGTAAATTTCTTAACCTACACTTTTCATACTGATGCACCCATGTAAGTCCCTAGTATATGGTGCTTAGGTACCCAGGGCATTGATACACCAGGGGTCTCCCACAAGCTGCATCATGTATTGTGCCACCTAAAGGAGCCCATGCAAACTGTGTCTCCAGGCCTGCCATTGCAGCCTGAGTGAAATGGTGCATGCATCCTTTTGCCCCCAACGGGAGGATTGCCTTACATTGTGGTAATTACACTTAAGCACTGTAAATCACCGCTTTGGTAGGCCCGTCAGCCCAAAGGCAGAATGCATGTCCCTAAGTGGGAGGGTTCTACTGCATGACCAGAGCACCCCCACAAACCCCAGACTATTCTTTGGGTTTTGTAAGTGCAGGGAAGCCATTTTAAGACATGTAGTGGACACTGGTCAGTACAAGTAGTCCATCTACATAGTGGTTTCTCCGAACATAGGCATGTTTGGTATCAAACATGTTGAATCATGCAACAACACCTATTCCAGTATTAATTGCATGACACCCTTTTACTCCGAGGGTTCCTCAGAGGATCCCTCAGATCTGCCTGTACAGTCTTCCAGGATCTGCCTGGCAGCCCACGCTGCTGCAGACCCCCAGACACTGTTCAGCCCTCCTGCTACCCATCCGGCTCGAGCAGGGGGTAGGCAGAACAAAGGGTTTCATGTAGGAGGGAGGTGTGACCTCCACTCCTTTAGAACTAGATGTCTCTGGGCAGGGGTGAGGTGGCATCCCTGTGTCACCAGACTGCTGTAAAGGGCATATTTGTTGCCCTCCTTCCATAAACCAGTTTGCTCCAGTGCAGGGACCTTTGGTCCCCACTCTGGTGCAAAACCACACAAAGGACAGGGGAGTGTCTACCCCCTGTCCAGCTCCTCCCCTAGGGCGGTGCACAGAGCTCTACTAGATTCTGCAATCTTGGAAACAAGATGTGCAGCGGCACCTGGGAGCAGCTGACTGGTTAGGCCAGGTAGATGACGACCCTGACTTCCTCTGATAGGTGGGTCACTATAGAGAGTGACCAACCCCATTTTAGGGTTACTTAAGGGCTCTCCCGTGGGTGGGTCCTCAGTCTCACCGAGCAAGATTCTACAAGGAACTCTCTTCAAGACATCTTCTGCTTCTGCTCCTGGCCTCTGGAACCACTGCTGAGCTTCTTTGGATCCGAAACAAGTCTGATTCTGGTGGGAAGGCTTCCATTGCAACATTGTTTTCCGGATCCTGCAAGAATTCTGCAATATCCAAGGCTGTGCATCCTCCAGGGTCACAAGAACTCTGTTTGCACCTGGAAGCACAAAGGAATCTCCCTTGGAGTGAAGTAGAGGCTCCCCTGCAGGCACCCCAAGGCTGTAGTAAGCTGGTTCTGTATATACTAAACCAAGGTAAGGTATAGTGTGTACAGAGTCCAGTGGATACCCAGAGGCTTTACAGAGGCTAAAGTAGATAACACTAATGCTCTCTTTTGTGGTAGTATGGACAAGCAGTTAGGCTTAACAGAGGATAGTGCTACGCATTTGTTGTACACACACACAGTCAAGAAATAAGGCACACACTCAATGATTAACTCCGGGCCAATGTTTTTATGTATAAAAATATACAATGTTACTTCATCAGTGCAACAAAACAACAACAACGAAGCGCGTTAGTTTGTGTTGTTGCACTGATGAAGTAACATTGTATATTTGTATACAATTGCAAGAATAAGCCTTAACTGAGTGCGTTGCCATCAGTGATTATTAGGAATTAGCATGTAGAAACAGCAAGCATTAGAAAAGATTCGTGAAAAATAGCTAGGGCCCTATGGGGGGGCCAAACCATATACTAAAATAGTGGAATGGGTAGTGAGGTACCACACCAAAGGATGTGGAGTAGTTAGAAGGGAGCTGGAAGAACTCAGGACCCCAAGAAGTGAGTCCCTAGGTGACCCACAGTGACCAGGAGAGCGGAGGTAAGTTACCTGGTCTTCCTGAAGACTAACAAGGGAACTTGGAAAAGGAAGATTGCGAGACCAGGACCAGTCCAGTGGGAACCAACGGTGGACTCCCGATGAAGAGGACCTGCAAAAGAAGGGAACAGAGTCCAGTCCAGACAGGAGTGTCTAGGTGGGGCACGAGCAACTACCTGCCCTTCTGTAAATGAAGAACCAGGCTGACGAGGGAAGGTGAAGATCAGCTGTGGAGCCCAGGAGCTGCAGAGAAGTCCTTGGAGTCGTACAGATGATGTCCCAAGTTGGTCGCCAGGTCGCAGATGGTCAGTGGTCAGGAGAGCCACCAACAAGCCTTGGCAAATTGAAATCTGGGCTGAAGAGGATTTGCAGGGAAGAAGAGGACCAGCAAGGTCCAGTGGACTTGACCGTTGGAGGGGAGTCCGGGCAGACCCTCAGCAGTTGGGAGAGCCAGCAGAATCAGTCACAGTCAGTTCAGGCAAAGCACTGGCAGCTTGCACAGTAAGTTGCAGTGAGGCCTAGTCAGCACACCTGGAGAGGCATCCCACGTCGCTGGAGCAGGAGAGACTATCCTTGTGAGGATAAAGTGATAGAGGCTGGGCTACTTGGAGCCTGAAGATCCCTTGGAGCAGGAGTCAACAAGCCCTGGTTGCTGCAAGAGTCACGGTGCACAGGGTAACTGTCCTCCAAGGAGAGGCGTGGACTCACTGTCTCCCAAGTTGGACAGCAGGTAGAGAGGACCCAGCGGACCACCCAAAACCCCACCTGTGTTGGATATTCTTCATGGAGCCGGATGGCAGAAGTTCCCAGCAGCTGGTCGTCGCTGCCTTAGGTGCCTGGTGATGCAGGGGAGAGGCTCCTTCACTCCAAGGGAGATTCCTTCTTGCTTTTTTAGTGCAGCTGAAGTCTTGCCGATCCCAGAGGACACTTATCCTGATCAATCAGATGCTCCCCGGAGCCTCTGCACATCTTGTTTCCAAGATGGCAGAATCAAGTGGCCACCTACAGGAGCTCTGGACACCACTTCTGGGGTGGTGATGGACAGGGGAGTAGTCAGTCCCCTTTGTTTGCTTTTCTTCCAGATCAGGGACCAGGGGTACCTGGATTGGAGCAAACTGGATTATGCAAGGAGGGCACCAAATATGCTGTTCAAAGCAAGTCGGTGGCGTGGTGAGGCTACCTGTCCCCAGCCATGTAACACCTATTTCCAAGAGAGAGGGTGGTGCCTCCCTATCCCACAGGAAATCCTTTATTCTACCTTTCCCTGCTTGAGCTGGTCAAGCAGCTGGAGGGCAGAAACCTGTCTGAGGGGCGGCAGCAACATGGGCTGCCCACAAACCCTGGAAGACTGTCAGGAGTAATACTTGGGGGTCATCAAAGGAGCCTCCAGATTGCATGGAATCATGCCACCAATACTGGCATTAGTATTGGGGTGTTATTCTGACATGTTTGATATTGAAAATGCCTAGGTTTGGAGTTATCATTATGTAGCTGGACCACAGGTTGTGACCTGTGGCCAGTACAATGGTAAAATGGCTTCCTCACACTTACAAAGCCCAGTGCAATGGAGCTGGTGTTCATAGGGGTGCCTCTGCTCATGCAGCGTTGCCCTCACATAAGACACCTGCACCATACCCTCTGGGCTAGGAGGGCCTACCATAGGGGTGACTTACAGTGACCTGGTGCAGTGGCCAGCAGTGAAAGGGTGTATGCACCTTTTCACACTAGTTGCAATGGCAGGCCTGCAGACATAGTTTGCATGGGTTCCCATAAGTGGCATAAAACATGATGCAGCCCATGTGGGTCCCCAGGTGTACCAATGCCCTGGGTACCTAACTACTATATACTAGAGACTTACAGGGGCACACCGGTATGCCAATTGTGGGGTGTAAAGGGTCCCAAAGCAACCAAATTTGGAGGAGAAAACACAATCACTGGGGTCCTGGTTAGCAGGTTCCCAGTGAAGAAAGTCTAAACACACTGAAGAACAGCCAAAAAGTGGGGGTACCCATGCCAAAAAGAGTAACTTTCCTACACTTGACTTAAGATACCAGTCTCCAGGGGTTAAGGTGTCCACAGGGCTAAGTTTAGGAAGACACCAAGGGTGCACCACTTGCAGCACGGGCCGGCCGGATGCAGCATGGTCAAAGTTGATGTTGGGCACCCAGTGGAATCCTATTGGAACATGGGGTGCTCAGAAAGAAAGTGCTTGCAGGTGAGTACCTGTGACTTCAGGGCACAGACCTTGGCGGTTTAGATCAGCACTGGAGGGGCACAGGTCACCACAAAACACACACCCTCAGCTGCACTGCGGTGGCCCGGTGCAAACACAGCGTCTGGCGCCTAATGCTTTTCAGTGAGGTAACCCCGGGGGTCACAAAGATGCCACAGGCGTTGTCCAGGGAGTTGACTGAAGAAAAACAACTGCTGGAGAGGTACGTAGACTACCCACTGGATGTTGCTGGACCATCGGTTGGGTTCCCCAAGGCCAGGGGGGCTGCGGGTGCAGGGGTAACTTTAGGCTTCGGAAAATCTTCACCAGAGCCGGTTGCGGTCAGGGGGTTCTTCTGGATTTAGGCTGCAGGCGTCGTCCTTTTGGCTAGGAGGGGAAAACCCATGGTGGACTTGAGGTCCGAATCACCAGGGGACCTTCTCTGGACTGGTGGGCCACCTGGACATGGGCTGTGGGCGTCGGGTGATGAGTGGGAAGGACTTGTGGATCCAGAGCGGCTCTGGAGTCCTTCTTGGAGGTTTGTTTGTGGACAGGGCTGTGGCCTCTGGAGATCTTGGCCCTTGGGTAGGCAGGCAGTTCTCTGGGGGTTTGTAGAGGCTGCTGGTCCTGCAGGACGAGTCGTCTTGTAGCAGGATTCTTGAAGCTGCAGACAGGCCAGTAGGGCTGGGGCCAAGTCAGTTGTTGTCTGGAGTCTTCTTTGCTGGTGCGGCTCTTCATTCCTTCCTCTTCTTGTTAGGTCCCCAGGAATCTGAAGAGCAAAGTGTAGTAATCACGTGAGTCACTGGTGGCTTAAAATCCTTTATTCCAGTGCTGCAAACAAGTCAGTACAGGTAACTCCCAGCTAACATCCTTAGTCAGTCCACTCCAGTCCACTTCTGCCCTCAACCTTCTAATCAGCCCATCCAGGAATGTGCCTTTGTTCCACATTCCATTCCACAACCATTAGCATATCACTACACATCTCCCCCCTTATAAATTCCGATTGCAAATCCACAAAACAGAGCTTTAGTAAACTATATACGTTTTCTATACATAGCTACTATAAACTACATTGACTTTGCTCATTTGAACTATGTACAATTTATATACAAGGACAACTTAAACTACATTGACTTTGCACAAATTTCCCACACTCCACTCATTGCCATCCTCCCGTTTGACAACTGAATTCGTTACCTTCACCACTCTCTGAGGTTCACTAAATTTGCTGTCACCTTTCTTTATGATACCACTTTTCTTCACCACCACCCAATCACCTCTCCACATCGACATTCTTCACACCATTTCTATTATCATAACGTGACTTATTACATTCCTGTGAACTCATAACTCTCACCTTCATGCCTTCACGATCAACCCACACCGGTTTCTTCTCTTGCAACCACCACGGGGACTCCTTCATTGCTGGTTCCCTACCCTTAAGAGCTACAAAAGGCGACACACTAGTTACAGAGTGATAAGTTATCCTATGTGCCCATAGCATCTTATTTAATTCTTCGCTCTAATCTAATCCATTGGCCAACGATAGTTGAATATTCTCCATAACGATCCTATTTACTCTCTCCACCAAACCATACGCTTGTGGTCGGTATAGTGCCACTCTCTCATGTTTGATCCCTAATCTAGTGAGGACGCTTGTCATAGCCACAGACACTAACTGTACCCCATTATCTGTGACTATGACCTTAGGTACTCCCTCTTCTAGAAATACACTCTTGATAAATTCAATGACCTTGACTGTTGTGATCTGCTCCACACTCTTGACTACAAACCACTTACTGTGATAATCCACTAGGGTCATAAGGAACCGATTTCTCCTTCCAAGCCTCTCCACTGGACCAAGGAAATCTAAAGCTAGTTTTTCCCATGGTTTATCAGGAAATTGCACATTCCCCAGAGGCGGTTGTCTAACAATGTTTGTTTTATCACTATTTCCACAGGGCTGACACTTGTTCACAACCATTTCAACTTCCTTGTCCATCCCAGGCCACCAGTAGAATTGCCGTAACCTTCTCTTAGTTAGACTCCTCCCCAAATGTCCTTCATGCACAATTTTTATCAGCCTTGCTCTCAATTTCACAGGAGGGACAATCCTATAACGCCTCAATATTTTTCCTCCATGCACACTCAGTTAATTCTTGACTTCTATGTACTGCTTCGAGATTCCTTGCCATGCCCCTTTATCTGGACTACTTATCACATTTTTCAATTCACTATATTCTACATCATCTCTTATAGCCTCATCCCGTTCACTTTGTCCCCGGGCTGGTTCACCCATCACTGGCAACGTCTCTACTTTCATTTAACATACTCCTACTTGGTCATCCGCAGTTGGCATTCGTGACAATCAGCCAACACATTCTTTTTACCTTTCACATATTCTATCGCAGAATTAAACTCTCTGACTGATATTAACCACCTAGAAATACAAGGCGTTATACTTCCTTCCAGTCCCCATCCACATTTAAAAATCTGTAGCAAGGGCTTGTGATCAGTGCGAAGTACAAATGGCAGCCCCCAGAGATAGTATCTATAATGGCTTATGCCCCAACAACAGGCCTTTGCTTCCTTTTCTATAGCGGAATATGATCGTTCAGCACCCCGCAATCTCCTGGACGCAAATCCGATAATTTTCTCCTCATTACCTTCCATTTGCAACAATACTGCACCCAGTCCCATACTGCTGGCATCAGTCATTACAATTGTTTTCCTTTTTACATCAAAATGCCCCAGTGGGGGCATTGGCAATTGACTCTTTAATTTTGGCAAAAGCCATCCTGCACTCGTCTCCCCATTCAAATGCTGCAGTTTTCTTCAATATCATTCTCAAGGGCTCAACCAGATCCGCAAAATTATGCACAAACTTGGAGCAATATTCCGCTAACCCCAGAAATGATCTGAGTTGCTCCTTAGTATTAGGTTCGGGAGCCTCACTAATTGCTTTTACTATGCTTTTCTTTGTTTTAATCCCGTCCGCCGATATTTCATGTCCCAAATAATTTACACAATCCTTCCTCAATTGACATTTCTCTTTTTTCACAGTTAACCCATATTTTCCAATTCTCTTTATGACCTCCATCAATAAGTTATCATGTTCATCAAATGACTTCCCAACCACTATATCGTCTTGGAAACATAGCACATTGTCTAAACCCTGTAAAATAATTTGCATTATGCGTTGAAACACAGCAGATGCAGATGCTAGGCCAAATGGCATCCTACAATAACTATAAGCTCCTAAAGGCGTCACGAAAGAAGTCAGATGGCGAGACTCAGTATGCAAGTTGACTTGGTGATATGCCGCCGACATATCTAATACACTAAAGACTTTACCACCACCCATCATACTCAACATTTCATTGATAATAGGTAGAGATTGCCTATCTACCCAAATGTTTTTGTTAAGGTCTCTTAAATCGATACATAAACAGATTTTGTTACCCTCTTTTGGTGCTACGACAATGGGTGCCAACCATTCAGATGATTCAATTGGCTCTATTATGCCCTTTTTGAGTAATCTTTCCAATTCCAGTTGGAGAGTCTCTCTCATTAAAAATGGTACTGGTCTCACTTTATGTACCACCGGTACTGCGCCCTTCTTTAAAATTATTTTATGCGTGAAGCCCTTTAATTTGCCTAACTTATCAGTAAAAACCTCTGGAAATCTATCCATCAGATTCGCACACCATTGTAAGTTCAACACCTGACTTTCCACTCAATCCGTCCGCTCCACTATCATAAAAGGCTCACTTGCATTGGGATCTAGTACAATACCCAAATCATTTTGTTGTCTCCACCCCAATAGGTTTGATCCTTCTTCAGTGACATATACCTTCCCATACGCACCATTATCTTTAAATATAATGTCCATCCAGCACATTCCAAGAATCTCAATTATTTTTCCCCCATAACCAACTGCCTTTTCATCAGATCCTCGAAATTTCCATTCTAAACATCTTTGTACACCTCCTTAGATATTAACGTATATAAACTGCCAGAGTCCACCAATACTCTTACCCGTGTAGACCCCAGTGTTATATAGCAATGGGGTTTTTGCAAATCACCAGCACACTCTCTCTTTTCAAATTGCTATTATTCACTGACTCTACATTCTCCCAATCAGATGCTTCCTCCCCTCCAATTGTGAGTACAATTTCCTCGCTAATCTCTCTTATATCTCCACAGACTTAACACTGCTGTTCAACATTCTACTTTTCGACCTGCATACTTTAGCTATGTGACCTTTTCTACCACACATTCTACATGTTAAGGTCCGTGCTGTGCATATTTGGTTCGAAGCTATGTGCCCAGGGCACCCACATCTAAAACATGTAACATTTGTACTTTTCTTCTCTGCGGTTCTTGCAACATTTTCTACTCGCTTCCTCGCTTTAAATTCATTCACTTCAACAGCAGTTTCCTTGTTGAAGTCCTTCATAAAGTTCTTTGTTGTGTCAATTTCCTTCATCCATGCATTTGTATGTTCCATACTCCTTGCAATTTGTATTGATTCTTCCAATGATGGATCCATTGATAATAATCTTTCTCTGACCTTCTTATTATTTGTACAGCGTACTATTTGATCCCGAATTAAGCAATCATCTAAATCACGGAAATCACATGTTACTGCCAAACCTCTTAAAGCTGCTACAAAAGACATTATGTCCTCGTCCTGACCTTAAATGCAGGAGAAAAATATGACGTTTAAATACAGTACTCATTTTTGGAGTGAAATGTTTTTCTAACATCTGTAATGATATTTCATAGACATTTGTAGGTTGACCATACCCCATGCCCAAAGGTATCTCTGGTAAATCGTCATAAATTCTTCTTCCCTCAGCCCCTAAGAGGTTCAATAAAATTGCTTGTTTTCTGACTGGATTATATTTATCCCCCGCTATAGCTAATAAGTACGTTGTAAATATATTCTTCCATCTTTTCCATGTTACTTTTGGTTCACCAGGTAAGGGTGAAAAACACGGTGGTGCTGAAATATTCTGTTTTGACGTACCTGTAAAAGAGACTAAAATAACAATCTAAAGTAATAATTTAAAGTAAGAAATTAAAATAATAAACTACCACAATTTACTAAAATAACAATCTAAAATAATAATTTAAATTATTAATAGTATTGTGAAATAACTTCTTATCACAGTTCTATAGAAGTCTTTTTTTCTTTTCTATGCGGTCCTTTTGCTTCCTCGGTCCTTTTTCGGTTTCTCTAGTGTCATTAGGAATGGCCCGAGATCAGGAGCTTCGTTCTTACAAATGGTACGGTTTCTGTTCTTTTAAATTTGTATTGTATTTGCCTTGTATTGTGAATTGTACCCTTTGGACGTTACATATAAATTGTAAGCGTCGCAGGACGCACTGGAAATATTTTGATGCAGTGCATGAACGACACGTGTACTTGTCCCTGCAGTAGCCAAAGCACTCATTGGTATTTTTTTCCCAGAGTGGGATTTCCTTAGGAGGTGGTTTCTGACAGAGGTACCAACTTCATGTCAGCTTACCTGAAACATAGGTGGAATGAGTGTGGGGTGACTTAGAAATTCACCACACCATACCATCCACAAACCAATGCTCTTGTTGAGAGATTTAACAAAACATTAAAGGGCATGATCATGTGGCTCCCTGAAAAACTCAAAAGGAGATGGGATGTCCTCTTACCATGCCTGCTTTTCGCCTACAGAGAGGTGCCTCAGAAGGTTTTCCCCCTTTGAACTTCTGTTTGGCCATCCTGTTACGGGCCCACTAGCTCTTGTGAAGGAAGACTGGGAGAGACCTCTCCATGAGCCTAAGCAGGATATGGTGGACTATGTACTAGGCCTATGTTCAAGGATGGCAGAGTACATGGAAAAGGCAAGTAAAAACCTTGAGGCCAGCCAACCACTCCAGAAGATGTGGTATGACCAAAAGGCTGCTATGGTTGAGTTTCAGCCAGGGCAGAAAGTCTGGGTTCTGGAGCCTGTGGCACTTCAGGACAAATGGAGTAGCCCTTACCCAGTGCTAGAGAAAGAGTCAGGTCACCTACCTGGTGGACCTAGGCACTTGCAGGACCCCCAAGAAGATGATCCATGTTAACCGCCTAAAACTCTTCCATGACAGGGCAGATGTAAACATGTTAATGGTTGCAGATGAGGACCAGGAAGCAGAGAGTGAACCTCTCCCTGATCTCCTCTCCACTGACCCTAAAGATGGCACAGTAGATGGAGTGATTTACTCAGACACCCTCTCTGGCCAACAGCAAGCTGACTGCAGGCAAGTCCTCCAGCAGTTTGCTGAGCTATTTTCCCTAACCCCTGGTCAGACTCACCTGTTTACCCATGGTGTGGACACAAGAAACAGCATGCCTGTCAAAATCAAAATATTCAGACAGTCTGACCAAGTTAAGGAAAGCATCAAAGTGGAAGTCCACAAGATGCTGGAGTTGGGAGTCATTGAGCACTCTGACAGTCCCTGAGTTAGCCCAGTTGTCTACAAAAGATGGAAAGAGAGAGATGAGATTCTGTGTGGACTACAGAGGGCTTAATTCTGTCACCAAGACAGATGCTCACCCCATTCCAAGGGCGGATGAGCGGATTGACAAATTGGGTGCTGCCAAATACCTGAGTATCTTTGACTTGACAGCAGGGTACTGGCAAATAAGAATGGCACCGGGCGCAAAAGAGAAAACAGCGTTATCTACACCTGATGGGCACTACCAGTTTACTGTGATGCCCTTTGGCTTAAAGAATGCCTCTGCCACCTTCCTTCCAAAGGTTGGTGAATCAAGTCCTTGCTGGCTTGGAGTCCTTTAGTGCAACTTATCTTGATGATATTGATGTCTTAAGCTCCGGCTGCCAGGATCACCTGGTCCACCTGAAGAAGGTTTTGCAGGCCCTACAAGCAGCAGGCCTCTCTATCAAGGCATCATATGTAGGTGGAGGCCAAGTTCAGCCACTCCAACCCAAGATCCAGACTATTCTGGACAGCTCCAAAACCCCATACTCCAGTCAGGGCATTCCTTGGCTTGACTTGTTACTATAGGAGGTTTGTGAAGGATTATGGATCAATAGTGACCCCCCTTACAGAACTTACCTCCAAGAAAATGCCCAAGAAAGTGAACTGGCCCTTGGACTGTCAAAAGGCCTTTGACACCCTGAAGCAAGGAATGTTCACAGCACCAGTTTTGAAAGTTCCAGATTACTCTAAGGAGTTCATTGTGCAGACAGATGCCTCTGAACATGGGATAGGAGCAGTCCTGTCCCAGACAAATGATGATGGCCTCGACCAGCCTGTTGCTTTTATTAGCAGGAGGTTACTCCCTAGGGAGCAGCGTTGGCGTGCCATTGAGAGGGCGGCCTTTGCTGTGGTCTGGTCCCTGCAGAAGTTGAGACCATACCTTTTTGGTACTTACTTCATAGTTCAAACTGACCACAGACCTCTCAGATGGCTCATGCAAATGAAAGGAGAAAACCCTAAACTGTTGAGGTGGCCCATATCCCTACAGGGAATGGGTTTTATAGTGGAACACAGACCTGGGACTGCCCATGCCAATGCAGATAGCCTTTCCAGGTTCTTCCACTTAGAAAATGAAGACTCTTTTGGGAAAGGTTAGTCTCATCCTGTTTCGTTTGGGGGGGGGGGGGGGGGGTTGTGTAAGGTTGGTATGGTTACCCCCTAACCTTTTGCCTTTGCTGATGCTAAGTTATGATTTGAAAGTGTGCTAGGACCCTGCTAACCATGCCCCAGCACCAGTGTTCTTTCCCTAAACTGTACCTTTGTCTCCACTATTGCCACAACCCTGGCACTCAGGTAAGTCCCCGGTAACTGGTACCCCTGGTACCAAGGGCCCTGATGCCAGGGAAGGTCTCTAAAGGATACAGCATGTCTTATGCCACCCTGGGGACCCCTCACTCAGCCCATGCACACTGCCTCACAGCTTGTGTGTGCTGGTGGGGAGAAAATGACTGTCGACATGGCACTCCCCTCAGAGTGCTATGCCAACCTCGCACTGCCTGTGACATAGGCAAGTCACCCCTCTAGCAGGCCTTACAGCCCTAAGGCAGAGTGCACTATACCGCAGGTGAGGGCATATGTGCATGAGCACTATGCCCCTACAGTGTCTAAGCAAAACCTTAGACATTGTAAGTGCAGGGTAGCCATAAGAGTATATGGTCTTGGAGTTTGTCAAACACGAACTCCACAGTTCCATAATGGCTAGACTGAAAACTGGGAAGTTTGGTATCAAACTTCTCAGCACAATAAATGCACACTGATGCCAGTGTGCAATTTATTGTAACATGAATACCTACCCGACTTCTAGTGTAGGCTTACCAGTTTCTGCCAGCCTGCCACACACAAGACATGATGCTGGCCACATGGAGAGAGTGCCTTTGTCACTCTGTGGCCAGGAACAAAGCCTGTACTGGGTGGAGGTGCTCACCTCCCCCTGCAGGAACTGTAACACCTGGCGGTGAGCATCAAAGGCTCACCCCTTTTGTTACAGTGCCCCAGGGCATCCCAGCTAGTGGAGATGCCCGCCCCTCGGGCCACTGCCCCCACTTTTGGTGGCAAGGCTGGAGGAGATAATAAGAAAAACAAGGAGTCGTCACCCACCAGTCAGGATAGCCCCTAAGGTGTCCTGAGCTGAGGTGACACCTGCCGTGAGAAATCCTCCATCATGAGTTTGGAGGATTCCCCCAATAGGATTAGGGATGTGCCCCCCTCCCCACAGGTAGGAGGTACAAAGAGAGCCACCCTCAAGGATAGTAGCCATTGGCTACTGCCCTGTCAGACCTAAACACACCCCTAAATTCAGTATTTAGGGGCTCCCCAGATCCCAGGAAATCAGATTCCTGCAACCTGAAGAAAGAAGGACTGCTGGCCTACAAGCCTGCAGAGAAGGAGGAAGGCGACAACTGCTTTGGCCCCAGCCCTACCGGCCTGTCTCCAACTTCCAAAACCTGCTCCTGCAACGAAGCCTCAGAGGACTGCCCTGGACTACAGGACCAAGAAACTCCTGTTAACAGCGTCCCTGTTCAAAACCAGCTACTTCTTTGCAACAAAGAAGCAACTTCCAAAGACTTCACGTTTTCTGCCGGAACCGTGAGACTCTGCACTCTGCACCCGACGCCCCCAGCTCGACCTTCAGAAAACTAACACCTCAGGGAGGACTCCCTGGCGACTGCGAGCCCGTGAGTAACCAGAGACGACCCCACTGGGCCCCCACAGCGACGCCTGCAGAGAGAATCCAGAGGGTCCCCCTGACCGCGACTGTCTGTAACAAGGGACCCGACGCCTGGAACCAACACTGCACCCGCAGCACCCAGGACCTGAAGGAACCGAACTTCGATGCAGGAGTGACCCCCAGGCGACCCTCTGCCTAGTCCAGGTGGTGGCTGACCCAAGAAGCCTCCCCCGTGCCTGCCTACACCGCTAGAGTGACCCCCGGGTCCTCCTTTGATAGAAAACCCAACGCCTGCTTTGCACACTGCACCCGACCGCCCCTGTGCCGCTGAGGGTGTGTTTTGTGTGCCTACTTGTGTCTCCCCAGTGCTCCACAAAACCCCCCTGGTCTGGCCCCCGAGGACGCAGGTACTTACCTGCTGGCAGACTGGAACTGGAGCACCCCCTGGGTTTGCCGCCAAAAGGGGGTGCTGTGTCGAGGGGGCAGGCATCTCCACTAGCTGGAGGAGTGCCCTGGGGCATTGTAACATGAAGCCTGAGCCTTTGAGTCTCACTGCTAGGTGTTACAGTTCCTGCAGGGGGTAGGTGTGAAGCACCTCCACCCAGAGCAGGCTTTGTTTCTGGCCTCAGAGGGCACAAGGGCCCACACCCCAGGGGGTCAGAAACTCGTCTCTCAGCAGCAGGCTGGCACAGACGAGTCAGTCCTCCACTGAAGGATTGGGTAAAATACAGGGGGCATCTCCAAGATGCCCTCTGTGTGAATTTTTTAATAAATCCAACACTGGCATCTGTGTGGGTTTATTATTCTGAGAAGTTTGATAGCAAACTTCCCAGTATTCAGTGCAGCCATTTTTGACAAACTCCCAGACCATATACTTAATATGGCCACACTGTACTTACAATGTCTAAGAATAGACTTAGACACTATAGGGGCATATTGCTCATGCAGCTATGCCCTCACCTGTGGTATAGTGCACCCTGCCTTAGGGCTGTAAGGCCTGCTAGAGGGGTGACTTACCTGTGCCACAAGCAGTATTTTGTGTGCATGGCATCCTGAGGGGGATGCCATGTCGACTTTGCCTTTTTCTCCCCACCAACACACACAAGCTGCAATGGCAGTGTGCCTGTGTTAGGTGAGGGGTCCCTTAGTGTGGCACATAATATGCTGCAGCCCTTAGGGACCTTCCCTGCTCACATGGCCATTCGTACCACTGGTACCGTTTACAAGAGACTTATCTGTGTGCCAGAGGTGTGTCAATTGTGGAAACAATGGTACATTTTTAGTGAAAGAACACTGGTGCTGGGGCCTGGTTAGCAGGGTCCCAGCACACTTCTCAGTCAAGTCAGCATCAATATCATGCAAAAGTGGGGGGTAACTGCAACAGGGAGCCATTTTCCTACAGTACATACAGAGCCAACTTCCTACAACAGCCAATCGTCAAGGTAGGGGAAGACTGGGACCCCTAACCTGCGCAGATGAGGTACCACCACTACCATCACTTTCGTGAATACTCGAGGGGCACTGGTAAGGCCAAAGGGGAGCAGGGTAAACTGAAAGTGCTCGTGACCTACCACGAATCATAGGTGTAACGTCTGTGGGCTGGCAAGACGGGAATGTGAAAGTATGCATCTTGCAACTCCAACGCTACCATCTAGTCTCCGACATCCAGGGCAGATAGGACCTGAACCAAGGTCAACATTTTGAACAACTTCTTTTTTAAGAAGAGATTGAGTAACCGAAGATCTAATATAGGCCGAGGACCTTTGGCCTTTTTCGGAACCAGAAAGTAGCAGGAATAGCAACAACAAGCCACTTATGGCAAACGGAACCCTCACTATAGCTCCTTTGGGCAAAAGGGCTTGGACTTCCTCTCAGAGAAGCGCCATATGATCCTCTGATATCTGATTGTATGAAGGTGGCATGGCTAGAGGAGATGTCTCGAAGCTGAGGGAGTAGCCCCTTTGGACAATTTGGAGGACCTATCTCTCCGAGATAATGGATTTCAATTGGGGCAGGAGATAGCGTATCCTGCCACCCACTGGCACCTGATGTACCCGTGGACCAATATGGCTTGGAGGCTGAGGAGGGGGGGTAGCGGTGGACTGAGCGACCCGCTGGCTCCCTGATCCCGGGAGCGTGGGATCTCACGGCCGCGCAGGGGCCGTACGGCATGCGCGGGTCGGTGGCGAGGGGGAAGAGGGACGCAGTTGGGTGCCCCTTCTGTAGCCACGAAAGGGGTGAAATTCAGACTGCTGGGGTCTAGGTGCGGGCCTGAGGCCAAGGGACCGGACCGTGGCTTGGGAATCCTAAAAGCACTCGAGCGCAGCATCCGCCTTGTCTCCGAAGAGATGTGTGCCATCAAAGGGCATGTCCATCAAGGATTGCTGGACATCCCCTGACAAGCCAGGTGTTCTCAGCCTGGCGTGGTATCTCAGTGCCACTGTCGATGCAACCGATCTGCCCAGAGAGTAGGTCGTATCCAGTCCACAACGAATCGTGAACTTAGCTGCATCCCTCCCATGTGTTACGGATTTGGAAAGGACAGTCCGGGCTTCCTCTGGAACTGCAGGCAGCACGTGCGCAACCGTATCCCAGAGAGTATGGTAATAGTGGGCCAAAAGGCATGTGGTGATCACGGACAGCAGCGCTAGACTGTTGGAAGAAAGCAACTTCTTCCCCAAACTATCCAGTCTTTTTGATTCCCTATCCGGGGGTGCGGCAGGGATTGCGCCAGATGAAGAAGAAGCCTGGATGACAATGCTCTCAGGCGTGGGGTGTTGGGTCAGGAATTTCGGGTCTGACGGCGCAGGCCGATGGCTGCGGGCAATCGTCCTAGTCACAGGAGCCCCTGTGCTGGGTCTGCACCAAGTTCGCAAAAGAACGTTGCAGGAGGCGGGCCTATCTTATAGTGGGTACCTGATGGTACTTGCACCTTAAGCCAGGTCCAGTTATCCCTTATTAGTAGATTAGTAGTGTTCTAGCAGTTTAGGCTGATAGAGGTAGCTATAGCAGAGCAGCTTAGGCTGAACTAGGAGACAAGCAAAACTCCTACTATGCCACTTATATCATGTAGGTACTATATCATACGAAAAACAATACTAAGAGTTACTAAAAATAAAGGTACTTTCTTTTAGTGACAATGTGCCAAAAATATCTCAGAGGATATACTCCCTTAGGAGGTGAGTAAAATACACAAAATATACACTCAAACCAAAATCAGGTAAGTAAAAAAGTAAGAAAAAAGTGCAAACACTGTAGAATACAATAGGATGCAATGGGCCTAGGGGCAACACAAACCATATACTAAGAAAGTGGAATGCGAACCACGAATGGACCCCTAGCTAGTGTAGAGGGTAGCTGGGAGTGTAAGAAAACACTGAGGGTGTCCAAGATACCCCACCCCAAGACCCTGAAAAGTAGGAGTAAAGTACTACTATTTGCCCAGAAACACACTAAACTCGTTATAATGGATTTTGCAAAGACCACAACAGACTGCAAAGCACTGAAGACGGATTGCTGGAGCTGAGGCCCTGCAAAGGAAGGGGACCAAGTCCAAGAGTCGTGAAAGTGTCCGGGGGGGCAGGAGCCCACTAAACCCCAGATGAAGGTGCAAAATGGCTGCCTCCAGATGGAAGAAGCTGAAGATTCTGCAACAACAAAAGGTGCTAGGAACTCCTCCTTCGTGCAGAAAGTGTCCCACGGAGTGCTGGAGGATGCAGAGTTGTTTCCTTGGCAAAATACTGTGAACAAGCCTTGCTATCTGCAAGAGTAGTGGTTGAAGAGAAAGGGTGCTGCCCGGGCCGAGGAAGGACCAGGATGTCGTCACTTGGGAGAGGAGACAGAGGGGGCCCTCATCAACGTAGAGAGCCCACGCACAAGAAGGTAGCACCCACAGAAGCACTTGAACACGGGTTCAAGAAGTCTGAACACAGCGGTGGTGTCAACACTGTAAAAGAGGGTCGCACGCAGCCGGAGGTCACCTCAGGGAGTTGAGCAATGCAGGACGGAGTGCTTGGGACCTGGGCTTGGCTGTGCACGAAGGATTCCTTGAAAATGTGCACAGAAGCCCTAGCAGCTGCAGTTCATGCGGTGCACAGGATTACTGTCTGGAGTGGGGAGGCAAGGACTTACTTCCTCCAAATTTGGACAGTTGGACCACTGGACAGTCTGGGTCACTTGGGTCCACCACCAGTGTTCCAGGGGCCACGCTCGTCAGGATGAGAGGGGTCCCAGAGTACCGGTGACGCTGGAGTTTGGTGCCTGCTGTAGCAGGGGGCAGATTCCGTCAACCCACAGGAGATTGCTTTGTGGCTTCCAGTGCAGGATGAAGGCAGGCAGCCCCCAAAGCATGCACCACCAGGAAACAGTTGAGAAAGCCGGCAGGATTAGGCGCTACAATGTCGCTGGTAGTCTTCTTGCTACTTTGTTGCAGTTTTGCAGGCATCCTGGAGCAGTCAGCGGTCGATCCTTGGCAGAAGTTGAAGAGAGAGGTGCAGAGGAACTCTGTTGAATTCTTGCAAGTCATTATCTGAGGAAAAACCCACAGTAGACACCCTAAATAGCCCACAGAGGAGGATTGGCCACCTAGTCAGGTAAGCACCTATCAGGAGGGGGTCTCTGACGTCAGCTGCTGGCACTGGCCACTCAGAGGCCTCCAGAGTGCCCTCACACCACTGGATCCAAGATGGCAGAGGTCTAGGAAACACTGGAGGAGCTCTGGGCACCACCCCTGGGGTGGTGATGGACAGGGAAGTGGTCACTCCCCTTTCTTTTGTCCAGTTTCGTGCTAGAGCAGGGACTGGGGGGTTCCCTAAACCGGTGTAGACTGGCTTATCCAGGGAGGGCACCATCTGTGCCCTTCAAAGCATTTCCAGAGGCTGGTAGAGGCTACCCCCTCCCCAGCCTTTAACATCTATTTCCAAAGGGAGAGGGTGTAACGCCCTCTGTCAGAAAAAATTGTTTGTTCCATCTTCCTGGGACTGGGCTGCCCAGACCTCAGGAGGGCAGATCCCTGTCTGTGGGCTGGCGGCAGCGGTAGCTGCAGAGAAAACCCCAGAGAGCTTGTTTGGCAGTACCCGGGGTCCATAGTAGAGCCCCGGGGATGCATGGGATTGGCACCCCAATACCAGATTTGGCATGGGGGGACAATTCCATGATCTTAGACATGTTACATGGTCATATTCGGAGCTACCATTGTGAAGCTACATATAGGCATTGACCTATATATAGTGCACACATGTAATGGTGTCCCCGCACTCACAAAGTCCGGGGAAATTGCCCTGAACTATGTGGGGGCACCTTTGCTAGTGCAAGGGTGCCCTCACACTTAGTAACTTGGCACTTAACCTTCAGAAAGTGAAGGCTAGGGATATAGGTGACTTATTTTTCACTGCACTTAACGCAAACGTAATTTCACAGTAATAAGTTACTTATTTCACTCAGACTGCAGTGGCAGTCCTGTGTAAGATTTGTCTGAGCTCCCTGTGGGTGGCAAAAGAAATGCTGCAGCCCATAGGGATCTCCTGGAACCCAAATACCCTGTGTACCTAGGTACCATATACTAGGGAATTATAAGGGTGTTCCAGGGTGCCAATTAGAATTGGTAAAAATGGTCACTAGCCTATAGTGACAATTTTAAAGGCACAGAGAGCATAAGCACTGAGGTTCTGGTTAGCAGAGCCTTAGTGACACAGTTTGTCACTACACAGGTACACACATTCAGGCCACAAACTATGAGCACTGGGGTTCTAGCTAGCAGTATCCCAGTGAGACAGGCAAAAACAAACTTACATACATGTAAAAATGGGGGTAACATGCCAGGCAAGATGGTACTTTCCTACAAACGTCTCTCAGTGCTTCATTAAAGGATAGAAGAGGCTCGGAAGAGGAAGACCCCAGCTGAAGCACGTCGGTTAAGATGTTAGGCCTAACTTCCACAGAAGGTAGATCGAGGTCCAGAACCTCACCCACCCTTCTCGTCGCTGTGGGGGGCTAAAGGGGGTTGTCTTGGGCTACTCACGGGCTCGCAGTCGCCGGGGAGTCCTCCCTGTGGTGGTTGTTCTCTGGATCTGGAGCCGGGGGCGTCGGGTGCACAGTGGGAAGTCTCACGCTTCCAGCGGGAAATGTGAAGTCTTTAAAAGTTGCTTCTTTGTTGCAAAAAAAGTTGCTGGGGTTGAGCAGGGCCACTGCTCACGGGTGTTTCTTGGTCCTTTAGTCCAGGGCAGTCCTCAGAGGTCGCTGGTCCCTGTCGGATGCGTTGCTGGTTGCAGGTTTACGAATCAGGAGACAGGCCGGTAGGGCTGGGGCCAAAGCAGTTGTCGTCTTCCGTCTTCTCTGCAGGCTTGTAGGTCAGCAGTCCTTATTTCTTCAGGTTGCAGGAATCTGATTTCCTGGATTCTGGGGTACTCCTAAATACTAAATTTAAGGGTGTGTTTAGGTCTGGGAGGGCAGTAGCCAATGGCTACTGTCCTGGAGTGTGGCTACACCCTCTTTGTGCCTCCTCCCTGTGGGGAGGGGGGCACATCCTGAATCCTATTGGGTGAATCCTCCAAAACTAAGACGGAGGATTTCTAAAGGCAGGGGTCACCTCAGCTTAGGACACCTTAGGGGACACCTTGGTGGGTGACTCCTCCTTGTTTTTCTAATTATCTCCTCCAGCCTTGCCGCCAAAAGTGGGGGCAGTGGCCGGAGGGGGCGGGCATCTCTACTAGCTGGGATGCCCTGGGGCGCTGTATCCAAAGGGGATACGCCTTTGAGGCTCACCGCCAGGTGTTACAGTTCCTGCAGGAGGAGGTGAGAAGCACCTCCACCCAGTACAGGCTTTCCTGGCCACAGAGTGATAAAGGCACTCTCCCCATGTGGCGCAGGCTGGCAGAAGCTGGTCAGCCTACACTAGAAGTCAGATTGGTATTCAGGGGGCATCTCTAAGATGCCGTCTGGGTGTATGTTACAATAAATTGCACACTGGCATCAGTGTGCATTTATTGTGCTGAGAAGTTTGATACCAAACTTCCCAGATTTCAGTGTAGCCATTAGGGAACTGTGGAGTTCATGTTTGACAAACTCCCGGACCATATTCTCTTATGGCTACCCTGCACTTACGATGTCTAAGGTTTTGCTAAGACACTGTAGGGGCATAGTGCTCCTGCACATATGTCCTCACCTGTGCTATAGTGCACCCTGCCTTAGGGCTGTATGGCCTGCTAGAGGGGTGACTTACCTATGCTGCAGTTTGTGTGAGGTTGGCATGGCATTCTGAGGGGAGTGCCATGTCGACTTAGTCATTTTCTCCCCACCAGCACACACGAGCCGTGAGGCAGTGTGCATGTGCTGAGAGAGGGGTCCCTAGGGTGGCATAAGACATGTTGCTTCCCTTAGAGATCTTCCCTGGCATCAGGGCCCTTGGTACCAGGGGTACCAGTTAGAAGGGACTTATCTGAGTGCCAGGGCTGTGCCAATTGTGGAAGCAAAGGCACAGTTTAGGGAAAGAACACTGGTGCTGGGGCCTGGTTAGGAGGGTCCCAGCTCACTTTCAATCAAAACTTAGCATCAGCAAAGGCAAAAAGGTAGGGGGGTAACCATGCCAAGGAGGCATTTCCTTCCACCTCCCTGCAGAGCTTTTGGGTTACCATGGCACTATGAATGGATAGCTGATCCTAGATGATCTAGAAATGACTTCTGCCAGATGAGGCAGGCAGAAGAAGGGACTGCTACCTGCAGCCTTTCTTCTTGTGTAGCGCTTTATGTCCTGCCCTTGCCTTTTTGAACATTAGTAAGTGAGGTTTGTAAAAACACAGTTCACCTGGTTGATTTTTACTGCTTAATAGCTCTGTTACACTCACACCTGCCGAGCTACAGGCACCACTCAATTTAGTGATGTGTGAGCTTGACAATGTCTTGTTTATGACGCCTGGTACAGCTGACAGCTATCCTTCTGTTTGTTTCCTGGCTTTTGAAGTATGGCTGCCTCAGCGTTTTTGAGTGACCCCTTTGTCAAATAGGACAGCAGGTGAGTGCAGATTTGTGCTTTTAGTTCGTGTCTTTGAATTTTCCTACTTCTTAGCCAGAACCTGCTGAAATGACATTGTCAGGTTAGATGATCAGGGCCTCCTTGTCCTCATTACTTTGTAATGAGCTATGCTGAGTGATTATATGGGAGGCCACGTTCTTGCCTAGGCTGTTCATTATATTAATATTTGAGAAAGTATTGGAATTGGTGGACACACCTTAGGTCGACCCTACTTAGGTAAAAACAGGAAACACAAATTGCCCTGAAACCACTCCCGGCTGTGACTTTTTCAATTGTTTTTTATTTTTTCTTGTTAAGAGGTGAGCTCTCAAGGGTGCCTACAGCAATGCAAGTTACTTGTTCCATTTATTTTTTTTTGTTCCAAATAATCTTCTCTTATTCACATTTGATTAGCCGCTGTGGATTCTGCATTTAGCACCACATATTCTTCTGATTTTATGAGTGCATGACTTGCCCTTGTCTTTTAACAAGATTGGTACCTTATGTTTTTATAGTTCTTCTGTTTTATAATAGAAGTCTTTACATCTGTTTTAACCAAAATTGATGCCTTATGCTTTCCTAGACTTCACTCTTCCACAGCCCACTCCTGCTGCAGGGTCCTGGGAGTATGATGATCTCTATTTAAGTTGTGGAAATCCTCATTCAGGTCTGTGATTAAAGATGGCACAGTTGTTGTGAGGTCTGCTAATTTTTCCAGAAGATGGGGACAGCTGGTCTCTTTCTTGAGCAAATCATTGGACTTGAGTAATTAGAAGATTCAAGTTGTCTAATTTGCTGTCAATAGCTTTAGTGTAATCTGCCAGCTTTTGCAAGATTGTAATGCATGCAGCATGCCCTATTACCCAATTGAAGAAATGGCGTGTTCCGCACAGCTTCAACAAGTAATAGCTTCTAGAAGATGCTTAGTCAGTAAAGGCATTTGAGGAGCTGGGTGGTCTTCAAAGATGATGTTGTTAGGCCTAAATTCGAGAGTTTCAACACATGTTGGTGCATGTGGAGATTGAGATATTGACTCTGTTAAAGAAGAAATTGAAGCACCTGCGTAATCACCTAAGACCTACAGCCATCCCTTCAATATCTTTTTCTCCAAGCGGCATGCTGTGATCCCTAGCCATGGCTGTCGTGCCATGATTTCGTTCCTGATTTCAGTTCTGCTTCACAATAGATTTAATCTGTTTAGGCGTGGCACCAGAACGGCATAAGTCAATAACTGACACTATGGTGGTCATTTCGACCCCGGCAGTCGGCGCTATAGTGGAGGTATTACCGCCAGTAGGCTGGCGGTGCCTACGTCCACTATTATGACATTGGCGGGTTGGCCAAAGCCACGGCGGTAACGACTGCCGGGGTGGAGGCTTCAGTCTCCAGCCTGACGGCCGTCACTAGGCTGCCCATGGCATTTTGACCCCGACCACTGCCGTGGTTTCTGTACCGCCACGGAAACCATGGCGGTGGGCACTATCAGTGCTAGGGAATTCCTTTCCTGGCACAGATAGGGGTTTCCCACCCGCTCCTCCCTCCCCCCCCCACATACACACACACACACCCATACACACATGCATACATTCATACACACTCACAGCAACACTCACGAATATACACCCAGGCACACACGCACTCAGCTGTCACAACATACACACACACCCACACATGCACACACGCAATGCACACAACACCCCCACCCCCCTTTCCTGTCGGAGAACCTGACTTACCTGCTTGCAGGATGTCCTCCGGCAGGAGACGGGATGCAGCGCTACTGCCAGCAGCAGCGTCCACCTGCAAAACACTGCCACGCCGTATCATGGAACATGATATGGTAGGCCGTGTTTTGCTGGCGTGGTGCTGCTGCGGGAAGCATCGCCACCTTACTGCCATCTGCCGCCATGACCGTAGCTGGAATTCCACCAGCCTTCTGGTGGAATTCCAGCTACGGTCATAATGGCCTGGACGGTCGGTAGCCACGGCGACAGTATGTTGGTGGCAGTTGCCGTGGCAGTAGGTGGCATGTGCCGCCAAGTTCCTAATGAGGGCCTATATCATCTGTGTTGACTGATGATTGTTTCCCATTGGCCAAAAGGCCTGACTCCATCTTGTTGAGAGTACTTTTAACTAATTTTTTGGTAGGGCAACATCTTGTATTAATTCATCACTGAAGTCAAAGTCTATCAGGCAATAGGGTTTTTGGGGTGTTTTTGGGATACTCCATTGTCTTGTTTTTAAAATATTTTTTAATGCCCGTTTCATGGTCGGTTTTCATCTTATATTGATCAAGATGCTGTAGACTTGGAAGATTTGTAGAATTTAACTCTGTGACCTACGGAAAGATGGTTTATCAGAGTCTCTTGTTCAGTGTTGTCAACGTCTGAGTGGAACCTGATTTTTCCTACTCTTGTATTGCCTATTTTCCCTTTTCTCTCTGTGCTTTTGCAAGTGTTTTATTTATTTAGGAATAATTTTGAACTACGAGTGTGCATTCTTAATGTAGTTACTGCTCGCTATTAAAAAATATGTTGCTAACAGCACCGCACAGCAATGGCACAGCAGTCTGGCAATGTGAGAGCAGCGCACCAGCAAATCAGCATAGGTGGCAGCAAAACCATTAGCACAATGAGCACAAGACGGGAGCAGTGTAGAAATGAAGTCGACCTCGTACTGTTACCCGAAGTCTAGGCCTAAGCAAACTCTGTGATGGAGCCCTCAGCATTACCACCCCCTTCTCCGCCAGCAGTTTCATGACGGTAACACTGTCATGAAAATGCTGGTGGAGAATGGGTGCAGGGGTCCCTGCACTGCCGATGCACTTGACATGGGCCCACAAGGTAAGCACTATCGCAATGTTTAGTGTCTGCTTTGCACACAGTGAACATTGTGAGGGTGCTGGTAAACCCTGCGCTCAACAGTATTGCCTCCAGCTCGATTACGATCACTTGGCACAGGCAGTGCAGGCCCCCCCTGGCCAGCACTATTGCAATGTTCAATGTCTGCTTTGCAGACGTGAACATTGCGAGGGTGCTGGTGCACCCTGCGCTCTACAGCATTGCTGCCAGCTCGATTACGAGCCAGAGACAATGCTGTAGGCTGTTTCCCGCTAGGCCAGCAGGCAGAAACTCAGGCTTCCCCCTGTTGACTTAGCGGGAAACTCTTAATGGGTCTGTTGGGGAAGTAGCCAGTGTGGCGTCAACCTCCCCGTCGGAAGATCGTCAGACAGTGAAAACTGTCTGCCGAAGTCCTAATTTGGCCCATAGTGCAGTCCTACTGCCACCTCTTCTGCATTGCGCTACGTTGTCTCTGCCAATTTCAGATAGCATCTGGGATCTAAGACCTCCAAAGACCTGAGATCTCTCCAATTTGTGATGTTGCTAAATATCAGCCAGCCACAGTGAAGCCTGCAACCAAAGCATGCTGTGGCAGGCTGCAGGAGGCAAGATCCAATCTGCCGGTCTCCAGGAATGTAGCTGACTGAACACAGCCGACCAAGAAATATGCGGCCACAGTACTTGTTATGTACCGGCAACCGGCTGGCAGACCTGCTGCAAATGTGCCCTGAATAGGGCGATACCGGTCCTATGTTTCTTGAGTACTGGTTCGGGGAGGCCCTGGCCTGGAAGTTTGGGCTGGACTGTTCCTATGCGAAGCAGGGTGAAGAGTTGCATTTTGCTGGGACCAAACTAAGGTGGCGTGGTGGGTGAAAAATGATGGATTGTGATGCAGCCCCAAGTGATTGCCAGTGGCTGGGATTAGTTCAAGCATTCCATTGCAAACGAGCTGGAGGCAGAGGTAGGAGGCCATAAGCAAAGGAAAGGATGGAACGATCTGTGTTCCTGCGTCTTGCGCTCCACGCCCAGCATATACCGGTTCAACAGGAACAGGAAGTCCCAGCAAGGAACTTGGGTGCCATAGAAAATACAATAATATACTGGGCAAATGGGATTGGTAAATTATCGAAATTAACTACCAACCACTGTGATTACAAAAGTTTAAGTTAAAGGCTAAACAAATATGTTGCTGATGTCTTTATTTCTGTGGTTTGTCTGTATCGGTAATCCAGATGCAACACTCTTGTTATTTCTGATTTTATATTCTGCCTGTTCTTTTAAAACAATAAAAACTTGTTTAAAAAATAAAAGTGCAGTCCCACCTCAGCACTGCATTTACGTGCACATACACAAACACCATGTACAATTGGACATGCAAAAATGCTTCAGCGTGGTGAGAAAGTGAATTAGCAAAGGAATTCTAGAGTACTTTTTGGATCCTATGACTATCTCTGGTACCCAGGTTTATTTGTATTACTCCTTTGCAGTAAATTGTACTTTTTAGAATTAACAAACCTAGAAGGTATCTTTCAGGAGTGAAAAAACAGCTATTTTTGTGAATCATGCTCAGTGCGTGCTGTTAGAAAGAACTCCATTCTTTTGACCAATCTTAGAAATGGCTTTTCTGTGACCTTAACAGATGTGATCTACAACTTCTCCAACTGCATTGTGGTGATCAAATTTAGAGAAGCCTTGTCACAAACACTTCACCTTTTTTAAGTTATAGTTCTGTTTTCTGCATCGCTTCTAACATTAGCAAATAGTCTAATGTTTCAAATATACTTAGGCATTTCCAATTACGATAAGACACAATGGAAACTATGTTGCAACCTTTTCATTATATCTTTTTTTTTTGTTTACAGCTCCATGAGATCAGTGGGATTCCGTTGGAAAATATAGAAATTGCAAAGGTAGGTTTTGAACTTTTGTTCTTGCTGGGCTGTTGAATACTTGATCTTTCAGTAGATTTGTAGTTTTCAGCATTTCCTCTGATTTATTTTTTACTGCAGGGTAGAGGAACGTTTCCTTGTGATATTTCACTGCTTGAGATTAATCAAGATTTGGATTGGAATCCCAAGGTTTCTACATTGAATGTCTGGCCGCTCTACATCTGTGATGATGGAGCAGTGATATTTTACAGGTCTGTAACTATTGCACAATTGCAGATTTATTTAGTCAGTCTTCGCAAAAGCTGCAGAAACCATGGAATTTCTATTTTTGTACTTATCAATACAACAGGACTGGATGCCTTTGTAAGTCAGTTGTGAAAGGTTCCCGATTTTCATACCTACTTCCTTTCATGTTAACCGTTTGCCAAAGCAGAAATGGGCTGTTAATCATAATTGGACTGCATTGTATTGACAGTTATCTTATATGGGACTATTAGACCTGAATTTTGACAGCGCAGCTGTCAAACCCTTGTTTCAGATCATATACATAGTGGGCTTTGGGTCCATGCCTTTCAACCATTGGCTTTTTTTGGACCAGCATCTTTCAGCCACAGTTTTGAGACTGTCAATAACGCCTTGTCTCAGTATGTGGAATATTTATCTCTGCCCACCTTCTCATCAAAACCCAAAACACAGAATGTGCTCTCTAATTGATTATCAGTCCATTATGCCTTGGGCGAACTGTGCCACTAGGATGGAAAAAAAGTGTGGTTTGATGCTTCTGTGAAAAACTATTATAAAGCTAAAGTAATAAACTAAATATATGCATCACCAAGATGTGTTTCTGAAAACCTCACGATCATACAAAAGAACTGATTTTATCCCAGTATATATATTTGCAGATTCCTTACCATAGAATTTCCACCAGGCATCAGACTGGATCTGGAGATTTTTCTTTGAGTAATACTCGCCACATGCTGATCAGGAGAAGAGCTACCCTGGCTATTTTTTGGCAGAATTTGACCGCTTTGTCGAGTTTTTCTGTGAACATTTGTTGCGTAGAGGATGTCCCATAAAGACCGTGTTCGAGCCGTGTGAGGACTGTCATCGTAGGATGTCTGTGACGGATCCTCATCGGGTTTGTCTGTGGTGTCTCAAGCGCAACCACGACCCGAAATCGTGCTCCGAGTGCCGGGCCATGCACCCGAAGGCTTTGAGGGAGCGGTCCCTAAAGCTAATGGCGGCCCGACACTCGACTCCGCGTAGGCCCCGGTCTCACTCGAGAGGAAGGTCTCGAGATCAGTTGCAGAGTCATCACCACTCGTCTTCTTCAAAATCCTTGGGTCAAGGTAAGAAGAAGAAGTCGAAAAAGTCCCGCCACTCTCCGACTTCGCCCCGTCGTTCGGGCAACGCGACTTGGGAGGAGCATCCACGCACAAGGCCTCCGACTTTAGAGCCTGTGTCAGGGTCGGCTCCGCGCTTTCCGACTTTCCCAGAGCCGGAGCGACCCCCGCCCAGCTTAAAGAGTTTTATGAAGCCTTGTACCTCATCTTTGGGTGGTCCGACCCCGATACTGTGCCTTTGGGCCCAAAGGGTTCGGCTGAGGGGCCTTCAAGTGCCGCGCCGGTGACTTCCGCTCTGGCCACCGAGGTCACCTCTGGATCCGCACGCGGATCCGCACCGGCTCCAGTTGCACCCTTGAGACCGTCCCCGGGTCGTTTGTCAACGCTCCTGATGTTGTTAGTGCCCACTATGGACATCGACCCAATTCCTATCCCCTACGATTCTGAGTCAGAGCGGCATCGGCTGACGCCGCCTTTGACTTCGATGGGGCCTATTTGCCCCAGGTCAGATTCGGAACCTTTTTCCTATGGGTATGAATATGAGGAGGGATTGGAGGGGTCCCTGGACCCTTATGAATACCAGGATGACCCTTCTATGGACTGGGCTCAGGAATTGGGTGAAGCCTGTGGTCTGGATACTTCTCCTGACGCTGGCATGCTGTTTCCTCCTACCCTAAAGAAGCAACTTATGGTATGGTGGTCAGTAGGGCAGCTGAGGTCCTTGGTCTCGAGCTTCCCACTGTTAAGGTCAGGTCAAATCTTCTGACGGCGGTGGTTCAGCCTGGAGCTTCTACTTCAGAACCCCTTTTACCGTTTAATATAGCCTGCACCGACGTCCTTTTGGGTACATGGTCCAAACCCAACACAGGGGCACCTGTGAATAGGACTATCGCACACCGCCATCGGCCCACTCCGAACGGCCCTAAATTTGTCTCTGTATATACTATCTCAAACTGAGAGATAGTGTGCACAGAGTCCAAGGGTTCCCCTTAGAGGTTAATAGTGGCAAAATTCGATACTACCAATGCTCTATTTTGTGGTAGTGTTGGCGAGCAGTAGGCTTATCAGAGGGTAGTGTTAAGCATTTGTTGTACACACACAGGCAATAAATGAGGAACACACACTCAAAAACGTAACTTCAGGCCAGTAGTTTTTATATAGAAAAATATATTTTTCTAATTTATTTTAGAACCTCAAGATTCAAGATTTGAGGTAAGTACATAAAATGCAAGGTACTTCACACAGGTAAGTCTAGAGCTTTGATTTAAAACAGTAGTACACGCAGTTAAGGTTAAAATGGCAATAAGCTATTTTAAAAGTGGACACTGTGCAAAAATCAACAGTTCCTAGGGGAGTTAAGTAATAGTTAGTTTCTCAGGTAAGTAAAGCACTTACAAGTTCAGTCTCCTGGGCATAGGCAGCCCACCGTTGGGGGTTCAAGGCTACCCCAAAGCCATAGCACCAGCAACACAGCACTGGGGGGGGGACACAAACAGGCACACAAAACACACCCTCAACGGCACAGGGGTGGCTGGTTGCAGTGTGCAAAGTAGGCATCGGATTTGCTATTGAAAGCAATGGAGGGACCCGGGGTCACTTAGGCGATGCAGGCAGGGCACAGGGGGGCTTCCCGGGCAGGCCACCGACTGGGCTAGGATGAGGGCTGCCTGCTGGTCACTCCTGCACTGGTAGGTGGTTGCTCTCGGTCCTGGGGGCTGTGGGTGCAGTGCTTGGTCCAAGCGTTTGTTCCTTTGTTTCCGGCCAGTCGCGGTCAGGGGGAGCCTCTGGATCCTCTCTGCAGGCATCGCTGGGGGGGGGGGGGGGGGGATGCAGGGGTGTCGACTCAGGCTACCCACGTCGTCGTAGTCACCTGGGAGTCCTTTCTGCGGTGTTGGTTCTCTGGAGCTCGAGCCGGGGGCGTTGGGTGCAGAGTGTGAAGTCCCACGCTTCCGGCGGGAAGAGAGAGTTCTTTGAAAGTTCTGCTGTTCTCTGGAGTTTCTTGGTCCTTCGGGTTCAGGGCAGTCCTCTGAGTCCTCAGAGGTCGGTGATCCCTGTCGGATGCGTTGCTGTGCAGGTTCTTTGAGTCTGGTGACAGGCCAGTAGGGCTGGGGCCAAGTCAGTTGTCGTCGCCGTCATTTCTGCAGGGCTTTCAGGTCAGCAGTCCTTGTTCTTGTTGTAGGTTGCAGGAATCTGATATCCTGGGTTCAGGGTCGCCCCTAAATACAAAATTTAGGGGTGTGTTTAGGTGAGGGGGGCAGTAGCCAATGGCTACTGCCCTGGAGGGTGACTATACCCTTTTTGTGCCTCCTCCCTGAGGGGAGGGGGGTACATCCCTATTCCTATTGGGGGAATTCTCCAAACTCAAGATGAAGAATTTCTAAAGGCAGGAGTCACCTCAGCTCAGGGCACCTTAGGGGCTGTCCTGACTGGTGGGTGGCTCCTCCTTGTTTTCCTCATTATCTCCTCCAGCCTTGCCGCCAAAAGTGGGGGCATTGGCTGGAGGGGCAGGCATGTCCACTAGCTGGGATGCCCTGGGTTGCTGTAACAAAAGACATGAACCTTTGAGGCTCACTGCCAGATGTTATAGTTCCTGCAGGGGGAGGTGAGAAGCACCTCCACCCAGTACAGGCTTTGTTCCTGTCCACAGAGTGACAAAGGCACTCTCCCCATGTGGCCAGAACCTCATCTGGTTGTGGCAGGCTGGCAGAAACTGGTCAGCCTAGCACTAGGAGCCAGGCTGGTATTCAGGGGGCCATCTCTAAGATGCCCTTTGGGTGTATTTTACAATAAATCCCACACTGGCATCAGGGTGCATTTATTGTGCTGAGAAGTTTGATACCAAACTTCCCAGATTTCAGTGTAGACACTGTGGAACTGTGGAGTTCGTGTTTGACAAACTCCCAGACCATACACTCTTTATGGCTATCCTGCACTTACAATGTCTGAGGTTTTGTTAAACACTGTAGGGGCATAGTGTTAATGCACTTATGCCCTCATCTGTGGTATAGTGCACCCTGCCTTAGGTGTGTAAGGCCTGCTAGAGTGGTGACTTACCTATGCCACAGGCAGTGAGAGGTGGGCATGGCACCCAGACAGGAGTGCCATGTCGACTTAGTCATTTTCTCCCCACCAGCACACGAAAGCTGTGAGGCAGTGTGCATGTGCTCAGTGAGGGGTCCCCCAAGGTGGCATAAGACATGCTGCAGCCCTTAGAGACCTTCCCTGGCATCAGGGCCCTTGGTACCAGGGGTACCATTTACAAGGGACTTATCTGACTGCCAGGGCTGTGCCAATTGTGAAAGCAAAGGTACAGTTTAGGGAAAGAACACTGGTGCTGGGGCCTGGTTAGCAAGGTCCCAGCACACTTTCAGTCATAACATGGCATCAGCAAAAGGCAAAATTTCAGGGGGTAACCATGCCAAGGAGGCATTACCTTAGCCCCCCCCCCTCCCAAAACGAAAGAGGATGAGACTAACCTTTCCCAAGAGAGTCTTAGAGTCTTCATTTTCTAAGTGGAAGAACCTGTAAAGGCCATCAGTATTGGCATGGGCAGTCCCAGGTCTGTGTTCCACTACAAAGTCCATTCCCTTTCGGGATATGGATCACCTCAACAGTTTAACATTTTCTCCTTTCATTTGCATTAGCCATCTGAGAGGTCTGTGGTCAGTTTGAACTATGAAGTGAGTCCCAAAAAGGTATTGTCTCATTTTCTTCAGGGACCAGACCACAGCAAAGGCCTCTCTCTCAATGGCAGTCCAACACTACTCCCTGGGGAGTAACCTCCTGCTAATAAAAGCAACAGGCTGGTCAAGGCCATCATCATTTGTTTGGGACAGGACTGCTCCTATCCCGTGTTCAGAGGCATCTGTCTGCAAATGAACTGCTTAGAGTAACCTGGAGCTTTCAAAACTGGTGCTGTACACATTACTTGCTTCAGGGGCTCAAAGGCCTTTTGACAGTCCATGGTCCAGTTCACTTTCTTGGGCATTTTCTTGGAGGTAAGTTCTGTACGGGGGGGGGTCACTATTGATCCATAACACTTCACAAACCTCCCATAGTACCCAGTCAAGCCAAGGAATGCCATGACTTGAGTCTGGGTTTTTGGAGCTACCCAAACCAGAATAGTCTGGATCTTGGGTTGGAGTGGCTGAACTTGGCCTCAACATATAAGGTGACCCAAGTAAACCACAGTACCCTGCCCTATCTGACATTTAGATGCCTTGATAGAGAGGCCTGCTGCTTGCAGGGCCTGCAAAACCTTCTTCAGGTGTACCAGGTGATCCTGCCAGCTGGAGCTAAAGACAGCAATATCATCAAGAAAAGCTGCACTAAAGGACTCCAAGCCAGCAAGGATTGATTCACCAACCTTTGGAAGGTGGCAGGGGCATTCTTTAAGCTAAAGGGCATCACAGTAAACAGGAAGTGCCCATCAGATGTAGAGAATGCTGTTTTCTCTTTTGCTCTTGGTGCAATTCTTATTTGCCAGTACCCTGCAGTTAAGTCAAAGGTACTTAAGTATTTGGCATCACCCAATTTGTCAATTAATTCATCTGCCCTTGGAATGGGGTGAGCATCTGTCTTGGTGACACACCTAAGTCCTCTGTAGTCCACACAGAACCTCATATCTCTCTTGCCATCTTTTGTGTGAGGTTTGGGGACAAAGACCACTGGGCTAGCCCAGGGACTGTCAGAGTGCTCAATCACTCCCAACTCCAGCAGCTTGTGGACTTCCACTTTGATGGTTTCCTTAACTTGGTCAGACTGTCTGAATATTTTGTTTTTGACAGGCATGCTGTCTCTTGTGTCCACATCATGGGTACACAGGTGTGTCTGACCAGGGGTTGGGGAAAAGAGCTCAGCAAACTGCTGGAGGACTTGCCTGCAGTCAGCTTGCTGTTGGCCAGAGAGGGTGTCTGAATAGACCACTCCATCTACTATGCCATCCTTAGGGTCAGTGGAGAGGAGATCAGGGAGAGGTTCACTCTCTGTTTCCTTGTCCTCATCTGTAACCATTAACATGTTTACAGCCGCCCTATCATGGAAGAGTTTGAGGCGGTTAACATGGATCACCCTTTTGGGGGTCCTGCTAGTGCCTAGGTCCACCAGGTAGGTGACCTGACACTTCTTTTCTAGCACTGGGTAAGGGCCACTCCAGTTGTCCTGAAGTATCTTGGAGCCACAGGCTCCAGAACCCAGACTTTCTGCCCTGGCTGAAACTCAACCATAGCAGCCTTTTGGTCATACCACATCTTCTGTAGTTGTTGGCTGGCCTCAAGGTTTTTGCTTGCCTTTTCCATGTACTCTGCCATCCTTGAACGTAGGCCTAGTACATAGTCCACCACATCTTGTTTAGGCTCATGGAGAGGTCTCTCCCAGCCTTCTTTTACAAGAGCTAGTGGTACCCTAACAGACTGGCCAAACATAAGTTCAAAGGGGGAAAACCCTACTCCCTTCTGAGGCACCTCTCTGTAGGCGAAAAGCAGGCATGGCAAGAGGACATCCCATCTCCTTTTGAGTTTTTCAGGGAGCCCCATGATCATGCCCTTCAATGTCTTGTTGAATCTCTCAACAAGGCCGTTGGTTTGTGGATGGTATGGTGTAGTAAATGTGTAAGTCACCCCACATTCATTCCACATATGTTTCAGGTAAGCTGACATGAAGCTGATACCTCTGTCAGAAACCACCTCCTAAGGAAATCCCACTCCGGTAAAAATACCAATGAGTGCCTTGGCTACTGCAGGGGCAGTAGTGGACCTAAGGGGAATTGCTTCAGGGCACCTAGTAGCATGATCCACTACTACTAGGATATACTGACTCCCTGAATGCTGTGGGAGGTTCAAGTGGACCCACTATATCCACTCCCACTCTTTCAAAGGGGACCCCCACCACTGGAAGTGGAATTAGGGGGGCCTTTGGATGGCCACCTGTCTTACCACTGCCTTGACAGGTGACACAGGAGGTGCAAAACTCTTTTACCTTCTGGGTCATATTGGGCCAATAGAAATGTTTGATTAACCTCTCCCATGTGTTGGTTTGTCCCAAATGCCCAGCAAGGGGAATGTCATGGGCTAAGGTCAGAATGAACTCCCTAAACTCCTGAGGCACTACCACTCTCCTAGTGGCAGCAGGTTTGGGATCTCTTGCCTCAGTGTAAAGGAGTCCATCTTCCCAATAGACCCTGTTTGTTCCACTGACATTTCCTTTTTCTTGCTCAGCTACTTGCTTTCTTAGGCCTTCAAGAGAAGGGCAGGTTTCTTGCCCCTTGCACAGCTGTTCCCTTGAGGGTCCCCCCGGGCCCAAGAGCTCAACCTGGTAAGGTCCCAGCTCCATGGACTCAGTTCCCTCAGAGGATAGAACATCTTCCTGGAAAGAGAGGTTGTGTTTCTTGTGCTGAAGCTAGTTCCCCTGTCTTCTTTCCTTTTTTCTTGGAAGGTTGGGCCATTATCCCAGACTCCAACAATTATTTTTCACCCTGAGCCCTGCATTGTGCTCTTGTCTTGATACATACCAGTTCAGGGATACCCAGTATAGCTGCATGGGTTTTGAGTTCTACCTCACCCATGCTGAGGACTCCAGATCATTTCCAAGCAGACATTCTACTGGTATAGCAGAAGAGACTGCCACCTGTTTCAGGCCAGTGACCCCTCCCCATTCAAAAGTTACCACTGCCATGGGATGGACTTTAGTCTGATTGTCAGCAATGGTGATTAGATAGGTCTGTCCAGCCAAGTATTGTCCTGGGGAAACCAGTTTGTCTGTCACCATAGTGACACTGGCACCTGTATCCCTAAGGGCTTCTACTCTAGGTTCATTAATTAAGAGCTGCTGCCTGTATTTTTGCATGTTAGGCGGCCAGGCAGCAAGTGTGGCTAGGTCCCTCTGAGACTAATGTAGCTTCAGTGTGAACCCTGATTTGCTCTGGGCACACTGTTGATCCCACCTGTAGACTGGCTATTCCAGTGCAAACTGGAGTAGTATTTGTTGTGGAACCTTTCTTGGGACAGGCCTTGTCTTCAGTTTGGTGTCCATGCTGAGTACAGATGCGACACCAGGTCTTTTTGGGATCAAAGTTTTTACCTTTATAGCCAAATGAGGATTGTGAAGAGGTTCTTGGACTCACCCTCCTGTGCAGCTTTTTGGGGCCCTGTAGAAGACACTTTACTTTTTCCCTTGGATGTCTCAACACTTTTCACCTGTGGAGGCTTTGTGACCCCTTTCTTTTGGTCACCCCCGGTGGAATTCTTGGTCACCCTTGTCTTGACCCAGTGGTCTGCCTTCTTCCCCAATTCTTGGGGAGAAATTGGACCTAGGTCTACCAGTTGCTGATTCAGTTGATCATTGAAACAATTACGTAAGAGATGTTCCTTCATAAACAAGTTATACAGCCCATCATAATCATTTACACCACTGCCATTAATCCAACCATCCAGTGTTTAGACTGAGAAGTCAACAAAATCAAACCAGGTCTGGCTCGAGGATTTTTGAGCCCCCCTGAACCTAATCTTGTACTCCTCAGTTGAGGTATCCAAAGCCCTCAATCAGGGTAGCCTTCATGAGGTCATAGGATTCCGCATCTTTTCCAGAGAGTGTGAGGAGTCTATCCCTACACTTTCCAGTTAACATTTCCCAAAGGAGAGCACCCCAGTGAGATTTGTTTACTTTTCAGGTTGCACAAGCCCTCTCAAAATCTGTGAACCACTTGGTGATATCATCACCATCTTCATTTTTTGTTACAATCCCTTTGGGGATTTTTAGGATGTCCTTACTTTCTCTGACCCTATTTATGTTGGTGTCACCATTGATGGGAGCTAAGCCCATCTCTTGTCTTTCCCTCTCTATGGCTAGGAGCTGTCTCTCCAAAGCCAGTCTTTTGGCCATCCCGGCTAACAGGAGGTCATCTACATTGAGGCTGCCCTCAATGCTTCCAGAGTTACTGGTCTCCCTGTGGAAGAACCATTCTCTCTGACTATCACTTGTGGAGTCAGGGTTTGAGGGACCCTGGTCTCCCTAAATAGGACAGGAGGGAGGGACTCATCCTCCTGTTCACTAATTTCTCCCTCTGCAGGATTATCCTCAGAGGGATGGTCCTTTGCAAACTCTGCCAAAAGTTCCTCGAGCTTCACTTTGGTAGGGTTGGACCCAGTCTTTATATTTTTTAGCTTACAGAGAGTCCTCAGCTCTGACATCCCTAGATGCAGGTAAGGGATGAGGTTGAGTTCCACCACCATCTCATCTGTGCTAGACATTATTTCTCTAAAAGTTGGGATTACTTTTTAAGAATCTAAAAACTACTTCTAGAACTTAAATTCAAACTTCTAAACTCTAAAAGAAATGCTAACACGGACTTACACAAGGCCCTAGCAGGAGTTTTAAAAATGTAGAAAAATTGCTCAAAATTCAAAAATCAGTTTCTAATGAAAATGTTTGGAATTTAGTCGTGTGATCAGGTATTGGCTGAGTAGTCCAGCAAATGCAAAGTCTTAGACCCCACCGCTGATCCACCGGTGGAAGTTGTCTCTTTATATACTAACTCAAAGTGAGAGATAGTGTGCACAGAGTCCAGGGGGTCCCCTTAGAGGTAAGATAGTGGCAAAATTAGATAATTCTAATGCTCTTTTTTGTGGTAGTGTGGTCGAGCAGTAGGCTTATCAGAGGGTAGTGTTAAGCATTTGTTGTGCACACACAGGCAATAAATGAGAAACACACATTCAAAGACTGAACTCCAGGCCAATAGTTTTTATATAGAAAAATATATTTTCTTTATTTTAGAATCACATGATTCAAGATTTGAAGTAAATACATAAAATGCAAGGTACTCCACACAGGTAAGTTAGGAACTTTGAATGAAAATAATAACATATACAGTCTTTGGTAAAATGGCAATAAGCTATTTTAAAAGTGGACACTGCAAAAATCAGCGGTTCCTGGGGGAGGTAAGTAATGGTTAGTTTGTGAGGTAAGTAAGACACTTACAAGTCTCAGTTCCTGGGCATAGGCAGCCCACCGTTGGGGGTTCAGGGCAACCTCAAAGTTACCACTCCAGCAGCTCAGAGCCGGTCAGGTGCAGAGGTGAAAGAGGTGCCCAAAACACATAGGCGCCTATGGAGAACAGGGGTGCTGCGGTTCCAGTCTGCCAGCAGGTAAGTACCCGCGTTCTCAGGGGCAGACCAGGTGGGTTTTGTAGAGCACTGGGGAGGACACAAGTAGGCACAGAAAACACACCCTCAGTGGCAGAGGGGTGACTGGGTGCAGTGTGCAAAGCAGGTGTCGGGTTTTGAATAGGAATCAATGGAGGGACCCAGGGGTCACTCTGATGGTGCAGGCAGGGCACAGGATGGCTTCTCGGGCCAGCCACCAACTGGGCTAGGCAGTGGGTCGCCTGGTGGTCGCTCCTGCACTGAGGTTCGGTTCCTTCTGGTCCTGGGGGCTGCGGGTGCAGTGCTTGGTCCAGGCGTCGGGTCCCTTGTTACAGGCAGTCGCGGTCAGGGGGAGCCTCTGGATTCTCTCTGCAGGCGTCGCTGCGGGGGTCCAGGGGGTCATCTCGGGCAACACACAAGGTCGCAGTCGCCTGGGAGTTCTCCCTGTGGTGTTTGTTCTCTGGATCTCAAGCCGGGGGCATCGGGTGAAGTCTTACGCTTCCGGCAGGAAGAATGAAGTCTTTAGAAGTTGCAAGAAAGTTGCAAAGTTGTTGCTTGTTGTTGGGCAGAGCTGCGGCACACAGGAGTTTCTTGGTCCTTTGGTTTAGGGCAGTCCTCTGAGGCTTCAGAGGTCGCTGATCCATATTGGATGCATAGCTGTTGCAGTTTTTCGAGTCAGGAGACAGGCCGGTAGGGCTGGGGCCAAAGCAGTTGTCGTCTTCTGTCGTCTCTGCAGGGCTTTCAGGTCAGAAGTCCTTCTTAGTTCAGGTTGAAGGAATCTGATTTCCTGGGTTCTGGGGTGCCCCTAAATACTAAATTTAGGGGTGTGTTTAGGTCTGGGAGGGCAGTAGCCAATGGCTACTGTCCAGGAGGGTGGCTACACCCTCTTCGTGCCTCCTCCCTGAGGGGAGGGTAGCACATCCCTAATCCTATTGGGGGAATCCTCCAAACTTAAGATGTAGGATTTCTAAAGGCAGAGGTCACCTCAGCTCAGGACACCTGGTGGGTGACTCCTTGTTTTTCTCATTATCTCCTCCAGCCTTGCTTCCAAATGTCGGGGCAGTGGCCGGAGGGGTGTGCATCTCCACTAGGTGGGATGCCCTGTGGCGCTGTATCAAAAGAGGTGAATCTTTGAGGCTCACCGCCAGGTGTTACAGTTCCTGCAGGGGGAGGTGAGAAGCACCTCCACCCAGTACAGGCTTTGTTCCTGGCCACAGAGTGACAAAGGCACTCTCCCCATGTGGCCAGCAACTCTTCTGGTTGTGTCAGGCTGGCAGAAACTGGTCAGCCTAACACTAGAAGTCGGATTTGTATTCAGGGGGCATCTCTAAGATGCCCTCTGGGTGTATTTTACAATAAATCCCACACTGGCATGTTGTGTTTGACAAACTCCCAGACCATATACTCTTATGGCTACCCTGCACTTACAATGTCTAAGGTTTTGCTTAGACACTGTAGGGACATAGCGCTCCTCATGTCCTCATCTGTGGTATAGTGCACCCTGCCTTAGGGCTGTAAGGCCTGCTAGAGGGGTGACTTACCTATGCCATAGGAAGTGAGAGGTTGGCATGGCACTCTGAGGGGAGTGCCATGTCGACATAGCACACACAAGCTGTGACGCAGTGTGCATGTGCTGAGTGAGGGGTCTCCAGGGTGGCATAAAATATGCTGCATCCCTTAGAGACCTTCCCTGGCATCAGGGCCCTTGGGTACCATTTACAAGGGTCTTATCTGAGTTCCAGGGCTGTGCCAATTGTGGAAGCAAAGGTACAGTATAGGGAAAGAACACGGGTGCTGGGGCCTGGTTAGCAGGGTCCCACGACACTTTGAATCATAACTTGGCATCAGCAAAAGGCAAAATGTCAAGGGGTAACCATGCCAAGGAGGCATTTCCTTACAATGTCGGAATCATACCCCAATACTGTTTGCAGTATTGGTTGTATGATTCCATGCACTCTGGGGACTCCTTAGAGGACCTCTAGCATTGTTCCTACTACTCTTCTTGGTTTTTCCTGGCAGCCTGTGCTGCTGCCACCCTACAGACAGGTTTCTGCCCTACTGCTGCTTGACCAGCTCAGGCAGAGGAAGACTGAACAAAGGATTTCATTGGTGGGGAGGGGGGTATGGTGGTAACACCCCTCTCCCATTGTAAATAGGTCTTACATGGTTTCGGAGGGATAGCCTCCCCAAGCCACCGGTATGCTTTGAAGGGCACATTTGGTGCCCTCTTTGCATAGATCTATTTGCACCAGTCGTGGGACTTCCCAGTCCCAGCTCTGTCGCAAAACTGGACAAAGGGGAGTGACTACTCTCCTGTCCATCTCCACCCCAGGAGTGGTGCCCAGAGCTCCTCCAGGTGGCCACTTGATTCTGCCATCTTGAATCCAAGGTGGGCAGGGGCCCATGGGAGAATCTGAGTAGCCAGGTCAGGTAGGTGACGTCAGAGCCCCCTTCTTGATTGATGGCCACTCTGCTAGGTGACTAATTTTCCTTCCTGGGCTATTTAGGGGCTCCCTCTTGGGTGGGTCCTCAGATTCGACGGGCAAGATTCAAACAGGACTCCTCTGCATCATTTACTTCTACTTCCGACCACCGAACTGCAACCGACAATCTGCAACTCCAGTGACGACTGTGCTTTGGAACATTGTTTCTCCGGCTCCTTCCAGCAACTGCAACATTTCCATGGCTTTGTAACCTCTGAGGGTGATGAGCCTTCAGCCTGCACAAGAAGTAGGAAGGAATCTCCCTTGGAGTGAAGGAGTTACTCCCCTGCATCTGCATACACCAGCTACAGCAACGACCGGCCACATGGATCTTCTCTTCTCCGGAGCTACGTGGTTCCTGCATCACAGGTCATGGTCTGGAGTGATCCCCTTGGTCCTCTCTACCAGCTCTCCAACTTGGGAGACCGGAAGCCCTTGCCTTGCTGTATAGTACCACTGTGAATGTGACTCTTGCAGCTAACAAGCCTCGTTTGTTCCTCCTCCAAGGGATCTTCAGTCTCTGTGTAGCCCTGACCCACAGCACTCCTTCCTGCAAAGCACAGTCTCCTGCATGCTGCTCCAGTGACGTGGGACTCCTCTTCAGGTGTGCTGAGTGGGCCTCACTGCGACTACTGTGCCTGCTTCCCATGGGTCGCCTGTGGGGGGCGGCCTCCTCTTCTTGTGACTCTCCCAGCTGCTGAGGGTGTCCCCTGGACCTTGCTGATCCTCTTCAGACTTACAAAACCTTCTTCCTCTACTCTTGCATTTGCCAAGACTTGGTGGTGGTTTTCCAGCACCACTGACCATCACGAGTCACTTGCATCAGTTTTGGAACTCCTTTTCTGCTCTTGTGATGCACTGCTGATTTTCTTCATTAACCATCGACTTAGTTCTATATCCACTGAAGAGTGGGTAGTGGGTGCTGCCACAGCCGGACACTCCATCACAAAATGGACTTGCTCCCCTTCCTTTGTAGGTCCCCTTCCTTTGCAGGTCCTCTTCTGTCAGGATCCACCTTTGGTTTCTTCCAGCCTTTTCTGGGTCTTGCACAGCCCTTTTCCAAAGTCCTCCTGTTGGTTTTGGGTAAAACGAGAACTTACCTCTTCTCTCCTGGCTGCTGGAGAGCACCCTGGTACTTAACTCTTGGGGTTCTGGGTCCCTAGTTCCTCTCTACTGATTCTCCTTCTTTGGGTGGGGGACTTCCTTTCACATTTCCCTTTTTTAGTACATGGTTTGGCCCTCCCCTATGACCTTCACTGTTTGCTATTGCTTTTACCAGTGTCTGTTGCTTTCTATGCTATTTCTTGCTTGCTAATGTGTATATGATAGTGTGTTTACTTACCTCCAGTTGGGGTATTGTCTGTACAATATTTTAGTATATGTGTTACCACAATAAAGTACCTTTATTTTTGTAACACTGTGTAGTTCTTTCATGTGTGTAAGTGCTGGGTGACCATAGTGGTATTGCATAAGCTACACCTGTCTCCTAGATAAGTCTTGACTGCTCATCCACAGGTACCTCTAGAGAGCCCTGGCTTCTTAGACGCTGCCTACACTTCACTGATAGGGGATACCTGGACCTGGTATAAGGTGATAACACTATAGGTGCTCACCACGCACCAGGCCAGCTTCCTACAATGTGTGCATAATAAATGTAATTTTACTTTTCAGCAGGAAAATCACAGACTGGACAATCATTTATTGAGTGCTGTTATTGTGTGCCACACCACCTCCCCTGACTAAGGCTTGAATTGTTTGCTTCACTACCGTGAGTGAGTCAAGCAATACAATTGAGTGCGTGGTTCCCTGTGATTGTGGTCTCATTACTTTTACAGGACACACAACTAATGGCCTGTTTCCTTACACCACCCTTTCTCATTTCTGAATTGAATGCTGATAACATGTACATCTGATAGAGACTTCTAGTTGCAGGTTCCTTACCTTAGAATTTCGCCCAGGTGTCAGACTGGATTCGGAGATTTTTCTACAAGCAGTACCCTTGTGCGCCGTGAGCTGGCGTCGGTCGACTCCACGTCCATCGTTGGCGTCGAGGTCGCTGTGATGACATTGCAGTTGTATATAGGTGCCATCCCACTGCGCTGAGATCAGCTTTTTTTTACTTCCATGCCAGTCTACGTGCAGATCTGGAGAAGAGCTACCCTCAGTCGCTTTTTGACTGACTTTCTGACTTTTGTCAAAAAACTTTTTACCTGCCTGGTGCATCGAGATGGCTTCCTGCAAGACCGGATTCAAGCTGTGTGACTCCTGTCACTGCATGATGTTGGAGATGTATTCGCACCTCGTGTGCTCGTAGTCTCTGGAGCGCGAGCATGACCCAAAGTTGTGCTCTAAGTGTCGGGCCATGAACCTCAAGGCTTTGAGGGTTGGCCCATAAAGCTCATGGTGGCCCAGAGCTCTGATCCGCATTTCTCCTGGTTACGTTTGAGAGGAAGCTCATAAGACTGCTTGTGGGGACAACACAATTTGTCCTCGTCCCACTCAAGTCATCTGGACATTCGGGTTACAAGAAGAAGTCAAAGAAGGACAAACGTTCTTCGACTTTGCGCCTTCGCTCGGACGATGCGACGCGTGAGGTGCATTGATGGGCTAGGCCTCCATCCTCAGATTCTGCTTCTGGGTCATCACCACGCCTCCCTGAGTTTCTGGGAGCCAAAGTCACCCCTGCCCAACTGAGAGTTTTACGAGGTCATGCTCCTTATTTTTGGGCAGTCGAACCCCCTGTGATGGCTTCGGGCCCTGTAGTGTCAGACGGACCCCCCTCTGGTTCCACCCAGGCAGCTTTGGCCTTGGCTCTGGAGCGCATCCCAGGATTCATTACCAGATCTATGGTGATGCTGGCCGTGCCATCACGACCTTTCCCCGTTACCAGTAAGGACGTTGACACTTTTAACGCTGGTTTACATCAATCCCATACTGATTCCTGACTCTGACATGGAGCCGGAACTACGTCACTCATCGTTGATTCCGTCTTCAATGGGTACTTTGCTCCCCAGGTTGGGTTCTGGCCCTTATGCTTATGCTTATGGTTACGGGTACGGTGAGAGTATAGAGGAATTGCTGGACTGTTTAGAATTTCAGCTAGAAGATCCTGAAATGGACTGGTCTCAGAAATTGGGTGAAGGCAGTGGTCTTCAAACCTCCCTGGACGCTGGCATGCTTTCACCCCCTACAGTGGCAATGGAGGAGGGAGCCTCTTATTCAATGGTGGTGGTAAGAGCGGCTGAGGTCCTAGGCCTGAAGCTGCCTTTGGTGGCAGTCAGGACTAACTTCCTGACTGAGGTGCTTCCACCCGGGGCATCTGTGTCTGAACCCCTTTTGCCCGTCAATGACGCCCTCACTAATGTCCTGCTGGGACCTTGGTTCAAACCCAGCACAGGGGCTCCTGTCAACAGGACAGTTGCCTGCCGCCATAGGCCTGTCCCTAATGATCCTAAATTCCTGACCCAACATCCCATGCCTGAGAGTTTGGTCACCCAGACTTCTTCCTCTTTTCCTGCATTTGCTGGGCTTCACTATAAACTTGTCAAAGTCACCCATGTATAGGGAATCAAAACGACTGGACCAACTTGCGAAGAAGTTATTCTCTTCCTCCAGCCTGGCGTTGTGGTTCATGAACACTGCATGCCTTTTGGGCTGCTGTTCCCATACTTTATGGGATATGGTCTCACAGGTGCTTCCACAGGTCATGGAGGAGGCTCGGCCCATTCTCTCCCAAGCTTGGTTGTGGACATCTGGCTTTTCGGGAGATGTCCAGCAATCACTTGTGGACATATGCCGTTCAACAGCACCCGTCTCTTCAGAGACAAAGCGGACTCGTCACTCAAGTGTTTTAAGGAGCCCTGGGCTACAGCTCGGTACCTTGGCCTGGCAGCTGCTCCTCACCCCCTTCAGTCTGCTTTTCAGTCTTATGTGGCTATGGAAGGGGTGCCCAACCGCATCCATTTCCCTCTGTCACAGTGTTGTGCAAGCTGCCAGGCCTCTCCGTGGCAGTAGAGGCGGGATCCAACATTCCCGTGGATCAGGGAGTCAACGCCCGGCCCATTCCAGCCCCTCTCCCCTCTACAGCCTCCAAACCTTCCTAGTCCGTTGTTCCATCACAGACCAGTTGGAGGCAGGATATGCCATCACCTGCCCCACTGGGAATCCTTCACGACAGACAAGTGGGTTGTGCATATCGTCCTAAGGGGTACTTCCTCCCCTACAAGACGACCCCTCCGGCCATGCCACATCCTACCATTGGATGATGGAGGATCACTTCGCACTTTTTCACAAGGAAGTTAAGGCTCTCTTGGATTGGGGAGCCATAGAGAGGGTCCCAATGCCAGAAGGAGGCTGTTGTATTTATTCCCGCTACTTTCTGGTGCCCAAGAAGGACAAGGGCCTCTGCCCTATCCTAGACCTCTGGTCCCTCAATCTCTTCCTCAGAAAGGAGCAGTTCAGAATTCTCACTCTGGCTCAGGTCCTATCTGCCCTGGACCCCCTGAGACTGGATGGTAGCGTTGGACTTGCATGACCTATACTTTCGCATTTCCATCCTGCCTCTCACAGACGTTACTTGCGGTTCGTGGTAGGTCACGAGCACTTTCAGTTTACTCTGCTCCCCTTTGGCTTTACCAGCTTCCCTCAGGTGTTAATGAACGTTATGGCAATGGTTGCAGATCGGCTGCACTAGCTAGGTGTTTCAGTGTTTGCCTACCAAAACAACTGGCTGTTGAAGGCGGGCTCACCCCAGACTCATCTCCCACCTCCAGACTATGGAGGACCTCCTGCATTTGCTGGGGTTCACTATAAATGTGTCAGTCACACCTGACTCTCTCTGAGACGTTCCCTTTCATCTGAGCAGTTCTGGACACTGCATAGTTTCGGGCCTATCCTCCCAAGCAGCATGTCCAGAATATTCAGGCTATGATACGGATGGTTGAGTCTCTGTTCTGGGTTTTGGTGAGAATGACTCTGAGGCTTTTGGACCTCATGGCCTCCTACATCCTTCTGGTCACACATGCCAGATGGCATATTCAGGCTCTGCACTGGACCTGAAGTTCCAGTGGGCGCAGCATCAGGGAAATCTCTCCGACATGGTCCAGATCTCAGATGGAACTGTGCAAGATCTGCAGTGGTGGCTTTCGAACCCCCGATTGGTTCAAAGGCAGATCCCTTTCCCTTCCCCAACTAACAAAAGTGACAGATGCGTCATGTAGGAAAGTGCTCCTTTTGGCATGGTTACACCCCCCCAACAACCCCCCCCCCCCCACACACACACATTTTTTGGCTGATATTGATGCTAACTTGACTGAGTGTGTGCTTGGATCCTGCTAACCAGGCCCCAGCACCAGGATTCCCTTAATAGAGGCCAATCTGGGCACAATGGAAATGAAGAATTTTCCACTTCTACAACAAGTTTTCCCGGTTCAGGGTATTGTCCTGATGTTTCTGGCCAACCGGGCAACGTTTGTGGCTTGGTTCAGGGCCTATCAAGGGACCATCAATTTCCTCCTCCAAGATCCTGCCAAGTTAACTGAAATGTTGTTCTTGGGGTATCTGTAGACTAGCAAGGCATTTTCTGCATTTGCCTGATTACTCTTCAATATTCAAATCACCAGTTGTGATGCACTTTCTAAAGGAATCATACTTTTTCCCTGCACCACCTTTCATTGTGCCTCAGCGTAAACTTAACTTGATCCTTACTTTCCTTATGTGAGTGGCTTTCACACCTTTGCACAGGTGTTTTCCTCAACTGCCAACTATCAAAGTAGTGTTCCTCGTAGTTAGATCTGCATGCTGTGTCAGTGAACTGCAGGCACTGTCAGTGCAACCCTGTACATCACCTTCTTAACTGACAGATTAATGCTGTGCCTCAAGTTTTTGCCTCCATCCAATCTCTCTGTGGCAAAGAGGCTTCACCACCTGCAACTAAAAAGAGCTCTCAAATTTTACACAGCGCATAAAGCAGTACTGAGTCATCAAACAGCATTTCCTAGACTTTGACCTGTGCTACGCAGTTAAAGGAGGTGCAGAAACACACCCTGTCCAGATGGATTGTCCTGTGCAAAATAACATGCTTTCCCCTCACAAAGGAAGAGGACCCACAAGGGCCTATGGACTCCTTCCACCAGAGCCAACATTAGGACAGCAGGTTGGCAAGGGGTTTCCCAGTACTAGGCATCTGTGCCAGGCTGCTGCATGAGTGTCTATGCATACGTGCTCCAAGCATTGCTGGCTCAGCAGTGAAGACCCCATTAAGAACCATTTCACTAACTCAGTTCCGCTGGATTTCTTGATGTGAGTACACTCCTCCACCCCACCACCTTTTGGGGTGGGGTAGTAATTCTTTAGTATTATAAGGAAATGCTGAAAGTGGTCATTAGAAGGGAGGAACCCTGATAGCCCATTGGTCACCAACTATATCCTACTCTGAGGGCATTTTCTGAGGATAAAAAGGGCACCCCTGTCACCCAGAACTCAGATCTTGACGGACCGGAGAAGAGGAGTGTAGGGAAATGCCTCTCTTGGCATGGTTACCCCTAACTTTTTGCCTTTTGTTGATGCTAGTTATGATTGAAAGTGTGCTGGGATCCACCTAATCCGGCCCCAGCACCAGTGTTCTTTCCCTAAACTGTACCTTTGTTCCCACAATTGGCACAGCCCTGGCACACAGGTACCAAGGACCCTGTGGCCAGGGAAGGTCTGTAAGGGCTGCAGCATGTTTTATGCCACCCTGTGGACCCCTCACTCAGCACATGCACACTGCCTCACAGCTTGTGTGTGCTGGTGGGGAGAAAATGACTAAGTCGACATTGCACTCCCCTCAGCGTGCCATGCCCGCATCCCACTGCCTGTGGCATAGGTAAGTCACCCCTCTAGCAGGCCTTACAGCCCTAAGGCAGGGTGCACCATAACCCAGGTGAGAGCATATGTGCAATAGCACTATGCCCCTTCAGTGTCTAAGCAAAACCTTAGACATTGTAAGTGCAGGGTAGCCATAAGAGTATATGGTCTGGGAGTTTGTCAAGCACGAACTCCACAGTTCCATAATGGCTACACTGAAATCTGGAAAGTTTGGTATTGAAAAATTAACACAGAGGGCATCTTAGAGATGCCCCCTGTATACCAGTCCGACTCCTAGTGTTAGGCTGAGCAGTTCCTGCCAGCCTGCCACACCAGATGAGTTTCTGGTCACATGGGGTGAGTGCCTTTGTCACTCTGTGGCCAGGAACAAAACCTGCACTGGGTGGAGGTGCTTCTCATCCCCCCCTCCCTTTTCAAGGAACTGTAACGCCTGACGGTGAGCCTCAAAGGCTCTTACCTGTTGTTACAGCGCCCGAGGGCATCCCAGCTAGTGGAGATGCCTGTCCCTCCGTACACAGCACCCACTTTTGGCAGCAAGTCCAGAGGAGATAATGAGAAAAACACGGAGGAGTTACCCACTAGTCAGGACAGCCCCTAAGGTGTCCTGAGCTGAGGTGACCCCTGCCTTAAGAAATCCTCCATCTTGGTTTTGGAGGATCCCCCCAGTAGGAATAGGGATGTCCCCCCCCCCCCCCCATCCCTTCCCCCCCAGGGAGGAGGCACAAAGAGGGTGTAGCCACCCTCCAGGACAGTAGCCATTGGCTACTGCCCCCCAGACCTAAACACCCCCCTAAATTCAGTATTTAGGGGTGACCCTGAATCCAGGAAATCAGATTCCTGCAACCTACAACAAGGAGGACTGCTGACCTGAAAGCCCTGCAGAGGTGACGGAGACAACAACTGAGTTGGTTTAAGCCCTACTGGCCTGTCTCCAGACTTAAAGAACCTGCACAACGACGCATTAGGCAGACCAGCGATCTCTGAGGACTCAGAGGACTGACCTGCACCTAAAAGACCAAGAACCTCCTGAGGACAGCGGCTCTGTCCAGAAACAGCAACCAGGAAGCAACTTTGAAGAGCCTCCAACTTCCTGTCAGAAGCGTGAGTCTTCACACTCTGCACCTTTCGCCCCGGCTAGAGTTCAGGACAACCAACACTGCAGAGAGGACTCCCAGGCGACTCCAACGACATGAGACACTCTTAGTCGACCTCCCTGCACCCCCACAGCGACACCTGCATAGAGGATCCAGAGGCTCCCCCTGACCGCGAGTGCCTGGTGGTAATAAAGGAACCCGACGCCTGGACCAAGCACTGCACCACAGCCCCCAGGACCGAGAGGAACCATCTACCAGTGAAGGAGTGACCAGCAGGCGGCCTTTATCCTAGCCCAGTCAGTGGCTAGCCCGAGAAGCTCCCCTGTGCCCTGCCTGCATCGCCAGAGTGACCCCTGGGTACCTACATTGTTTTCAATACAAAACCTAACACCTACTTTGCACACTGCACCCGGACCCCCTGTGCCGCTGAGGGTGTACTTGTGTCCCCACCTCCCTCCCCCCCAGTGCTCTACAACCCCCCCGGTCAGCTCCCCGAGGACGGAGGTACTTACCTGCTAGCTGACTGGAACCGGAGCACCCCTGTTCTCCATAGGCACCTATGTGTTTTGGGCCCTCCTTTGAGCTCTGCACCTGACCGGCCCTGTGTTGCTGGTGTGGTGGCTTTGGGGTTGCCTTGAACCCCCAATGGTGGGCTGCCTATGCCCAGGAGACTGACCTTGTAAGTGCATTACTTACCTGAAAAACCAACCAATACTTACCTCCCCCAGGAACTGTTGACTTTTGCACTGTGTCCACTTTTAAAATAGCTGATTGCCATTTTATCCAAAACTGTGTGTACTACTGTTTTAAATCAAAGTTCTATAATTACCTGTGTGAAGTACCTTACAATGTATGTACTTACCTAAAATGTTAATCTTGTGGTTCTAAAAATAAATTAAGAAAATATATTTTTCTTTATAAAAACCTTTTGACCTGGAGTTAAGTCTTTGAGTGTATGTTCCTCATTTATTGCCTGTGTGTGTACAACAGATGCTTAGCACTACCCTCTGATAAGCCTACTGCTCGACCACACTACCACAAAATAGTGCATTTCAGGTCAGCAGTCCTTCTTCGTTCAGGTTGCAGGAATCTGATTTCCTGGGTTGCCAATGAGTACTAAATTTAGGGGGGTGTTTAGGTCTGGGGGGCAGTAGCCAATGGCTACTGTTCTGGAGGTTGACTACACCCTCTTTGTGCCTCCTCCCTGAGGGGAGGGAGGGGGGCACATCCCTAATCCTATTGGGGGAATCCTTAAAATCTAAGATGGAGGATTTCTAAAGGCAGGGGTCACCTCAGCTCAGGCTACCTTAGGGGCTGTCCTGACTGGTGGGTGGCTCCTCCTTGTTTTCCTAATTATCCCCTCCAGCCTTGCCGCCAAAAGTGGGGGCAGTGGCCGGAGGGGCGGGCATCTCCACTAGCTGGGATGCCCTGTGGTGCTGTAACAAAAGGGGTGAGCCTTTGAGAAGCACCTCCACCCGGTACAGGCTTTGTTCCTGGCCACAGAGTGAAAAAGGCATTCTCCCCATGTCGCCAGCGACTTGTCTGGTTGTGGCAGGCTAGCAGAAACTGGTCAGCCCCACACTAGAAGTCGGATTGGTATTCAGGGGGCATCTCTAAGATGCCCTCTGGGTGCATTTTACAATACATTCCACACTGGCATCAGTGTGCATTTATTGTGCTGAGAAGTTTGATACCAAACTTTCCAGATTTCAGTGTAGCCATTATGGAACTGTGGAGTTCGTGCTTGACAAACTCCCAGACCATATACTCTTATGGCTACCCTGCACTTACAATGCCTAAGGTTTTGCTTAGACACTGAAGGGGCATAGTGCTCTTGCACATATGCTCTCACCTGTGGTATAGTGTACCCTGCCTTAGGGCTGTAAGGCCTGCTAGAGGGGTGACTTATCTATGCCATAGGCAGTGTGAGGTTGGCATGGCACTCTGAGGGGAGTGCCATGTCGACCTAATCATTTTCTCCCCACCAGCACACACAAGCTGTGAGGCAGTGTGCATGTGCTGAGTGAGGGGTCCCCAGGGTGGCATAAGACATGCTGCAGCCCTTAGGGACCTTCCCTGGCAACACGGCCCTTGGTACCAGGGGTACCATTTGCAAGGGACGTATCTAAGTGCCAGGGCTGTGCCAATTGTGGAAGCAAAGGTACAGTTTTAAGGAAAGAACACTGGTGCTGGGGCCTGGTTAGCAGGGTCCCAGCACACTTTAAATCATAACTTGGCATCAGCAAAAGGCAAAAAGTCAGGGGGTAACCATGCCAAGGAGGCATTGCCTTACATGGATGGACAGCACCTGGTGGCTAGCAAAGGATGAAGGACTGTGCCTGCTGTATCCTGCTCATGGAGAATTTATCTGCAGAGCCCAGCGAAGCAGGAGTCTTCAAGGGTCTGTTGGCTGAACTCCTGTTTGCGGCACAGGACAACAGCTGCTGAAGAAAACTGCTGGGGCAAGTTGGTAGCCCTGATCTTCGCACTGCTGCCACTTGCTACTGTGCAGCACCAGAGACCAGGACCCGCGGCTCTAAGTTTCCCTCGAGTCTGCTGGACCCGCAAGAGTCTTTGAAGAGTACCGCTTGGTTGCCCAGAAGAGGCGTTATCACTTATGAAAGGATTTGAGTGTTACCACGATACCGGGTGACTGGTAGTCCACTGGCAACTGGACTTCTACAAGGACCGAAAGGACTTTGAGGGTCTTAGACACCTGTGACGAGGACCCCCTATTCAAGTTTATGGACCTAGGATTAGCGACGGAAAGACTCTGGTTGACCGCATTGCATCCACAGCACCCTTGAGCATCTTTAGCATCCTGTATGCCTTGCATCAGTACCGTAGGAACTTATCACAAAGGGATGTAAGCACCTGGAATTTACTGAAGACTGCTTCTTCCTCACAGGTAACTGTTTCTGAAAACCTTGATGCCCCGCTCCCCTTCCCTCCCTGCCTCCCTCCCTCCCCCTTCCAGCTGGCTTTCTTCTGGAGTTCGTAACAGAAATTAACTAAAAGTATCCGCCTGGGTACTTATCTTAGTTTTTCCTAAAAATGTGCTTCATGTCAAATTAGGTGAGTTTGCCAATGCTTGTTCGTGATTTAGTAAAAAAGTGCATATTTACTATTCTTTGAAATTGCTGTATTTCTGAAACCCTCCTGTGGATCTTTTATGTTGTGGTGTATAAAAACACATAAAAACACAGTCTATTTTTATAAATTGGTATGCTTGAATGTCTGTATTTTTTCATCAGTTGTTTTGGTGGATGTTTCAATTCTAAACACTTGCTCCTTTGTGTAAGCTTGACTGCTCATAGCCACAGCTGCTCAGGATTGAATTTAAGGTTTAACAAAGTAAACTGAAGGGGTTGGTAACTGAATTATACGGTGTGGTTGTATAGGCCACACCATGTAATATACCCTTTTTCTTCAAAGGTATATATTCAAAAGGTGAGGAATATGCTGTTAGAAATAGTCATCAGAAGAACATGTTACAAAGCTATGGTAGTCATATTTCTAGTTGATACTCTAACCACAGATTCCTCATTGTCCTCCTTCTTCCCTGTTATGTGGAGTGGATTATTGTGATTTTAACAATGTGCCAAGTTAGGTTCGACACGCTGTCCTCTCCAATTGATCCGCATGTAAGGGCTCTGAAGTGTTCAAGATAAAATTACATCAGCATGCATGGGAGGCCCATAAATGTGGCTGCAGGTCGCAACTTAAAAGGGGTTGGGTGCAAGTTAGCCATGAAGTCTGAAGGCTCTTCCTGCCGGTGCGCAGGATCAGGTACTCTGGAGAAAATTCAGTCTTCCTTCTGGGAATATTTAAAATTTGATTAAACTGCAGTTAGAGTATTCAGTGGTAAGTACCTTGTTTATTATTTCCGTTAGATGTCCTGGTGGATCGTGAATGGGTGCCCATGTCTAGAACAGCATTAATTATTAAATACAGATGTGAAATAAAGTCATCCTAGTGGTTATTCTGTAGTCTATTCATGGTTGTAAAATATTTTCAATACGCTAAGGTGCCTTTTTATACAAGAGCCTTAAAGTGAACTGGAGGAGCCCCAAGTACACTTATAATTCAGTGGTGACTTCCTTTTTAGGGTCGAGCCTGCGTTGCATGCGCTCGCGCATGCTTATTGCAGCGAGACGCTTTTGTATTTAGAAAAGGGCTCGGAGCCCTGTCAACTTCGTCAGTGTTTTTTATTGATTCATGGGCTTGCCTAATAAAATCTGCTTGCTTTCATTAGTCGAAGGCAAGCATACGTCATGCCTTTTCCGGTGGCTAGCCCTCCTCCAGCACAGTGACCAAGTACAGAAAACATGCGAGGCTCGCTGTTTTCCATCGGGCTCGTGGACTTCTTTTTCTCTAATTTACGAGCGTGATCTCGCTTGGCAGAAGTCGAGCGCTTTATATAGTTAATTTCACTTTTTTGGGTTGTGTACATAAATGCACTTTTGCCCGATAGGTGAAAAGTCGGGTTAGGAGTTTACAACGCGATCAGCTCTAACATGAGCAAACGCGAGACCCGTTGCATTGTAAATGCTTGTTAATGACTTGAAGTTGTTTGACCTGTATCCATGTAACTATACTGACATGTTTATTGGTATCTCCTCTTAATCTTCATGATGTGCCTCAACAGATGCTTACGAAATGTCAGATGTTTTTAATTAACTTTACTCGCATGTTCACCTTTATACTTGCAGGGATAAAGCAGAAGAATGTATAGAACTTACAGATGAGCAAAGAAATGAACTTATGAAAAAGGAAGGCAGTCGTCTCCAGAAAACTGCACATCGCGTCACATACTCCCCTCGAAAAGAAAAAGCACTAAAGATATACCTGGATGGGGTACCAAATAAAGATTTGTCGCAAGACTGACATCACGAGTAGCGTTTTCAAAGGATTTTTAATTTTAAATTAAAGAGGTTTACTACTACTGTGTGTAGTGACCCTTATTGCAGGACACTTATTAGGTGTGAAGCTAAGACACCAGCACTGATTGGCTTGCAGTTTACCAATCAAACATTCAGCGACCAGTGGAGTCACTGCTTGACTTGGAATCATGTTGTGCACTATAGTCACATGTACTGTAAATCTTAAAGGGATGCGCAATTAAGAATAAAGATAATAGACAATGAACGAGAGGAGTTAAGAGGTGGACAAATATGCACATAGTAGCTTTGCAAGCTAGTCTCAAAAAGGATATGCTCCTGAAAATAGTAAATGCTGCGCGAAGGTGAGGAATAAATCCTTTTTTTGTTTCACTGATACACACACAACCTCATGATTTTGAAGACATGTATTGGCTTTGTGAATAAAACAACATACAGTGGATGAATACATAAAAGGCTCATCGGAACCCAAGAAGAAACAAAATATGTGAAAAACCTAACATTAATAGGGAAATAGTATTATTACATCCGTCTTTAAATTAATGGTCTGGAAAGATTGTTTCACCTCTAAGGGTTGGTTGGCTCATTTTGCAGATTTATCTGAAGTATTGTGTATATGGCTGATTATGTTAAATTGTTAGCAAATATGGCAGAGTAATTTTACGCTCCTTAAATCGTCTGAAGGAAATCTGCCCTTTTAAACTATTCAAACTGCCGCATAGTTTTCTCCCACGATATTTCTTTAAACATATCAGCAGCTGGGTAAATTTTAAGTACAGCTGCCCATTTAAGCATTAATTTCCTCCGTTTGATTAGGCTGGTACTTTTGAGTTCTGTTTTTCTTTATTGAAACTGTGTTATGGTTCAGCTGCTTATTTGTGTACATTTCGTTTTGAAAAAAAATATATTTTAAGTTTGAGTAATGTTATTGCCCTGTGCAAGACACTTTTAAACATTTGCTATAGTTACTTCTTGACTATATGCATTTATTTCTTTTTGAGCAGTTTTTAATACCAAGTAATATGATGTTACTGGTTGGTCAGGTTCGATTGGGTTCAGAGATTGATGCAGTCAATTCCATCAGTAAGACTAATGGAAACCAACCTATTTGTTTCCACTTTGCTATAAAATTATCGATTGAACATAATTCTGCATAATTTTTGGAAACTCCATCTAATTTATAACGATCAATAAAAGATTTTTGGTATTTTTTCATGTCAGATGCTGTTTACAATGAACATGCCAATAAAACATTTGTTCATTCTCTGATTCTTTTCATCTTGAAAAACGAGTGAACCTTGAATCTGAATACACCTTTGTTTTGAATCCTGTTTCCTTGCTTTCCTGCCCCATCACTTTCATCACTTGCTTTTATCGCTGGATCTGTGTCTGTTTTCATTAGAACCAAGATGCCAATGAACAAGATTACGTCTTTGTTTGTTACCCATCAGTAGATGTAATGTTTGAGACTCGTAGACCTTATAACTCTCACCCTGCTTATTAATTTCATAAGTTTTGTATTTTTGTGATCTACTGTCCTGTAGATTTTTTTATGTAGTTCTGTTTGCTTTACAGATGTGCAGACGCTGTCAGACAGATCAGTTCATGGGGCGCGATCTTGGCTTGATTGATGTAAGTAGATTTAGACATTGTGGGTCGATTGAGCAGAGTTGCAGTCATTCAAAATTACGATTGCAGAACCTTTGAGCCAGACTCTATATTGGGTCTCTTGGATAGCTTTCTTTCTGGTGACTGTAGATCCTTTGGTATCAAATGATACATTAATGTCCTCCAGCACCTTATCTTTCATAGATTTACATGCTTATATTATTCCACACCACAGTAATATTCAAGTCCCTGATACTGATAGAGCATTCTAGTTACAAATTCCTTACCTTAGAATTTCCCCCAGGCGTCAGACTGGATCCGGAGATTTTTCTTCGAGCAATACCCTTGCACGTCGGTAGGTGGCATCGGTCGACTCTGCCGGCGTCGTAGTCGCCGTGATGACGTTGGGAGTAATACATAGATGCCGCCTCAGCACTGTGCCGTCAGTTCTTTTCTTTCCGCGCCACTTGCTGATCAGGAGAGAGCTACCCTGGTCTCTTTTTGACTGATTTCGAACATTTTGTTGAGTTTTCTAGTGAGCATTGAGGATGTCCCTGTTGACCGGGTTCAAGCCGTGCGAGGACTGTCATCGCATGATGTCAGTGACGGATCCACTTCTGGTTTGTCTGTGGTGTCCCGAGCACCACCACCACCTGAAGTCGTGCTCTGAGTGCCTGGCCATGCACCCGAAGGCCTTGAGGGAGCGGTCCCTCAAGCTCATGGCAGCCCGGCGCTCGACTCCGCATAGGTCCCGATCTCGCTCAAGAGGAAGGTCTTGAGACTGTTCGCAGAGCCACCACCACTCGTCTTCCTCAAAATCTTCGGGTGCAGGTAAGAAGTCAAAGCAGTCTTATCGCACTTCGACTTCACCCCGTCGGTAGGCTGACGTGACGCGGGTTGAGCATCGATGCTCAAGGCCTCCATCTTTGGTGCCTGTTTCTGGTTCCACTCCGCGCTTCCCCGAGTTTGCAGGAGTGACCCTCACCCAACTTAAGGAATTCTATGAGGCCATGCTCCTCATCTTTAGGCGAACCGACCCCAATACGGCTCCTTAGGACTATCAGCCCACTCCCTAAATTCCTGTCCCAATACCCCATGCCTGAGAGTCTTGTCATCCAGGCTTCCTCTTCTTAAGGCACATTCCCTTCCGCACCCACGGATAGGGAATCAAAAAGGCCGGAACTATTTGGAAAGAAGTTGTGTTTCCAGGCTTGCGCTGCGGTCAGTGAACACCACATGCCTTTTGGGCCACCCTACCCACTGTCTGTGGGATACGGTTGCTCAAGTCCTGCCGCAGATACTGGAGAAGACCTGTGCTATCTTCTCCCAAGCTGTCAACGATGGGAGAGTTGCGGCGAAGTTCACAATCAGATGTGGGCTGGACACACCAACTCTCTGGGCAGATCGGTTCCTATGACAGTGGCCTCGAGATGCCACTCCTGGTTGCGTCCTTCTGGTTTTTCTGGGGATGTCCAGCAGCTCTCATGGACATGCCCTTTGATGGCTCCCGTCTCTTTGGAGACAAAGCGGACTCGGCCTTGGAGAGATTCAAGGATTCCAGGGCTACGACTCGGTCCCTTGGTCTTTCCTCTGCCCCTCGCACCCGCAGTCTGCTTTTTGCCCTTTTCATGGCCACGGAAGGAGCTCCCTGTCGCGTCCCCCGCCCAGCCACCGTGCCACCAATGCTGTTCAGCCACTGCGTGGCCGGGAACGCAGAATCCCACATGGATGTGGGACAGGGAACCAGAGGTCTGCCCAGTCCACCTTGTCCCCCGCTGCAGCCTCCAAACCCTCCTAGTCCGTCCTCTCTCTCCCATCCAGTTGGTGGCAGGATTCGCCTGCCCCACTGGGAATCCATCACTACAGACAGGTGGGTTTTGCAGCTCTTTCGAAAAGGCTACTTCCTCCCTGTGGAATCTGCCCACCAGCCATGCCTCCATCACTCAGCCAACCCCTCGGTCTTGGGTTTCGGTGCGACTGACTCTGAGGCTGCTGGGCCTCATGGCCTCCTTCATCCTGCTAGTAATACATGCCAGATGGCATATGCGGGCTCTGCAGTGGGACTTGAAGTTCCAGTGGGGGCAGCATCAGGGGAATCTCTCCGACATGGTCCAGATCTCAGAGGGGACTGCAAAAGACCTGCAGTGGTGGCTTTCGAATCCGCATTGGGTCCACGGCAGATCCCCCTCACTACCCCAGCCAGATCTATCTATAGTGACAGATGCGTCAGGGTTGGGGCAGCCACATTGGAGAGGCGGAGATCAGAGACCTCTGGTCTGCAGCGGAGTCTGGGCTCAATATCAATCTTCTGGAGCTCCGGGCGATCAGGCTTGCGATCAGGCTCGCGTTGAAAGCATTTCTTCCCTCTCTCAAAGGGATAGTAGTGCAGGTGTTCACGGACAATACTACCGCCATGTGGTACTGCAACAAACAGGGCGGAGTAGGGTCCTGGACCCGTTGTCAGGAGGCACTACGCCTCTGGACATGGCTGGAACATCAGGGGATTACCTGGTGGTTCAACATCTGGTGGGTTCTCTCAACCCCACAGCGGACGAACTCAGCCGTTGATGCACAGCCGACCACGAATGGCGTCTCCATCTGGAGGTGGAGCAGGCTCTCTTTCTGCAGTGGGGAGAGCCTTGATTAGATCTGTTCAACTCCGCAGAGAATGCACAACGTCAGCTGTGCATTGGAGTTTCCAAGGCGGCACTCGCTCAGAGATGCTTTTCGTCTTGAGTGGAATGCCGGCCTCCTTTCCGCCTATCCCACTTCTGCCTAGAGTTCTCAAGAAGATCAGGAACGGCCGGGTCCAAGTCATCTTGGTGGCTCCGGACTGGGCACGGAAAGTCTGATATCTAGAGCTATTGAGCATGTCCATCGATCCTCCACTCAGACTGCCTCTTCGGACGGATCTTCTGTCACAGCAGCCGGGGATGGTCCTTCACCCGAACCAGTCCAACCTCCGCCTTCTTGCGTGGGGATTGAGCTGCGCCAGTTGACGACTTTTGATCTTCCGCCCGAAGTCTGCAATGTTACCTTGGCAGCCAGGCGTCCCTCCACCAAAACTGTATACGCCTGTCATTGGAATAAATTTGTGGAATGATGCACCAACAAATCTGTTGATGCCACTCTAGCCGAGGTTCTTCTGTTCATTCTTTCTTTGGCCCAGCAGGGCTCTGCTTTGGGCACCTTTAAAGGGTATTTATCTGCCATTTCGGCCTTCCTTAGGTTACATGATCAGCCCTCACTTTTTAAATCTCCTATTGTGAGTTGATTCCTAAAAGAGCTCACCCATTTATTTCCTCCCACTCCATTTATCATGCCTCAGTGGGATCTCAATCTTGTCCTTACTTATTTAATGTGTACTCCCTTTGAGCTGATGCACAATTGTCCTTTGCAGCTCCTCACTTTCAAAACTGTCTTTCTTGTTGATCACCTCTGCTCGCAGGCTGAGTGAGCTTCAAGTCCTTTCGTCTAAACCTCCATACTTGTCTGTGCACCCTGACAAAGAGGTGTTGCGCACTAAGGCTTCCTTACTTCTAAAGGTGGTTACACCTTTTCATGTAGGCCAGTCCATCACCCTGCCTACTTTCTTCTCACACCCACATCCTTCTCATGAGGAGGAGAGACTCCACCATCTGGACCCAAAAAGAGCGTTGGCGTTCTACCTTAATCGTACTAAAGATTTCCGGGTGGACGATCTTTGTCGGGTATGGGGGTGCAAAAAAAGGGAAGGCGGCACAAAAGCATACCATCTCTCGATGGGTGCTTGTTTGCATAAAAATGTGCTACGCTTTGGCCAAGAAGCAACCTCCTGAGGTCTTGTGTGCTCATTCCACCAGAGCAACTGCTGCTGTGTTAGCACGTCGAGTTCCTGTCCTGGATATCTGCCAGGCAGCTACGTAGGCATCTCTGCACACGTTTGCTAAACACTACTGCCTGGACATTCAGGTCTGTTGGGACGGCTGCTTTGGTTGTTTGGTCCTGCAGGACTTCCTAGTATGATCTTGGTTCGCAGCCCACCTCAGAGGATGGCATTGCTTGGGTATGTATTCTAAAGTAAGGAATCTGCAACTAGAAGTGTAGGAAGTTGGCTGTGTATATACTATCTCAAAATGAGAGATAGTGTGCACATAGTCCAAGGGTTCCCCTTCGAGGTCGATAGTGGCAAAATTAGATAATACCAATGCTCTATTTTGTGGTAGTGTGGTCGAGCAGTAGGCTTATCAGAGGGTAGTGTTAAGCATTTGTTGTACACACACAGGCAATAAATGAGGAACACACACTCAAAGACTTAACTCCAGACCAATAGTTTTTATATAGAAAAATCTATTTTCTTAATTTATTTTAGAACCACAAGATTTGAGGTAAGTACATAAAATACAAGGTATTTCACACAGGTAAGTATAGAACTTTGATTCAAAGCAGCAGTATACACAGTTTTAGTTAAAATGGCAATACACTATTCTAAAAGTGGGCACAGTGCAAAAATCAACAGTTCCTTTGGGAGGTAAGTTTGGTTAGGTTTCTCAGGTACGTAAAGCACTTACAAATTCAGTCTTCTGGGCATAGGCAGCCCATCGTTGGGGATTCAAGCAACCCCAAAGCCACCGCACGAGCAACACAGGGCCGGTCAGGTGCAGAGGTCAAAGGAGGTCCCAAAACACATGGGCGCCCATGGAGAACAGGGGTGCTCCGGTTCCAGTCTGCTAGCAGGTAAGTACCTGTTTCCTCGGGGAACAGACCAAGGGGGGTTTGTAGAGGACTCGGGGGACACAAACAAGCCCACAAAACACATCCTCAGTGGCACAGGGGTGGCCAGGTGCAGTAGGCAAAGCAGGCATCTGGTATGCTATTGAAAGCAATGGAGGGACCCCGGGGTCACTTAGGCGATGCAGGCGGGCACAGGGGGGCTTCTCGGGCCAGCCACCGACTGGGTTAGGATGAGGCCCGCCTGCTGGTCACTCCTGCACTGGTAGATGGTTCCTCTCGGTCCTGGGGACTGCGGGTTCCTTTGTTATCGGGCAGTGGAGGTCAGGGTGAGCCTCTGGATCCTCTATGCAGGCATCGCTGTAGGGGTGCAGGCGGTCGTCTCAGGGTACCCATGTCATCGTAGTCGCATGGGAGTCCTCTCTGCGGTGTTGGTTCTCCTGAACTTGAGCCGGGGTGTCAGGTTCAGAGTGTAAAGTCTCACGCTTCCGGCGGGAAGAGAGAGTTCTTTGAAAGCTGTTTATTTATTGCAAAGTTGTTGCAGGTTTTGAACAGTGCTGCTGTTCTCTGGAGTTTCTTGGTCCTTCGGGTTCAGGGCAGTCCCCTGAGTCCTCAGAGGTCGCTAGTCCCTGTCGGATGTGTTGCTGTGCAGGTTCTTTGAGTCTGGAGACAGGCCGGTAGGGCTGGGGCCAAGTCATTTGTCGTCACCGTCGTCTCGGCAGGGCTTTCAGGTTGGCAGTCCTTCTTCTTGTAGGTTGCAGGAATCTGATTTCCTGGGGTCAGGGGCGCTCCTAAATACTGAATTTAGGGGTGTGGTTAAGACTGGGGGCATTAGCCAATGGCTACTGTCCTTGAGGGTGGCTACGCCCTCCTTGTGCCTCCTCCCTGAGGGGAGGAGGGGCACATCCCTATTCCTATTGGGGGAATCGGACAAAACCACGATGGAGGAATTCTAAAGGCAGGGGTCACCTCAGCTCAGGGCACCTTAGGGGCTGTCCTGACTGGTAGGTGACTCCTCCTTGTTTTTCTCATTATCTCCTCTGGACTTGCTGCCAAAAGTGGGGGCTGTGTCCAGGGGGTGGGCATCTCCACTAGCTGGAGTGCCCTGTGGCATTGTAACACGAAGCCTGAGCCTTTGAGGCTCACTACTAGGTGTTACAGTTCCTGCAGGGGGGAGGTGTTAAGCACTTCACCTCCACCCAGTGCAGGCTGTGTTTCTGGCCTCAGAGAGCACAAAGGCTCACCCCAGGGGGTCAGAAACTCGTCTCAGTGGCAGGCTGGCACAGACCAGTCAGTCCTGCACTGAAAGATTGGGTAAAATACAGGGGCATCTCTAAGATGCCCTCTGTGTTCATTTTGTAATACATCCAACACTGACATCAGTGTGGGTTTATTATTCTGATAAGTTTGATACTAAACTTCCCAGTACTCAGTGTAGCCATTATGGAGCTGTGGAGTTCGTTTTGACAAGTTCCCAGACCATATAATTAATATGGCCACACTGTACTTACAATGTCTAAGAATGGACTTAGACACTGTAGGGGCATATTGCTCATCCAGATATGCCCTCACCTGTAGTAAAGTGCACCCTGCCCTAGGGCTGTAAGGCCTGTTAGAGGGGTAACTTATCTATGCCACAGGCAGTATTTTGTGTGCATGGCATCCTGAGGGTGATGCCATGTAGTTTTTGCCTTTCTCTCCCCACTAACACACACAATCTGCAATGGCAGTGTGCATGTGTTAGGAGGGAGGTCCCTTAGGGTGGCATAACACATGCTGCAGCCCTTAGCGACCTTCCCTGGTCACAGGGCCCTTGGTACCACTGGTACCTTTTACAAGGGACTTATCTATGTGCCAGGGGTGTGCCAATTGTGGAAACAATTGTACATTTTTAGTGACAGTACACTGGTGCTGGGGTCTGGTTAGCAGGGTCTCAGCACACTTCTCAGTCGTCAGCATCAATATCAGGCAAAAAGTGGGGTGTAACTGCCACCGGCAGACGTTTTCCTACAATATATGTATATGTTCGATGGCATGTGTAGCTGCAGATACACATGCTGTGCACAGTCCGCCGTCTGGTGTTGGGCTCGGAGTGTTACAAGTTGTTTTTCTTCGAAGAAGTCTTTTCGAGTCAAAGGACCGAGGGACTCCTCCCACTTCGATTCCATTGCGCATGGGCGTCGACTCCATCTTAGATTGTTTTTTTTCCGCCATCGGGTTCGGACGTGTTCCTTTTCGCTCTGTGTTTCGGGTCGGAAAGTTAGTTAGAATCTCGGAAAAAAACATCGGTATTGTTGCGTTCGGTGTCGGGTTAGTTAGAACAAATCGACACCGAATTTTGAAGAGCTCCGGTGGCCCTTTGGGGTAATTTCGATCCCCAGTCGGGGCCTGGTCGGCCCGACCGCGTGCGACTTCAAGACTGATGGAACGGACCCCGTTCCGCTTCTGTCCAAAATGCCATAACAAATATCCGTATACGGATCAGCATCTGGTCTGTAACTTGTGCTTGTCCCCCGAGCACAAGGAGGATACGTGTGAAGCCTGTCGAGCGTTTCGGTCGAGGAAGACGCTGAGAGACCGAAGAGCCAGGAGATTACAAATGGCATCCACGCCGACAGGTCAACAACGGTTCGAGGAGGAAGAAGAAGCTTTCTCCATCCACGAGTCAGATTCAGAAGAACTCGACGCCGAAGAAACAACAACCGTGAGTAAGACGTCGAAAATAAGGACTCACGAAAAGTCCACAAAAGCCCAGGGGACGCCACCGCCAACAGGCCATGGCTTAACCCAAAAACTAGGTGACCGACCCAAGGCACCAAAAAAGGGCATGCTGGTGTCGAAGTCATCCGACTCCGGTCGTGATACCGGCACACAGCAACCTCGGAGCCGAGACAGCGTCTCTGAGAAACTTCGGCACAGAGACAGCGGCACCAAAGAGAAAAAAGACTTCCGAAAAGGTTTCGGTCCCGAAACATCCAGCCTCTGAGCCGAAAACTAGTTCCTATACAGAGGAACAAGGGTTAACCACTCAATTACATAGATTTGGAGAGGAGCTTCAAGCTGTAGAGCCTGACTACACTCAGAGAAGGCTTCATATTCATGAAGACACAGGGAAGATAACCACTCTTCCCCCAATCAAGATTAAAAGGAAACTTGCCTTTCAACAAGGGGACAAGCAACCACAGGCAAAGGTGGCAAAGAAAACAACCAACCACCTTCTCCACCACCATCAACACATGCATCACCAGCGACAACTCCACCACTAATGCACTCACCAGCTCATACCACAATGAGTCAGGATGATCCCGATGCATGGGACCTCTACGATGCTCCAGTGTCTGACAATAGCCCAGACTCTTATCCTACAAAACCGTCACCACCTGAGGACAGTACATCCTATACACAGGTGGTCGCAAGGGCAGCCGAGTTTCACAATGTCTCCTTACATTCGGAACCAATTGAGGATGACTTTCTCTTTAACACCCTATCCTCCACCCATAGCCAGTATCAAAGCCTTCCCATGCTCCCAGGAATGCTAAGACATTCAAAACAAATATTTCAGGATCCAGTTAAAGGCAGAGCCATAACTCCAAGGGTGGAGAAAAAATATAAGCCACCGCCCACAGATCTAATATATATTACAACACAACTAACACCAGACTCAGTAGTTGTGGGGGCAGCTCGTAAGAGAGCCAACTCTCATACCTCAGGCGACGCACCACCTCCAGACAAGGAGAGCCGCCAATTTGATGCTGCGGGAAAAAGGGTTGCAGCACAAGCAGCAAATCAGTGGCGTATTGCCAATTCACAAGCAATTTTGGCAAGATACGACAGGGCTCATTGGGATGAAATGCAACATTTCATCGAACACTTACCCAAGGAGTTCCAAAAAAGAGCACAACAGGTGGTGGAAGAGGGACAAAGTATCTCAAATAATCAGATACGGTCTTCCATGGACGCAGCAGATACAGCTGCAAGGACAATAAACACTGCAGTCACAATTCGAAGGCACGCATGGCTGCGCACTTCTGGGTTCAAACCGGAAATCCAGCAGGCTGTGCTCAATATGCCGTTTAATGAACAGCAATTTATTGGGCCGGAGGTAGACACTGCCATCGAAAAACTCAAGAAGGACACCGATACAGCCAAAGCCATGGGCGCACTCTACTCCCCGCAGAGCAGAGGCACATTTCGTAAAACACCTTTTAGGGGAGGGTTTCGAGGTCAACCCACAGAAACCACAACCTCACAAACAAGGCCTACCTACCAGGGTCAATATCAGAGGGGAGGTTTTCGGGGGCAATTTAGAGGGGGCCAATTCCCAAAAAATCGAGGAAAATTCCAAGGCCCCAAAACCCCTCAAAATAAGCAGTGACTCACAAGTCACACACCCCCATCACATAACACCTGTGGGGGTAAGACTAAGCCAATTTTACAAACTTTGGGAGGAAATAACAACAGACACTTGGGTCTTAGCAATTATCCAGCATGGTTATTGCATAGAATTTCGCCAATTCCCTCCAAACGTCCCACCGAAAACACACAATATGTCAAAACAACATATAGATCTTCTAGGACTAGAAGTTCAAGCATTGCTACAAAAGGACGCAATAGAATTAGTACCAATTCAACAAAAAAACACAGGAGTTTACTCACTGTACTTTCTAATACCCAAAAAGGACAAAACTCTGAGACCAATACTAGATCTGAGAACACTAAATACGTACATAAAATCAGACCACTTTCACATGGTCACGTTACAAGACGTAATCCCACTTCTCAAACAGCAAGACTACATGACAACATTAGATCTAAAAGATGCGTATTTCCATATACCAATACATCTTTCACACAGGAAATACCTAAGGTTCGTATTCCAAGGAATACATTACCAATTCAAAGTGTTGCCATTCGGAATAACAACTGCGCCAAGAGTTTTTACAAAATGCCTGGCAGTAGTAGCTGCACATATCAGAAGGCAGCAAATACATGTGTTCCCGTACTTAGACGACTGGTTAATCAAAACCAACACACTAAAACAGTGTTCACAGCACACAAAATATGTCATACAAACCCTTCACAGGCTAGGTTTCTCCATCAACTACGCGAAGTCACACCTTTTGCCGTGTCAAACGCAGCAATACTTAGGAGCGACAATCAACACAGCAAAAGCGATTGCTACTCCAAGTCCACAACGGGTTCAAACATTTCACAAAGTAATACAGGCCATGTATCCAACACAAAAGATACAAGTCAGAATGGTAATGAAACTACTAGGCATGATGTCTTCATGCATAGCCATTGTCCCAAACGCAAGATTGCACATGCGGCCCTTACAACAGCGCCTAGCATCACAATGGTCACAAGCACAGGGTCAACTTCCAGATCTGGTGTTGATAGACCGCCAAACATACATCTCGCTTCTATGGTGGAACAGTACAAATTTAAACCGAGGGCGGCCTTTCCAAGACCCAGTGCCACAATACGTCATAACAACAGATGCTTCCATGACAGGGTGGGGAGCACACCTCAATCAACACAGCATCCAAGGACAATGGGACATACATCAGAGACAGTTTCACATAAATCACTTGGAAATGTTAGCAGTATTTCTAGCGCTTAAAGCATTTCAACCCATAATAACCCAAAAATACATTCTTGTCAAAACAGACAACATGACAACAATGTATTATCTAAACAAACAAGGAGGGACACACTCGACACAGTTGTGCCTCCTAACACAGAAAATATGGCATTGGGCGATTCACAACCTCATTCGCCTAATAGCACAATTTATTCCAGGGATTCAGAACCAGTTGGCAGACAATCTCTCTCGAGATCACCAACAAACCCACGAATGGGAAATTCACCCCCAAATACTAAACAATTACTTTCAAATTTGGGGAATACCTCAAATAGATCTATTTGCAACAAAGGAAAACTTAAAATGCCAAAACTTCGCATCCAGGTACCCACAAGATCAATCCCAAGGCAATGCTCTATGGATGAACTGGTCAGGGATCTTTGCATACGCTTTTCCCCCTCTCCCTCTCCTTCCATATGTAGTAAACAGGTTGAGTCAAAACAAACTCAAACTCATACTAATAGCACCAACATGGGCAAGGCAACCTTGGTACACGACACTACTAGACCTGTCAGTAGTACCTCATGTCAAACTACCCAACAAACCAGATCTGTTAACACAACACAAACAACAGATCAGACATCCAAATCCAGCATCTTTGAATCTAGCAATTTGGCTCCTGAAATCCTGGAATTCGGACACTTGCACCTCACACAAGAATGTATGGAGGTCATAAAACAAGCTAGGAAACCTACCACTAGACACTGCTATGCAAACAAGTGGAAAAGATTTGTGTATTACTGCCAGAATAATCAAATTCAGCCATTACATGCATCTCCAAAAGATATAGTAGGATATTTACTACTTTGCAAAAATCAAATCTAGCTTTCTCTTCCATAAAAATACATCTCACCGCAATATCAGCTTACCTACAAATTACTCATTCAACTTCACTATTTAGAATACCAGTCATTAAAGCGTTTATGGAAGGCTTAAAGAGAATCATACCACCAAGGACACCACCTGTTCCTTCATGGAACCTCAACATTGTCTTAACAAGACTCATGGGTCCACCTTTCGAGCCCATGCATTCTTGTGAAATGCAATACTTAACGTGGAAAGTTGCATTTTTGATTGCCATCACATCTCTAAGAAGAGTGAGCGAGATTCAAGCATTTACCATACAAGAACCATTTATTCAGATACATAAAAATAAAGTAGTTCTAAGAACAAATCCTAAATTTTTACCAAAGGTTATCTCACCGTTCCACTTAAATCAAACAGTAGAATTACCAGTGTTCTTCCCACAACCAGATTCTGTAGCTGAAAGAGCACTACATACATTAGACATCAAAAGAGCACTAATGTACTACATTAACAGAACGAAACTAATTAGAAAAACAAAACAACTATTTATTGCCTTTCAAAAACCTCATACAGGAAATCCAATTTCAAAACAAGGCATTGCTAGGTGGATAGTTAAGTGTATTCAAACCTGCTATCTTAAAGCAAAGAGAGAGCTGCCTATTACACCAAAGGCACACTTAACCAGAAAGAAAGGGGCTACCATGGCCTTTCTAGGAAATATTCCAATGAACGAAATATGTAAGGCAGCAACATGGTCTACGCCTCATACATTTACCAAGCACTACTGTGTAGATGTGTTAACTGCACAACAAGCCACAGTAGGTCAGGCTGTACTAAGAACATTATTTCAAACTACTTCAACTCCTACAGGCTGAACCACCGCTTTTGGGGAGATAACTGCTTACTAGTCTATGCACAGCATGTGTATCTGCAGCTACACATGCCATCGAACGGAAAATGTCACTTACCCAGTGTACATCTGTTCGTGGCATGAGTCGCTGCAGATTCACATGTGCCTCCCCGGGAGCCTGTAGCCTTTTAGAAGTAGATCTTGAACATTTGTACATTTGTAAATATATTACTTTAACCTTTATTATGTACATACGTATTCATTCCATTGCATGGGCACTATTACTAACATACACAACTCCTACCTCACCCTCTGCGGGGAAAACAATCTAAGATGAAGTTGACGCCCATGCGCAATGGAATCGAAGTGGGAGGAGTCCCTCGGTCTCGTGACTCGAAAAGACTTCTTCGAAGAAAAACAACTTGTAACACTCCGAGCCCAACACCAGACGGCGGACTGTGCACAGCATGTGAATCTGCAGCGACTCATGCCACGAACAGATGTACACTGGGTAAGTGACATTTTCTATATATATATATATATAACTTTTTTTTCACTTAAAAAAAGCAAAGGTTACATGGACGTTATAGATGGGCTCACATTTTAAACATACCAAACCATAGAAATTCACCAGTAATAGTTATCTCAACTAACTATAACTCGTGCCCCCGCCATGCACAGTGCTTTTTTGTCATTATCAATGGTGTTATCAAAGAAGTCATGAGTGCTGTAATGTTTGGGGTGATGTGCAGGGCGCAAGTTTGGTTACCTTAGGGCACAAGTTATAGTTACTTGAGATAGCTCTAACTATAACTGGTGGTATGTTTAAAATGTGAGTCTTAACTATAACATCCCTGTAACCTTTGGTTTTGTTAGTTAATTTCTATGTTTTTAAAATTCTATTTCCTAACTATAAAGCCCCTGTAACCTTTGTTTTTTTAAGCGAATATATATATATATATATATATGTAGGTTTTAGTTTTTTTTATGGTTTATGAGTTGGTAGATATAAAAGGTTGTAATGGTAATAGGGCAGTTTGTGTGAGGACGCTTTACATCCCTGTTCATCTCTTTGGCCAATGGAGATATATTCATCACGTTGTTCATGCAGTGTCACTAATTTTGCAGGAATACGTTTTCTGGCCTTTCTGCATTTGATTGTCATTCGTTGCATAAAAGATTTAACTCACCTGTTTCCCTACAATAGTGATACTTCAGTAGGACCTGGACTTGCTTTTAATGTTCCTCATTTTGACGTTCTTCAAACCAGTGCACAACGTTTATTTACCACACTTGACTCTAAAGACTGCGTTATTCATTGGGATTGTCATCATGTTGATTGAGTCATCTACCAGCACTTTTGGTGCAACCATACTACGCCACCATCTTTCTAGAAGAATTGTTAGTAAGGACCAGGGTAACCCTTCTATCAAAGGTTGTGACTTCCTTCCATACTGACCAGTCAATCACCCTGCCAGGCTTTTTTTTTGTTGCTGTTTCTCACCCCTTGAAAGAACAGGAAGATTCAGTCAACTTGCACATAAGAGGGCTCTGCTCTTTTATATAGATCTCAGTAAAGAACTTTGTGTGAATAAGCAGCTTTTTGTGGGTTTCTCTAGGGACAAATAACACAATCACAACAGCATTGGCATGAACAGTGTCCGTTTCAGACATCTACGAGGCTGCAATGTGGTCATCATTGCATATGCCTCAAGACTCGGATGGGAAAGCTACTTCGCCCACGTCCTAGATCCACCATCTTGGCAGTACTGCTATGGTTGTTATATTAAGGGGGAAGAATCTGCAGTTAGAAATATCCATCAGAAGAACAGGTTATTTGTTGAGCAGAATCCTCATTGATCTCCCACCTCCCCATTTTGTGACATGGTCATTTTTTACATATAAAATTGTTCCAAGTTAGAATCCAATGCACAATCCTGATATTTTGTTCAAAGCTCTGCATCTTAGGGTGTGGGAGGAGAAAGCTGATGAAGCTTACATTGTTGTGCAGGGTGGCGCTTATATGCCGCTCTACCCTTCCCTTGTGAGGATGTACGGAGAACGTTGGAGCTGCACTACACTGCCTACCATTTAGTAGGTTCACGGCTACAGAAATCTCATCATTCAGCACAGTGCCTACCAAAGTGTTATAGAAGGTAAGTAACTTGCTCATCTGATAAAGACTTTTATCTGCAGCTTCCTTACCTTAGAATTCCCTGGCGTCCGCTTAGAATCTGGAGTTTTTTCTGAGCAGTACCCTGTGCGCGCGTCGTCGGACGGCGTCGTTCGGATCCACGTGCGTCGTTGGGGCCGTCTATGACGTCAGGGTTGTCTATATAGACGCCGTCTCAGTGCGCGTACGTCAGTTATTTTCCTTCCGCTCCGGTTAAGCGCAGTCTTGGAAAGAGCTACCCTGCTTCGACGGTTTGTCAACGCTTTTTTGGCTGTTTGGACTCATGTCTTTGAGAAAGACAGGATTCAAGCCATGTGGTGCGTGTCATCGCACCATGTCGGTGATGGATCCGCACCGAGTTTGTCTTTGGTGCCTGGACAAGGACCACGATTCCACCTCATGCTCCGATTGTTGGGCCATGGTGGCGAAGGCATTGAGGGATAGATCCCTTAAGCTTCTTGCGGCCCGACATTCGTCTTCGGTCGGCGTGACTCCGCGGAGGTCACGGTCTCGCAGTAAGAGGAGGTCGCGGCACCGATCACGGAGCCCCAAGTCCTCTTCCTCGCATTCGAGGTCATCGGAAGGTAAGAGGCACAAGAAGAAGAAGAAGTCCAAGCGGACTTTCTCTTCGCCACGACCGACGAGGCGTCTAGGGAACGTCGATGTTCCGACCGCGGTTCTGCGGAGCCGTCACCAGGGTCGACTCCGCGTCTTCCCCCTTTTCCGGGGACCGGATCGACCACCGCTCAAATAAAGGAATTCTACGAGGCCATGCGTCTCGTTTTTGAGCGGGCTGTACCCTCGGGTGGGTCTTCGGGCCCCGCAGGGTCAGCAGGGGCCCCTTTGGATTCGACGCTGGCGGCTTCGGCCTCTGCGCCGTTGGGGATCTCAGGATCCAATAACGGATCTGGACCGGCACCGGTCTCTCACAGTCGACCTCCTTTGGTGCCGCGTCCGACGTCGACGATTCCGCCACCGGCGCCCACCGTTGGCAGCCCCATCCTTATTCTGGATGATCCGGAGCAACGTTGTACGATGTCGACTCTGACTTCGACGGAGCCGATTCGGCCCAGATCATTGTCTGAGCATTATTTGGAACTGCCAGACGCAGGAGAGGAATGGGAGGGGTCTGAGGACCCTTTAGAATCAGGATTGCAGCAGGACTGGTATGAGGATCTAGGGGAGGCCAGTGGACTGGACACATCTCCAGATACTGGTATGCTCTCTCCTCCTAATGTGGCTACGGAGGAGGGGGCTTCTTTCGCTATGGTGGTGCGTAGGGCAGCTGAAGTCTTGGACCTAGATTTGCCTATGGTGCCAGTCAGGACGAATATCCTGACAGAAGTGCTTCAGCCGGGGGTGTCAACATCGGAGCCGTTGTTGCCCTTCAATGAGGCTCTTACAGACGTCCTTCTGGGTACGTGGTCCAAACCCAGCACAGGGGCTCCTGTGAATAGGACTGTCAGCCGCCGCCATAGACCCGCTCCCAGCGACCCTAGTTTCCTGACACCACACCCTACTCCTGAGAGCTTGGTTGTCCAAGCCTCTACTTCCTGTGGTGCCTTCCCTTCCGCTCCCCCAGATAGGGAATCCAAGAGGCTGGATCAGCTTGGGAAGAAGATGTTTTCTTCCTCCAGCCTGGCATTGAGGTCTGTAAACACCTCTTGCCTATTGGGCCGTTATTCCGATACTTTATGGGATACGGTGGCGCAAGTGCTGCCCCAGGTCCCGGAGAGCGTATGGGACACTCTTACCCAGGTAAAGGATGGGAGAGATGCAGCTAAGTTTACAATCCGGTGTGGCTTGGACACGACCGACTCGCTGGGCAGAGCGATTTCATAGTCAGTTGCCCTACGTCGTCATGCCTGGCTACGTTCTGCTGGTTTTTCAGGGGATGTCCAGTCCAGCCCTTTGATGACTCTCGCCTTTTTGGCGAAAAGGCAGACTCCGCGCTTTAGAGGTTCAAGGATTCTTGAGCCACGGCTAGATCCTTGGGCCTTTCAGTGCCGGCACGACAGCAGTCTGTCTTTCGCCCCTTTCGAGGCTTCGGGAGGGGCGTGGCACCACGCCAGCCACAGTTTGGCCACCATCCTCAGGCTTCACAGCATCCCGGAAGAGGTCGTGGTACCATCAGACCCAGAGGGCCTGGCCAGAGGTCGGCCGCCACACAGCCCCCCTCCACTGCGCCCAAGCCCTCCTAGTATGGTTCTGCGTGATCATGTCCGTCCAGTTGGAGGGAGGATTCGTTTTCATCTCCCTCACTGGCTTTCCATCACCACGGGCAAGTGGGTCCTGCAGATCATACGGAAGGGCTACTCCCTTCCCTTCCCTTCCAGTCTTTTCCTCCTTCTATTCCTCTGACAAAGGAATGGCTGATGGAGGACCTGCTCTCTTGGCCAAGGGAGCCATAGAAAGAGTCCCGATATCGGAAGTAGGCAGTGGTTGTTATTCCCGCTACTTTCTGATTCCCAAAAAGAACGAAGGCCTTCGCCCTATTTTGGATTTAAGGGACGTCAATCTCTTCCTCAAGAAGGAGAAATTCAAGATGCTCACTCTTGCTCAGGTTTTGTCTGCCCAAGACCAAGGAGACTGGATTGTAGCGTTGGATTTGCAGGATGCATATTTCCATATTCCTATCCTGCCAAGCCACAAACATACCTGCGGTTCAAGGTGGGCCACGAGCACTTTGTTTACCGTGCTTCCTTTCGGGCTCACCAGTGCCCCTCTGGTGTTCACAAAGGTGATGGCGGTGGTGGCAGCTCATTTGCGCAGGTCAGGGATTTCAGTCTTCCCCTACCTGGACGATTGGCTGTTGAAGGCTCCTACGCCCCAGGCTCTCGTCACCCACCTCCAGATGACGGCAGACCTCTTGCATTCGCTGGTGTTCACTATAAATGTGCCAAAGTCACACCTGACTCCCTCTCAGAAGCTCTTTCATCGGAGCTGTTCTGGACACAGTGCAGTATCGGGCTTATCCGCCCGATCAGCGGGTTCAGGATATTCAGGTTATGATTCTGATGTTTGGGCCTCTCCTGGATCTCTGTGAGACAGACTCTGAGACTGCTGGGACTCATGGCTTCCTACATCCTGTTGGTCAAGCATGCCAGATGGCGCATGAGGGCTCTGCAGTGGGACCTGAAGTTCCAATGGGCACAGCATCAGGGAAATCTTACCGACGTGGTTCAGATCTCGGAGAGGACTGCGGAAGATCTGCAGTGGTGGTTAGTGAACTGCGAGTGGGTCAAGGGCAGACCCCTCTCCCTTCCCCAACCAGATCTAACGGTAGTGACAGATGCGTCACTTCTGGGATGGGGCGGCAATCGGGGGGAGGTGGAGATCAGAGGTCACTGGTCTCCGGCGGAATCCAGGCTCCACATCAACTTGTTTGAGCTTCGGGCGATCCGGCTAGCATTAAAAGCATTTCTTCCTGTTTTGAAAGGGAAGGTGGTGCAGGTGTTCATGGACAACACTACCGCAATGTGGTACTGCAACAAGCAGGGCGGTGTGGGGTCGTGGACCCTTTGTCAAGAGGCTTCACGCCTCTGGACATGGCTGGAACAGCAGGGCATGACCCTGGTGGTTCAACACCTGGCAGGTTCTCTGAACGCCAGTGCAGACGAACTCAGCCGAAAATTCTTAGAGGATCACGAATGGTGTCTCCATCCAGAGGTGGCATAAGGACTCTTTCAGCAGCGGGGAGAGCCTTGGTTAGATCTGTTCGCCTCCGCAGAGAACGTGCAATGTCAGCAGTTTTGCACGTTGGAGTTTCCAAGGGGGCTATCGCTAGGCGACGCTTTTCGACGCGAGTGGAGTTCAGGACTCCTGTACGCTTTTCCGCCTATACCACTTCTGCCCAGAGTTCTCAAGAAAATCAAGAATGACCGGGCTCAAGTAATCCTTGTGGCTCCAGATTGGGCACGGAGAGTTTAGTATCCAGAGCTTCTCAAAATGAGCATCGGTCCTCCAATCAGGCTGCCTCTTCGGGAGGATCTTCAGTGGCAGGGGAAGGTTCTCCACCCGAACCTGTCAACTCTGCACCTTCATGTGTGGAGATTGAGCGGCGACAGTTGATGGTTTATGACCTCCCTCCCAAGGTCTGTGATGTCATTCTGGCAGCCAGGCGTCCCTCTACTAAGTCGATCTACCCCTGCAGTTGGAAACGTTTTGTTTCTTATTGTTCAGAGAGGTCTATTGATCCTCTTTCTTCTTCTCTGTCTAACATCCTTTTTTTTATTTTGTCTCTCGCCCAGCAGGGTTCCTCCATGGGGACTCTCAAGGGCTATCTTGCAGCCTCATCGGCTTTTCTACAGTTGCCTGATCAACCATCTCTGTTTAAATCACCTATAGTACAGAGGTTTTTGAAAGGGCTTGTACATCAGTTCCCGCCTGTGCCTTTCGTTATGCCCCAGTGGGATCTTAATTTGGTTCTTACCTTCCTTATGTGTGCTCCTTTCGAGCCCTTGCATAACTGTCCTCTCCGGCTGCTCACTATTAAGACAGCCTTTTTGGTGGCAATTACCTCTGCCAGGAGAGTGAGTGAGCTGCAGGCTTTATCTTCTAAGCCACCTTATCTTATGATATATCCTGACAAGGTGGTGTTAAGAACTCGTGCCTCTTTCCTCCCCAAGGTGGTGACCCCTTTCCATCTGGGTCAAAATATCACCCTGCCCACCTTCTTTGCACCACCGCATCCCTCTAAGGAAGAGGAGCGTTTCCATCGACTGGACCCAAAAAGAGCTTTATTGTTCTACCTTGACCGCACTAAAGAGTTCCGGGTGGACGACCAACTCTTTGTGGGGTACGTTGGTGCAAAGAGGGGTCGGGCAGTACAGAAATTATCCATTTCGCGCTGGGTCGTTCTCTGTATAAAAATATGCTACGCTTTGGCAAAGATGCAGCCTCCTGAGGGCTTGAGAGCTCTTTCCACTAGGGGGAAAGCTGCTACCACCTCGTTAGCACGTGGCGTACCGGTGGTGGACATCTGTCAGGCAGCAACGTGGGCTTCTTTACACACGTTTGCGAAACACTACTGCCTGGATAGCCAGGTGAGAAGAGAGGGGCATTTTGCCCGTTCTGTCTTGCAGGACTTCCTAGTATAAAAAATAAATAAAAAAAAAATCACCTTCAGACCCACCGCCGTGGGTTATAGCTTGGGTATCTATTCTAAGGTAAGGAAGCTGCAGCTAGAAGTCTCTATCAGATGAACTAGTTACTTACATTCGGTAACGAGGTATCTGGTAGAGACTCTATCTAGCTGCAGATTCCTTACACCCGCCCAAGCCTCCCCGCTCTGGGGAAATTTTTTCTCTTGTGTATATATATATATATATATATATATATATATATATATATATGTGTGTTTCTATGTGTACATATGTATATTTTTGATTTTGGCAACTTTTGCCTTTCTTATAGGCATGAAAGTGTTTTTACTCCAAACATTCAAAGAGGTTAAATGTGTATTGGTTGGTTCTTCCATTACTCTGCGCTTCTGGAGCGGGAAGTTGTGGAAAAGAACTGACGTACTTCTGACGGCGCGCGCGCAGGGTACTGCTCAGAAAAAACTCCAGATTCGAAGCTGACGCCCGGGAATTCTAAGGTAAGGAATCTGCAGCTAGGTAGTCTCTACCAGATACCTCGTTACCTAAGGTAAGTAACTTGTTCTTCTGCTGCATACTTTAACTGCAATTCCCTCCCTCCTCCTTCTTTGTTCCGTGTGACAGATAGGTGTTAATATTCCAAGTAATTTGAGCAGACTGTCATGGTTTGCTATCTGTTACTGATGCTCTGCGTCTAATGGTGCGGAATACTTAAACTGGCATCACCATAAAGGGGTGACACCTATGGCGACTCCATGCCATCTCTTCAAGAGGCCAGACGAGGCGGCCACAGAGTTAAATATTGCCACCTGTGGGCCCAGCAGAGCAATTATAGGAAAAAGTTCCAGATTCATAATGCCACCCGATTGAATTTAAAAGATTAGGAAAATTGAGTTAGATGGGGCAACCACCATAAAGACCTTTACCAAATGTAAGTGGCATGTTCCCAGAAATTGACTTGTGCCTTAAAAGTCCAGTAGTTGACCGTCTTCGTATTACTAAAGTTAACAAGTACTGCAGGGTCTAAGAAGCTGAAGAAAAACAAAATTACATTGGAGACCCCACTCTCAGAATAGTGAAAACAAGACAAAGAATTCTTAGAGAGGGGCATCTAGAATAGACAGATTTTTAGAAAATGTGCACATAAAGTCAGATTCGGGGATGATATTGCCAGTAAGAATGAAGATATTCTTATGAAGGACTTTACAAAGGTTCTTTGGATCCCACAGTAAAATTCTACATAAGCTGTTTAACAGTAAGCATGCAAGAAAAACGTGTAGGAGGTTTATCATTGAAAGTGGTCAGTCACAGCTGTCTGACCAGTTTTTCTAAATGCAATTGTAGGAAAGTAGAATATTTCTGACATAGTTACCCCCACTTTTTGCCTGGTGTCAGTGTGTTTGACTGTAGTGCACTGGGATCCTGCTAATCAGGACCCCAGGATCAGCATTCTCTCCCCTAAATTTAGTTGGTAAGCAACTTTTACCCCCCACAATTGTCATACTGGTCTATCCCTGTAAGTCCCTAGTACATGGTACTTAGGTACCTAGGGCATTGGGACACCAGGGTCCCCCATTGCATGTATTATGCCACCCATCGGAGCCCCTCCTTAGAGGATCCCCAATAGCTGCTGTGCAGCCTTGAAGAATTTGCATGCACGCCAATTCTGCCGCCGACCCCAGACACTGTTCTGCCCTCCTGCTAATGAGCTTTACTCCGGCAGGGGAAGGCAGAACAAAGAATTTCATGTAGAGGAGAGATTTTACAACCTCTCCTTTAGAAATAGGTGTTTGTGGACTAGGGTGGGGATGTTCCTGAGAGCCAGCAGACTGCTTCGAAGGGCACATTCGATGCCCTCCTCGCAGAAACCGGCTTACTCCAGTGCAGGAGCCCCTGACTCCCACTATGGTGCAAAACCACACAAAGGACGGGAGTGACCATTCCACTGTCCAGATCCTCCTGTGGGGAAGTGACCCGAGCTCTGCCAGGTGGCCACTTGATTCTACCATCTTGGAAATAAGATGAGCAGAGGCCCCTGGAAGCATCTGACTGTTCAGTCCACCAAATTAGTGTCCTTGACCCCCCGCAACCCCTCCAACCTCATAAGTGGGTTACTGCGGAAGCTGTCCAACTGCCTTCCTGGGTTACTTAAGGTCTCCCCTGAAGTTGGGACCCTAGATTCGTCTGCAAGACTCTTCTGCAACCTGGACACTGGAACCACGGCTGGACGTCACAGGGAACCAAGGCAAGACTGCAACTAGTATGTGTGCTCCTACTTCAACTTTGTCCCCATGCATTCCAAGGACTCTGCAACCCCACTGGCCATGCATCCTCCAGAGTCACAAGGACTCCGCCTGCACTTAGGACAGCCAGAAGGAATCTTCCTTGGAGTGAAGGAGTCACTCACCTGCATCTGCAGGCACCTCCGCGTCGACGACCAGGTTGTGGAACCTGCTGTCCCACAGACTCTTCAAGGCCCTACAAAACAGGTGGTTGCCCTGTGGCCCTCCAAAGGTCTGACCTGTCTTCTTTGTGCCTGAGACGTTTGTGGTCCCTCATTGGAGCTGCTTGGCTGGAACCTCTGTACACCCTGTCTGTTTGTCGTTGCCAAGTCTTGTTGATTCTTCAGTCCAAAGACCTCCTAGCTTCAAGTAGCCCCAGCCTACACCATCACACAGCTCCAAGCACAACATCCTCCCTATGACGTGAGCATCCATTTTTGACGTTCTACTGAGGCCTCCCTGCAACCCCCTGTGCCTGCTGCCAGAGGATCCTCCTGGGGTCTTCAATGATTCCTCCTGGCCCTCCTGCTTGCTGAGGGCTAGCCCTGACTTATCTATAAAGGTTGAGTCCCTTGGACTTTGGTGGTCCCCAAATCCTGCAACACTTCATGCAACGCTTTCTTGCAGTTGACAAGGCTTGTTGGTGGTCTTGCTGACTTCTATCTCCCCTGAAATTTGACGACTGGCGTGGGAAAGCTTGTGGGTGACTCATGGCATCTTCCTGCATCGACTGGACACCACAGCTGCATTTCCACAGCACCTGGTGTAGGTACTCCACTTCTCTGAGCATCCACAGGTGGGGGCATGCTTGAACCTCCCTTGTCCCAGTGGTTTTCCTCGAGGTCCTGTGGAAAGGGTCCTGGAACACGAAAACTCTAACTGTGACTTCCCCATGTTTCCTATGAACACCTGACCCGGAGTAACATCTCTGCACATGGGTGCCTTTGGAATCCTAACTACTTAACTTTGGTGTTTTAGTGCTTCCCCAGTCCTGAAAATCCTTGGCTGGTAGCCTCCGTTAGTGAATTTCGCATCCCACATTTTTTAGTGTATGGTTTGTCCTCCTCATTGAGGCCTATGTTATTTTATGCCTTTACTTATCTGTTTCAAAGTATATTTTCGTGTGTATATATGTCTTGTTAGGATGTATACCAAAGTTAGTTTAGTGCCTGTGTTTTAATAAGCAATACAATATTTTTCTAACACTGGTGTAGTTTTTTCTTGTGTGTACATCACTGACTGACCTAGGTGGTATTTGCAATTGCTTTGCACCCTCCCCAGTAAGCCGTAGCTGCTCTCCACAGCTACCCTTTGAGAGCTCTGGTTATCTAGGGCCACTTACACGATCACAAAGGGTTGCCTGCACTCAGTAGAGGGTGCCTCACCAATAAGGGTACACTGTATACTGAGACAGCCTACTACAACAATCTGCTGTTTATTGATTTGTTCTTCAGTCCAAAGTTTTGTTATCCAGTATCTTTTTGGTATACTTCATTAGGGAGCCAGATGAGAAGCATGATTATGCACAAGTCATTGTCTCTTTTTTTTTTTTTTTCCACTGTGCTAAGGAACTCAGGATGTTTCATTAACAAATACATTTTCTCTCTGGCAATGGGAAGTGAACTGAGAGTAATTTACACTAATGAAAAGGCAAAATCAGCCCTAAGCAAAATACCTATCTGTGATTATAAATTCCTAGAAGGAATTATGAGCTCTGCTAGTACTATGTCAGTATCTCTGATAGGGACAAAAACATTTGTTAAGAACAACCAGTATCACATCTACAAGGTCATGGACATCCTCCACATACTAATGCTAACTTGGGTAGAAAATATAAGTTTACCTAATGATTTTCATTTGCCCATTGTTCGACTGTTGTGCTGTTTTGTCTGTTGGCTATTTATCAAATATCTGTGCCACTCAAATTAATGTTTCTTTGAACTTAAAAGTTCTCATTTGCTCCTTCTAATAAGCCTTCCTTTATTGTCTATAATAATCTAATAGAGACCACTAGCTGCAGATTCCGTACCTTTGATTTTCCACGGCTTCCCTGTGATTCCCTGTGCCTGCTTCTAGAGATTCCTCCTGGCTCTCCTGCTTGCTGTGGGCTGGCCCTGACCTACATGCCATGGTTGGGTCAGTTGGACCTTGGTGGTCCCCATAACTCCTGAAAACTCTGTGCAGTGCTCCCTTCATTTGCCAAGGGTTGTTGGTGGTCCCACTGACCCTCTGCAACTCAGCAGCCTGAGTGGGACAGCTCGTGCATCACCTGGACTCCGCAGCGGCACTACTCTATCCACCATCCTTCAGGAAGCATCACAGAGAAGGGTGGGCATTGCTCTCCTGCACCACCTGGGCACCTCTGGATGGTCTGGACTCTGTCCCGTCTCTCCTAAGGTCCACTTCTTCTAGAGTTCACGCCTGGTTTCCATCGACCTGGTCCACGGGTCGTGATAGCAGCTGGACAACCGAGATCACTATTGACTTCAACATGAGGTTCCGACACAACTTCACCTCTCTGGGAAGGGTCCTAAAACGCAAAAACTCACCCTTTTCTACACTTACAGACCATAAATCTCTTCCTAAAGAAGGAGAAACTCAAGATGCTCACGTTGGCTCAGGTCTTGTCTGCCCAAGACCTAGAAGACAGATTGGTAGCGCTGGACTTCACAGGATGTGTATTTCCATATTCCCATCCTGCATGCCCATAGGCATTACCTGCAGTTCAAGGTAGGCCATGAACACTTTCAATTCACTGTGCTGCCATTTGGCTTTACTTCCGCCCTTTGGGTGTACACCAAGATGATGGCTGTGGTTGCAGCTCACGTGTGCAGGTCAGGGGTTTCAGTCTTCCACTACCTCGATGACTGGCTGTTGAAGGCAGGCTGGCTCCAGATTGTCGTTTCTCTCCTCCAGGCTACAGTGAACCTTTCTGCATTCATTGGGGTTCACTAGAAATGTGCCGCAGTCATGCCTGACTCCCTCTCAGATGTGCTACTTCATAGGAGCTGTTCTGAACACACTGGAGTTTCGGGCTTATCCTCCCAAGCAGCAGGTCCAGGATAATCAGGCTAAGATACTGATGTTTCGGCCTTTATCCTGGGTTTCGGTGAGACTGGCTCTGAGACTGCTAGTAAAAAATGCCAGATGGCATATGCTGGCTCTGCATTGGGACCTGAAGTTTCTGTGGGCGCAGCATCAGGAAGTCTCTCCAACATAGTCCACATCTCGAAGGGGACTGCGAGAGACCTGAAACTGTGGATTTTGAACCGCAATTGGGCTAGAGGCAGACTCCTCTCCCTTCTCCAACCAGACCTTACAGTAGAGACAGATGCGTCACTCCTGGGATGGGGTGGCCATCTGGGAGAGGTGGAGATAAGAGGACTCTGGTCTCCGGCAGAATCCAGACTCCACATAAACATGTTGGATCTCATAGCGTTGAAGGCATTTCTTTGATCTGTCAAGAGGAAGGTAGTGCAGGTGTTCACGGACAACACTACTGGCATGTGGTACTGCAACAAGCAGGGCAAAGTGGGGTGGTGGACCCTTTGTCAAGAGGCCCTGCTTCTCTGGTCATGGCTGGTACCGCAGGGTATAACTTTGGTGGTTCAACACCAGGCAGGTCCTCTGAAAGCCAGGGCCGACTAACTCAACTGTCAATGCCTAGCAGATCACAAGTGGCATCTCCATTCAAAGGTGGTGCAAGGTCTCTTTCAGCAGTGGGAAGAGCCTTGGTTAGATCTATTTACCTCCGAAGAGAACGCATAGTGTCAGCAGTATTGAGCGTTGGCGTTTCCAAGGCGACGGTCGCTTAGCAACACTTCATCACGAGTGGAGCTCAGGCCTCCTCTATTCCTTTCCCCCATGCCACTCCTGCCCAAAGTTCTCAAGAAGATCAGGAACGACCGGGCCCAAGTAATTCTTGTGGCTCCAGGCTGGGCATGGAGAGTCTGGTATCCAGAGTTTCTGAAGTTGAGCATCGATCCTTCGATCAGGTTGCCTTTTTGGGAGCATCTTCTGTTGCATCAGCAGGGAAAGGTTCTCCACCTGACCCTGTCAACTCTGCACCTTCATGCATGGAGATTGACTGGCAACAGTTGATAGCTTCATGCCTCAGTATGATCTTTTTTTTTTATATAAACTATTTTTATTTAAACCAGTAGTCTTTGTACATCCTTGATTGAATAATCATACAGTTGATATACATCCGTAAAGCAACAATACAAGGCATTACAGAGCAGGGACAAGTCTTCACATTCAGAATGGCGCTTTTACGGCCCAACAACCTGGCTTGTCACCATCTCACACTCTCCAATTCACCAGTGCTCCAGTTCCTCTACTCGCATATATCTAAATCATCCCCTCAGTACTCCCGCCAGTTCCTCCATACCTTCTCCCATTTCTTGTGGCAGCCCCTACTGTTGTAAATGACATGTTTCATCCTCTGGCACCAGTCCAATTCAGACTTGCAGCCCACCACAGTGTGGGCTTGTGTTGCACCCCAATGTCGTGCTATGTTGCGCTTTGCTTTCCCCGCTGCCAGTCTCAGCTAGATCTCCAGATATTTGGGCCTTGGTGTGTCATCAGAAATCCCCAGGATCAACTGCCGGGCATCTATGAGGACCTCTAGTGATGTGACATGAGACGTTATCGCGTGATTCTCAGGCAGTAACTCTGTGTTGGTGGATATTCCCATAGGATGTGATAAAACGGGCCCTCTCACTGACATCATCTTCTGCTAAGTGGTGTTTCTGCTCTACCTATCTTATGGGAGTGTCTGTGAGTAGTGTGACTTGTTTAGTATTTTTAGTTGGACCAACCTAAATCTAAAACATATAGCTATTACTCTCAGATGTTGCAGGGCCTCCCCCTAGTCCCTATCCTCCAGGTGACCCGGATCTCCCTCCCAGTTTAACCGTAGTGTTTCCAGTACATTAGAGAACTTTTAAGTCAATATTTTATAGAGTACAGACACGCGTTTGGTGGGTATCCATTCCGTGAGTACTCGGTCCTCCAGAGAGGAGGAGTCAGGTAATTGTTCTCCTTACTTTATATGCTGTGCCTCAGTGGGATCTTAACCTGGTTCTCACTTACCTTGTGTATGCTCCCTTCAAGCCACTGCACAGTTGTCCCCTCTGGCTGCTTATCATCCAGAGAGCCTTCTTAGTGGCAATAACATCTGCCTGGGGGGTGAGTGATATACAGGCCTTATCATTTAAGTCACCATATCTCAAGATATTTCCAGACAAGGTAGTGCTACACACCGTGTCTCTTTCCTTCCTAATGTGGTGACCCCATTCCATCTGGGTCAAACTATCACCTTGCCCACCTTCTTTGCTCCCCCTTCACCCCTCTAAGGAAGAGGAGCGACTCCGCTGGCTGGACCCAAAAAGAGCATTGTCATTCTACCTTTACCGTACAAAAGAGTTCCGGGTGGAGGACCAACTCTTTGTGGGGTATGTAGAAGCAAAGATGGGTCTGGCAGTACAGAAGTGAACCATTTTGAGCTGGGTTGTTCTCTGTATTAAGATCTGGTACGCCCTGGCCAGGGAGCATCCTCCTGAGGGCTTGCGGGCCCATTCCACCAGGGGATAAGCTGCGACCACAGCATTAGCACTTTGAGTCCCAGTCCTGGACATCTGCCAGGCAGCAACGTGGGCGTCTGCACATGTTTGCCAGACATTACTGCCTGGACAGTCTGGTCTGCAGGGACGGGCATTTCCCTTGTTCAGTCCTGCAGGACTTTCCAGTCTAAAAACACTGTTTGCAACCCACCGCCAGGAGGATATGGATTAGGTATCTAATAAAAGGTAAGGAATCTGCAGCTAAAAGTCTGTATCAAATGAGCAAGTTACTTACCTTTAGTAACGTAGTATCTGGTAGAGACTCTATCTAGCTGCAGATTCCATACACCCACCCATGCCTCCCCGCTCTGCAGAATTGTTATCTAGGGTTAGGGTGATCCATTTTTCAGGGCACTAGTTTGGACACACATAGGCAGCAGTTCTTATAGTTGCTCTGTACTTCTGACGTGGAAAATTGTGATTAATGTTACTGATGCCCATGTGCCTGGGTGGTGCCTTTATAGGTGACTGCAACGTCATTTCCGTCACCAAGTGTGCCACACGGAGCTGAATGGATCCTCCCAACGGTGTGTGCAAGGGGTACTGCTCAGCAAAAGTTTCCGAATCCAGCCTTACACCTGGGAAAATCAAAGTTAGGGAATCTGCAGCTAGTGTCTCTACCAGATTACTCAAATTACTCTCCTGTTACTCATTATTGTTCTTCACAATTTTTTATCTTCTCCTTGGCAGGAACAGGTGAAGTTCTTAAAGTTATAGTAATGATGTGGCATCTTATTTACAGTTTGCACCCATGCCATCTCAAGTTTTAGATCAATGAGATTTTTTGTTCTGGCATTTATGTATTTGTTTTTATTTTATTTTATTTAATTGTACATTGTATTAACCTATACAGAAAACATCCAACACGTGCATAAGCACAATCTCAGAGAATAAAGCACATGTCATACCATAACGCAAATATGCATTTTACAACAATAGCTCACAGTTTTACATCCCAACATATACATTCGTCAGGCAACAGACCCAAATATCTCACTGGGTTGGTACTCCAGCACTTAAGAAACTCAAGTTCTGGGATCAAGTTCTGTTAGTGGCATCAAGACAGACTTGCTCCAGTTTATTGTTAGCCCTCTCCATCAATCGTATGCCACCACATTTCGTAGAATGGCGTTTTAATGAGAAGCAGAATGTCAAAAGCATATATCAACAGGCGCAGGTTTCTTCTCTCAAACTGAGTTTCCCTATCATGGTGAGACTGTCTCAGTAGACATACTAAAGGCTCCATCACGAGAGCAAACTAGAGCGGGGATAGTCGTCATCCCTGTCTTGTACCCCTGCTAGTCATGATCGGGTCTGATAGTAATTTCTTCAAATATGTTTATTGTTTTTTTGCTTTTTTCTGTACATCACGGCTTATAACCTATAAATGTACATTATTACATTCATTGATATAAACATTGGCAACAGGCATCTATTTGGCTGTATACATTTTGTCCTTCCCCCTAACCAGCTTTTCTTATTAAGGTTTCAGTTCGGATAGATGTTTATTTGGGGTCAGTCGTACAAGCTGGGATCTTGGTTATATAACTTGTTTGATTTATGATGTGCCTCTGTCCGTTTATGTAGGCCTCTCTGTGTGGACAATAGGCTTCTCCAAACCATGCTAATCTTCCTAAGCACCTTTATTATGTAAGTGTCCAGAAGGAAAATTAAATAATGAGAACAAAAGATAATGAACATAATAAAAAAAACATAACAATAACTAGTCTCTGAGGGAGTCTATTAGGGGATATCTAGAGGTATAACATTATTGGGAGGAGGAGGAGGTTTGAGCTTGCTCATGTCCGAATTGTACTGACCTTGTCCTTTATAAATGTGGTAATCATGGTCTGTGTAATGGGGGTGGAGGTGTTAATTGTAGTGACTAATTCCTCAGTTTGTGTTGGATACAGTCATGTGTAGGGAAGTACCGCTTTTGGTATGGTTACCCCCACGTTTTGCCTGATATCTGATTCTAACTTAACAGTGTGTGTGCTGGGATCCTTCTAACCAAGCCTTAGCACTGTTATTCTTTCCCTAAACTGTACCCTTCCTTCCACAATTGGCACACCTCTGGCACACAGCTAAGTCCCTTGTAAAAGGTACCAGTGGTACCAAGGGCTCTGTGATAAGGGAGGGTCCCTCAGGTCTGCAGCATGTATTATGCCACCCTAAGGGACCCCTCACCAAACACATCCACACTGCCATTGCAGATCGTGTGAGTTGGTGGGGAAAAAGTTAATGTCAACATGGCATCCGTCTCAGGGTGCCATGCCCAAAAAACACTTCCTGTGGCATACATAGGTAACCCCTTTAGCAGGCCTTGCAGCCCTAAGGTTGGTTGCACTACACCACATGTGAGGACATAGCTGCAGGACAATATGCCCCTACAGTGTCTAAGTCCATTCATAGACATTGTGAATGCAGTGTGGCCATATTGAGTACATTGGCTGGGAATTTGTCATTACGACTCCACAGGTCCATGATGAGGTCACTGAAGACTGGGAAGTTTGGTATCAAACTTCTCGTGTGAATGAACCCACACTGATGCCAGTTTTGGATTTACTAACAAATGCACACACAGAGCATTTTAGACATGTCCCCTGTATTTCACCCAACGCTCTAGTGTGAGGCTGACCAGTCTGTGCCAGTCTGCCACTACCACACATGTTTCTGACCCCATGGGGTGAGAGCCTTTGTGCTATCTGGGGTCAGGGTCAAAGCCTTCTGTGGCTAGAGGTGCTTCACACCTCCCCCCTGCAGGAACTTCAACACTTGGCGGGAGCCTCAAAGGCTTCTGCCTCTTGTTACACTGCGCCAGGGCACTCCAGCTAGTGGAGATGCCTGCTCCCCCAGACCAAGCCCCACTTTTGGTAGCAGGTCCGGTGGCAAAATTAGTAAACACCAGGAGGAGGGTCCACCCCAGCTGGGACCATCCCCTAGGGTGCCCAGAGCTGAGATGAACCCCTTCTGGCAGAATCCTCAATCTTGTTTTGGAGGATGTTGTAGGAAAGTACCCTCTTTTGGCATGATTACCCCCATTCTTTGCCTGCTGTCAGTATGCTTTGACTGTTTTCACTGAGATCCTTCTAACCAGGACCCCAGTGATTGTGCTCTCTCCCTCTAAATTTGGTTGCTTAGGACATTGCACTCCCCCAATTGGCATACTGGTGTCCCCATATAAGTCCCTAGTATATGGTCTTAGGTACCCAGGGCATTGGGGCACCTGGGGTTCCCCATGGGCTGCAGCATGTATTGTGCTACCTATGCGAGCCCATGCACAATGTGACTGCAGGCCTGCCATTGCAACCCGCGTGAAAAGGTGCATGCACCCTTTCATTACAGATCACTGCACCAGGCCACTGTAAGTCACTCCTATGATAAGCCCTCCTAGCCCAGAGGGCAGGGTGCAGATACCGGTGTGTGAGGGCACCCCTGCATGAACAGAGGTGTGTAGGATCCTGGCCCTCTATGTTGTGTGCAAAGCTAGGCACACTGTGCTGGGGTCCAGGCAACCACACTTTGGTTTCCAGAGGTAAAAATCAGATCACCTAATGCTCCAATTTTTTGAGCATTTAGGCTAATCCTGGAGATGTGCTAAGCATTTGTTGTACTCAAAGTATCAATTATGCACCACACACACTCATGGAATAACTTGAGACCAAAATTTATAAAAATACTTCTGATTTTCATATAATTTTTAAGACCAATGGTTGACACGTTAAGTATTTTTTGAGTTATGATTTTTCAAAGTTTTAATAAAGTTAGTCTTTCTGTGCGTAATTACGCACCATAGGAATCAATAAATGGCATCCTGTAAAAATGCATATAAAATCACACAGTTGAGTTACCAGTCTCTTCTTTTGCAGGATGGTCGATGAGGGTGGTGGGCACACTGTGCCAGCTGGAGAGCCTCAGGCGGCTCCCGGTCCCGGCGGGAGCATAGCGGGAAGGTCTCTTGGCACAGGTACATGGCCACTTGGAGCAGCCACCTGGAAAAGAAGCTGGTTTGCAGAATTTAAGGTGGTGCTTCAGGGTCCCTTTGGGCTGTTGAAGTCACAAGGGAGTAGGAACCCATAGCACACTGCTGATTCTGCGATGCAGGGCTCAGGGTGGCCGAATGCAGGTCGAGTTGGAGGTCTTGGAGGCTTTGTGCAATGGAACTCTTTGGAGCTGGAGGTAAGTCTTCTGGCGGCCCTGCAGGATGACAAGGGTGCCCTGGTGGGAGGGTCCGGTGTGGTCCTGAAGTCCTTCGATCTGGACTTCCTCCTGGTCCAGTTACAGCTCTGGGAGAGCTGTTTTTGTTGTTGTCCGACATGCACTGACCAGTACCCTGGGGTATTGGCACAACTGGGCCATGGGAGGGTGAAGTGCCACCAAAGTTGGCACAGTTGTAGGACTCATCTGGGCTGTCATTGGTGTGTCGTTGGGTACAGCTGCAACTTCTGTTTGCAGAAATATCGGCCGGTTGGTGAAGTGACCCTCACCAGTTTGCTGGTTCTTGCTGGTTTCTTTTGGTTCTTGAGTGGTGCCTCAACTCAGGAGGGATATCTCAGGCTACTTGTGAAGCCTGTAGGTCCTCTGGGTCTTTTGAGATCAGTCCAGTGGTCCAACTCCTCTGCAGCTTTGATTGTCGGGACTCCGGTGCAGCAAGCAGGGGTCTTGGAGCCTCTTCTGGTACAGCAGGTCCTCTGTTGTCCTGCTATCAGAGTCTTTGGTGTTGTCTTCTGTTCTTTCTGATGAATCTAACTTTTTGGTCTAGGGGAGCCCACTAAATACTGAATTTAGTGGTTGTTTTAGGGGGAACCTTGTAGTGTCGAATTGGACACTTACCCTTGGATGGCTACACCCACTAAAGTGACCACTTCCTATGGGAAGGGTCATTGCCCTAAACCTCATTGGCTATTTTCCTGCCATCCAACACGGAGGAAAATGAAATGGAGGGTCCACTTCGCCTTCAAGCCCCTAGGGATGATGCATGGTCAGTGAGACCCCTCCTCCTACCCTTTGTGTTGTTTCTTGCCTTTGCTCCCACCAAAAGTGGGGGTTGACAAAAGGGGAAGCCATCTGCTGCTAGCAGCTGGCCTGGGGCCTTGAGGTTCAAGATCAGTAGCCCTTTGAAGCTCACCACCAGGGCAATACACATTCCTGAGGGAGGGGGTGTTAGCTCCTCCACCAAGGAAGGTCATTGTCTTATAAACCAGATACAGGGCTCACCCCCAAGGTTTGTAAATTGGCTGTCTGGCCATGGAATGCTGGATGAGATCAGGGGGCACCTCTAAGGTGACCCTTGGGTTCATTTAGGGATAAATCTAATACTGGTACCCGTTTGGATTTATCTTCTTGAGTTGTTTGATACCAAACAACCCAGGGTGCAGAGTGGTCATCATCTCGCTGGGGAACTCGTGTTTGGCCAGTGACCAGCACATGCATGTAAAATGGCTGCTCTGTTCACTCACTATGTCCCAGATTTGGCAAGGATACAGTGGGAGCAAATTGCTCATGCAGCTATGCCCTCACATATGGTGCCCCCCTGCCTTAGAGCTAGAAGACCTGCTATAGGGGTGACTTAACCATAACATATGCAGTGTAGGGTGGACAGGGAACACATGGAGTGTGCCATGTTGAATTTGTCTTTTTAGGTTTGCCCCAGAACACTCAGCCTGCAATGGCAGTGCTGGGGGCATCTAGATGCAGGGCCCTAGAGGGTGTACAGCATGAAGCACAGTGCTGCTGCCCTCCGGGGCCTACCCCTAATATCCCATGCCTTGGGTACAGGTGGACCCATTTACTAGGGACTTACAGTGGTATTTAAGAGTGTATCAAATTGTGCCAAACATCACAAAAGATTTAGGGAAAGAGGTCTGGCCCAGGGAACTTGGTTAGCAGGGGCCCTGGGCACTACGACTTCTAGGACACATCAACATCAGGCAAAAGGTGGGGGGCTAACCATGCTAAAAAAGGCCTCCTCTCACAGTGTGCCTAGAGTTTCTCTGACCCTCTCTGGGTACTTTCCGACCCAGTGGCTAAGTTTTCCTTTTCCAGCACTGAAGGGTCAGAGTCTACTTCCTCCTCCTTCTGGCTACCAGCATGTTGCTGGTCATCCTGGAGGAGCAGGCCCAGAAGTAGAGCCACAATCTGGCACACCTTCTGTGGTGAGTACTGCAGGTAACCCCCAGAGGTGTGCAGACATCTGAACCTTGCCTTCAACAGACCGAATGTCCTTTTGATCACCCTTCTTGTCCTCCCATGAGCCTCATTGTACTGTTCTTCAGCCCTGGTCCTTGGATTCCTCACCACTGTCAGTAGCCAGGAGAGATTAGAATAACCTGAATCACCTGTTGGTAGGGTAAACTAACATTTACAATCCACTGTTACATACAGAATGAGTAGGAAGGCTGGGGTAACAGTAATTTCACATACACTTATCATACTCACCGATGAGGTAGGCTCTCACTCTTTGTAGAAGCACCGTCAACCGTGGGACACTGCTATTCGTGAGAATGTACGAGTCATGCTCAGACCCAGGAAACTTTGCAGACACCTGAGAGATGTACAGGTCTGCTAAGCAGACCATCTGCACATTAATAGAGTGAAAGCTCTTACGGTTTCTGTACACTTACTCATCAGCCCTGGGTGGTATGATTGCAATGTAGGTGCCATCAATGGCCCCAATCACATGAGGGATATGTCCCATTGCATAGACTCCAGCCTTCACACTGGCCAAATCTACAGTATGGGGAAATTGAATGTAGCTTTCCATATGTTTTATTAAGGCAGACAAGACATTCCTCAACACATTCCTGAACATTTGTTAATGCATGCCTGTTGCCATTTCCACTATCCCCTGGAATGAGCCAGTGGCCAAGAAATGGAGGGCGGACAGCACCTGTACAGTTGGAGGAATGGCCGTAGACTGTCGAATGGCTCGCTGCAGATCACACTCCAACTGGGTACTCAGGTCCCTGATTGTAGCACGGGTCAGTGGATAGTTGGAGATGATGTGGCGTTCTTCCATCGTTGCTAAGTCAATCAGGGACCTGTACACAGGTGCATGCCTCTCTGTAGGAAGTTGGCTCTGTATACACTATTTCAAAGTAAGAAATAGTGTGCACAGAGTCCAAGGGTTCCCCTTAGAGGTAAGATAGTGGCAAAAGTAGATAATTCTAATGCTCTATTTTGTGGTAGTGTGGTCGAGCAGTAGGCTTATCAGAGGGTAGTGTTAAGCATTTCTTGTACACACACACAGGCAATAATTGAGGAACACACACTCAGACATATTCCAGGCCAATAGGTTATTATATTGAAAGATATATTTTCTTAGTTTATTTTAAGAACCACAGGTTCAAGATTTACATCAAACACTTTAAATGTAAGGTACTTCACTTAGATACTTTAGGAACTTTGAATGAAAACAATATCATGTACAGTCTTTGTAAAAATGGCAATAAGCTATTTTCAAAGTGGACACACTGTAAAAATCAACAGTTCCTGGGGAGGTAAGTAAAGGTTAGATTAGGAGGTAAGTAAAACACTTACAAGTCTCAGTCCTGGGGCATAAGCAGCCCACCGTTGGGGGTTCAAGGCAACCCCAAAGTTACCACACCAACAGCTCAGGGCCGGTCAGGTGCAGAGGTCAAAGAGGTGCCCAAAACACATTGGCGCCTATGGAGAACAGGGGTGCTCCGGTTCCAGTCTGCCAGCAGGTTAGTACCTGCGTCCTTGGGGGGCAGACCAGGGGGGTTTTGTAGATCACTGCGGGGGACACAAGTAGGCACACAAAACACACCCTCAGCGGCACAGGGGCGGTCGGGTGCAGTGTGCAAAGCAGGTGTCGGGTTTTCTATAGGTTTCAATGGAGGGACCCAAGAGTCACTCTAGCGGTGCAGGCAGGCACGGGGGGGCTTCTGGGGAGAGCCATCACCTGGACTAGGCAGAGGGTCGTCTGGGGGTCACTCCTGCATCAAAGTTCGATTCCTTCTGGTCCTGGGGGCTGCGGGTGCTGTGTTGGTTCCAGGCATCGGGTCCCTTGTTACAGGCAGTTGCGGTCAGGGGGAGCCTCTGGATTCTCTCTGCAGGTGTCGCTGTGGGGGCTCAAAGGGGTTGTTTCCGGTTACTCACGGGCTCACGGACGCCGGGGAGTCCTCCCTGAGGTGTTAGTTTTCTGCAGGTTGAGCCGGGGGCGTCGACTGCAGAGTGTAGTGTCTCACGCTTCCGGCGGGAAACGTGAAGTCTTTGGAAATTGCTTCTATGTTGCAAAGAAGTAGCTGGTTTTGAACAGGGCTGCGGTTCACAGGAGTTTCTTGGTCCTGTAGTCCAGGGCAGTCCTCTGAGGCTTCAGAGGTCACTGGTCCCTGTCGGATGCGTTGCTGGACCAGGTGTTCGAAGTTGGAGACAGGCCGGTCGGGCTGGGGCCAAAGCAGTTGTCGTCTTCCTCCTTCTCTGCAGGCTTGTAGGTCAGTAGTCCTTCCTTCTTCAGGTTGCAGGAATCTGCTTTCCTGGGATCTGGGGAGCCCCTAAATACTGAATTTAGGGGTGTGTTTAGGTCTGGGAGGGCAGTAGCCAATGGCTACTGTCCTTGAGGGTGGCTACACCCTCTTTGTGCCTCCTCCCTGTGGGGAGGGGGGCACATCCCTAATCCTATTGGGGCAATCCTCCAAACTCAAGATGGAGGATTTCTCAAGGCAGGGGTCACCTCAGCTCAGGACACCTTAGGGGCTGTCCTGACTGGTGGGTGACTCCTCCTTGTTTTTCTTATTATCTCCTCCAGCCGTGCCACCAAAAGTGGGGGCAGTGACCAGAGGGGCGGGCATCTCCACTAGCTGGGATGCCTTGGGGTGCTGTAACAAAAGGGGTGAGCCTTTGAGGCTGTCCTGACCGGTGGGTGACTCCTCCTTGTTTTTCTCGTTATCTCCCCTGGACTTGCCGCCAAAAGTGGGGGCTGTGTCCAGGGGCAGGCATCTCCACTAGCTGGAGTGCCATGGGGCATTGTAACACGACGCCTGAGCCTTTGAGGCTCACTGCCAGGTGTTACAGTTCCTGCAGGGGGAGGTGTGAAACACCTCCACCCAGTACAGTCTTTGTTCCTGGCCACAGAGTGACAAAGGCACTCTCCCCATGTGGCCAGCAACATGTCTGGTGTGCGGCAGGCTGGCAGAAACGTGACAGCCTACACTAGAAGTCAGATTGGAATTCAGGGGGCATCTCTAAGATGTCCTCTGGGTGTATGTTACAATAAATTGCACACTGGCAACAGGTGAGGGGTCCCCAGGGTGGCATAAGACATGCTGCAGCCCTTAGAGACCTTCCCTGGCATCAGGGCCCTTGGTACCAGGGGTAAAAGTTACAAGGGACTTACCTGAGTGCCAGGGTTGTGCCAGTTGTGGAGACAAAGGTACAGTTTAGGGAAAGAACACTGTTGTTGGGGCCTGGTTAGCAGGGTTCCAGCACACTTTCAATCAAAACTTAGCATCAGCAAAGGCAAAAAGTTAAGGGGTAACCATGCCAAGGAGGCATTTCCTTACAGGGATGATATAGTGAAATGGGTTTCTGCCTTTGAAAGAGCCTGCATTGGGTTGGAAATTGAGAAGAGACACTGGGGCACACTTACGTGGGAGTTATTCTCAGGAAAGTGCAGGGATAGAAGCCTTGAGTGATGCAGGGGCTAGTATCACCATGGTATCTTAGCATCTGGTTACCCCAACTCAATTCCTGGTAGGGAGACCTTATCTTGTCACCAGTGCAGACAATGAGACCAAGTTCCACCCCATGGCTATGGTAAACTTTGAATGGGGAGGAGTAGCAGGGCAGAAAGACATGGTTGTGTCCTCATCCATCCCTGTAGATTGCCTGCTTGGAACTGACTTGGAGCATTCCCCCTCGGTTGAGGTAGATCTAAAGACCCATGCAGCAATGCTAGGGATTTCTGAGTGGACATGTGTCAAAACTAGGGCACAGAGCAAACTTCAGAGGGAAAAAGGAGAGCTGGATCCTGAAATAGTGGGCTAGCCTCCCAAGAGACAAGGCAGAACGACTGGGGGACCAGCTTCCAAACAGATCACAAGACAGGCCCCTTCTTCTCAGGAGGAGGAGTCACCCACCTTAGAGGGAACTGAGCCTGAAGAGCTTGGGCCTTACCACCCAGAGCTCTTGGGCTCAGAGGGACCCTCTAGGGAAGAGCTGTGCCAGGGACAAAGAGAGTGTCCCATTTGTGAAGGCCTGAGACAGCATGCTGCTCAGGAGGAGCTAGGAAATGTCAGTGGTACCCCCAGGTTCTACTGGGAGAAGGGCCTCCTTTTCACTAGGCCAGAGACTTCAAGCCTGGTGCAACCAGGAGGGTGGTAGTGTCACTATAAGTTCAGGGACTTCCTTTTCACTTTACCCCATGATATCCCCCTAGCAGGGCATCTGGACCAGAATAAAACATGGAGTAGGTTGGTTAACCACTTCTACTGGCCAGGTATGTCTCAAAAGGTGAATGACTTTTGTCAGTCCTGTCCCTCCTGCAAAAACAGTGGCAAGGCAGCTGGGAATTTAAAGGTCCCCTTAATGCCACTACCTGTGGTTGGGATACCCTTTGGAAGGGTAAGAGTTGACATTGTTGGCCCCCTTGACCCTCAGTCAGCATCAGGGTATGGTAGTGGTAGTGGATCATGCCACTAGGTATCCGAAGGCTGTTCCCCTTAGGACAATAACTGCACCTGCAGTTGCCAAGGCCCTCCTCTGTACCTTTACCAGGGTCGGGTTCCCTAAGGAGGTAGTATCAGACAGGGTGTCAATCTTCAAGTCTGCATACTTAAAACACGTGGCAGGAATGTAGAGTGACTTAGAAGTTCACAACTCCATACCATCCACAAACCAATAGGCTGGTAGAAAGATTCAACCAGACCCTGAAAGGCATGATTTGAGGTCTCCCTGAAAAACTCAGAAGTCGATGGGATGTCCTACTTCCTTGCTTGCTGTTTGCCTACAGGGAAGCGCCACAAAAGGGAGTAGGTTTTTCTCCATTTGAACTTTTGTTTGGGCACCCTGTTAGGGGACCATTCATTTGTGTAAGGGAAGGCTGGGAGAGCCCAAATAGGATCTTGTGGACTATGTGCTTGGCCTATGTTCTAGAATGGCTGAGTACATGGAGAAAGCCAGCAAAAATCTTCAGGCCAGCAAGAGCTTCAAAAGCTTTGGAATGACCAAATAACTGCTATGGTGGAGTTCCAACCACAGCAGAAAGTTTGGGTGTTGGAGCATGTTGTTCCAAGGGCCTTCCAAGACAAATGGTCAGGGCCATATCCCATTCTTGAAAAGAAAGGGGAGGTCACTTATCTAGTGGACCTAGGCAGTTGCTAGAACCCCAAAAGAATCATACATGTCAACCGACTAAAACCCTTTTATGACAGAGCTGATGTGACCATGCTTATGGTTAGAGATGTGGGTCAGGAGGATGAGAGTGAACCTCTCCCTGATCTCCTCTCCAGCAACCCCAAAGATGGTTCTGTAGATGGAATGGTCTTGTCAGACATCCTCTGAGAACAACAGCAGACTGACTGCAGACAAGTCCTCAACCAGTATGCTGGGCTATTTTCTCTGACCCCTGGAAAGACAAACTGATATACCCGTAATGTGGACACTGGTGACAGTCTGCCTGTCAATAACAAAATATACAGACAGTCTGACCATGTCAGAGAAAGCATAGAAGCTGAAGTCAAGAAAATGTTGGATTTGAGTTCATTGAACCCTCGGAGAATCCCTGGGCTAGCCCAGTAGTGTTGGTTCCCAAACCTCACTCGCAGGGTGGCAAGAAATAAATGAGGTGTGTGGATTACAGGGACCTCAAATGATTAACTAAAACTGATGCACACCCAGTCCCAAGAGCTGGTGAGCTCATTGACAGATTAGAGGCAGCCAAGTATCTGAGTACTTTTCATTTTATATCAGGGTACTGGCAAATTGGTCTGACCCCAGGAGCAAAGGAGAGGTCAGCATTTCCTACTCCTAGTGGGCATTACCAGTTCACTGTTATGCTCTTTGGACTAAAAAATGCACCTGCCACCTTCCAGAGGTTAATGAACCAAGTCCTTGCTGGACTGGGACCCTTTAGTGCAGCTTACCTAGATGACATAACTGTCTATAGTTCCACCTGGCAGGATCACCTGATCCACCTGGAAAAGATCCTTGAAGCCCTGCAAAAGGCAGGCCTCACTATCTCGGCCAGTAAGTGCCAGTTAGTGCACTGAAAAGTTGTTTACTTGGGCCTCCTGGTTGATGGAGACCAACTGCAACTCCTCCAACCCAAGATTCAGACTATTCTGTCTTGGGAAGCTCCCAAAACCCAGACACAAGTCAGGGCATTCCTTGGCTTAACTGGATATTACAGGAGGTTTGTGGAGGATTATGGCACAATAGTTGCCCCCCCTCACAGAGCTTATCTCCATGAAGATGCCCAGAAAAATCAACTGGACAGTAAGTTGTCAGAAGGCCTTTGACACTCTGAAAAGGATAGGAGCAGTCCTTTCCCAAAGGAACGATGATGGAAATGACCAGCCTGTTTCTTTTATTAGCAAAAAGCTTCTCCCTAGGGAACAAAAGTGTAGTGCCATAGAATGGTTTGGGTCCTGAAGAAGTTGAGGCCATACTTGTTTGGCTCTCGCTTCACTGTTCAGACTGACCACAGGCCTCTCAGATGGCTGCAACAAATGAAAGGTGAGAACCTCAAACTGCTTAGGTGGTCCATTTCCCTAAGGGATGAACTTTAAAGTGGAACACAGACCTGGGACTGCCCATGCCAGTACAGATGGTCTCATCTGATAGACTTCTAGTTGCAGATTCCTTACCTTAGAATTTCCCCCAGGTGTCAGACTGGATCCGGAGATTTTTTCTTCGAGCAATACCCTTGCTCGTCGGTAGCTGGCGTCGGTCGACTCCGCGGGTGTTGTTGGCATCGTAGTCACCGTGATGACATCGGGCGTAGTACATAGATGCCGCCTCAGCGCAGTGACGTTAGTTTTTTTCTTTTCGCGCCACGCGCTGATCTGGAGAGAGCTACCCTGGTCTCTTTTTGACTGAGTTCGACCGCGTTGTCTCGTTTTTTGCTGAGTTTTTGATGCGTTGAGATGTCCCCGAAGACCTGCTTCAAGCCGTGCGAGGAATGCCACCTCATGATGTCATTGACGGAACCGCATCGGGTCTGTTTGTGGTGCTTGGAGCTCGACCACGACCTGAAGTTATGCTAAGAGTGCTGGGCCATGCACCCGAAGGCCTTGATGGAGCAGTCCCTCAAGCTCATGGCGGCCCGGCGCTCGACTCCGCGTAGGTCCCTGTCTCGCTCGAGGGTAAGGTCTCGAACGTTCGCGGAGCCACCACCATTCTTCTTCCTCCAAGTCTTTGGGCACAGGTAAGAAGAAGAAGTTGAAGCGGTATCATCGACCTTCGACTTCACCTCGTCGCTCGGCTGATGAGACACAGGGGGAGCCTCGACGCTCGATGCCTCTGTCTTTGGAGCCTGCTTCGGGGTCCGCATCTCGCTTCCCTGAATTTCGGTGAGCTGGAGCAACCCCTGCCAAATTAAAGGACTTTTATGAGGCCATGTGCCTCATTTTTGGACAGGCCGACCCCCAAAGGGAGCCTTCGGGCCCAAGGTGTTCGGTTTGGGGGACTTCGGCTTCTGCGCCAGTGGCTTTGGCTCCGGCCACCGAGGTCCCCTCTGGATCCTCTTGCGAATCCAGACCAACACCTATCATACCACTGAGACCTTCCCCAGCGCTGGTTCGATTGTCGATGCTCCCGGCATTGGTGGTGCCTGACATCGGTGTCGACCTGATCTTCATCCCCGACGACTCTTAGTCGGAACGACGTCGGCCGGCGCCGCCTCGGTTTTCGATGGGGCCTACTCACCCCAGGTTGGATTTGGACCCTTTTCCCTATGGGTACGAATTCGGGGAAGGATTGGCGGGGTCCCTGGACCCTTATGAATACCAGGATGACCCTACTTTGGGTTGGACACAGAAATTGGGCGAGGCCAGTGGACTGGACACTTCTCCAGATGCTGGCATGCTGACTCCTTCTACCGTGGCTAGGGTGGAGGGAGTGACTTATGCCATGGTGGTCAGTAGGGCTGTTGAGGTCCTTGGCCTTGAACTGCCTGCTGTACTGGTCAGGTCAGATCTCCTAATGGAGGTGCTTCAGCCAGGGGCTTCCACATCTGAGCCCCTTTTGCCATTCAGTGAAGCCCTCACCGATGTCCTTTTGGGTACTTGGTCCAAACCCAAAACAGGAGCTCCTGTGACTAGGACTATTGCACACCGCCATCGGCCTGCCCCAAACGACCCTAAATTCCTGACCCAACACCCCACGTCTGAGAGTCTTGTCATTTAGGCTTCCTCTTCCTCAGGGGCATTCCCTTCCGCACCCCTGGATATGGAATCAAAAAGGCTGGAACAATTTGGGAAGAAGATGTGTTCTTCCTCCAGTCTTGCGCTGCAGCCCATTAACACTGCATGCCTTTTGGGCCCCTAGACACACTTCCTGTGAGATACGGTCGCACAAGTTCTGCCGCAGATACCAAGGAGTTCTGTGCTATTGTCTCCCAAGCTGTCACCGATGGGAGAGATGTGGCGAAGTTCACAATCCGATGTGGGCTGGACACAACCGACTCTCTGGGCAGATCGGTTGCTACAACAGTGGCCTTGAGACGCCATGCTTGGTGGCATACTTCTGCCTGTTTTTTGGGGGGATGTCCAACAGTCTCTTATGGACATGCCCTTTGATGGCTCCTGTCTTTTTGGAGACAAGGCGGACTCAGCCATGGAGATATTCAGGGACTCCTCGGCTACGGCTCGGTCACTTGGCCCTTCCGCTGGCCCTTGCCCCAACAGTCCGCCTTTTGCTGCTTTCGTGGCCACAGAAGGGGCTCCCTGTCATATCACCAGCCCAGCCACCATGTCACCCATGCTGTTAAGCCACTGCTTGGCCGGGGATGCGAAATCCCATGTGGGTGTGGAACAGAGAACCAGAGGTCTGCCCAGTCCACCCCTGCCCCCGCTGCAGCTTCCAAACCCTCCTAGTCCGTCACCTCACTCCGATCCAGTTGGTGGCAGGATTTGCCATCACCTGCCCCACTGGGACGGTTGGGTTTTGCAGATAGTTTGAAAGGACTATTCCCTCCCCTTCGAGTCTGCCACGTCAGCCATGCCTCCATCAGGCAGCCATCTTCCGGAGGGTCATTTGGCACTTGTCCTTCAGGAAGTCGCAGCTCTCTTGGCCAAGGGAGCCATAGGGAAGGTCCCTGTGCCAGAAGTAGGTTGTGGTTGTTATTCCCGCAACTTTCTGGTGCAATGATTCCGATCTTTCAGCCTCTGTCTTGGGTTTCGGTGAGATTGACTGTGAGGCTGCTGGGCCTCATGGCCTCCTGCATCCTGCTAGTGACACATGCCAGATGGCATAAGCGGGCTCTGCAGTGGGACTTGAAGCTCCAGTGGGCGCAGCATCAGGGAAGTCTGTCCGACATGGTCCAGACTTGGAGGGTACTGCGAAAGACCTGCAGTGGTGGCTTTCAAATCCTCATTGGGTCCACAGCAGATCCCTCTCCCTTCCCCAGCCAGATCTATCCATAGTGACAGATGCATCACTTCTGGGTTGGGGGGACCACATAGGAGAGGCGGAAATCAGAGGCCGCTGGTCTCCGGTGGAGTCTGGGCTCCATATCAATCTTCTGGAGCTCCGGATAAGCAGGCTTGCGTTGAAAGCATTTCTTCCCTGTCTCAAAGGGAAAGTAGTGCAAGTGTTCACGGACAACACTACTGCCATGTGGTACTGCAACAAACAGGGCGGAGTAGGGTCCTGGACCCTTTGTCTGGAGGCACTACGCCTCTGGACAAAGCTGGAACATCAGGGCATTACCTTGGTGGTTCAACATCTGGCGGGCTGTCTGACCGCCAGAACGGAGGAACTCAGCTGTCGATGCATGTCATGCTCCATCCAGAGGTGATGCAAGATCTCTTTCAGCAGTGGAAAGAGCCTTGGTTAGATCTGTTTGCCTCCGCAGAGAATGCTCAATGTCTTCTGTTTTGCATGTTGGAGTTTCCAAGGTGGCACTCGCTCGGAGACGCTATTCGTCTCAAGTGGAACTCTGGCCTCCTTTACACCTTTTCGCCTTTACCACTTCTGCCCAGAGTTGTGAAGAAGATCAGGAATGACCGGGCCCAAGTTATCTTGGTGGCTCTGGACTGGGCACGGAGAGTATGCTATCCAGAGCTATTGAGCATGGTCAGCTATCCTCCACTCAGATTGCCTCTTCAAGTGGATCTTTTGTTGCAGCAACAGGGGGAACAGGTTCCCCACCTGACCCTGTCCAATCTCCTCCTTCATGCATGGAGATTGAGCAGTGGCAGTTAACGACTTTTGACCCAAAGTCTTATCTTGGCAGCCAGGCGTCCCTCCACCAAAACGGTATACGCCTGTTGTTGGCATAAATTTGTGGCGTGGTGTACCAACAAATCTGTTGAGCCCCTCTCTGCTCCTCTACTTGAGGTTCTTTTGTTCATTCTTTCTTTGACCCAGCAGGGCTCTCCTTTGGACACCCTTAAAGGGTATTCTATTGGCTTTCTTAGGCTACCTGATCAGCCCTCACTCTTTAAATCTCATATTGTCAATCAATTCCTTAAAGGTCTCACCCATTTATTTCCTCCCACTCCATTTAGCATCCCTCAGTGGGACCTCAATCTTGTCCTTACTTAATGTCTACTCCCTTTGTGCCTTTACGGCTCTTCACTTTAAAATCTGTTTTTCTTGTTGCCACTTCTGCTCGCAGAGTGCGTGAGCTTCAAGATCTTTCTTCAAAGCCTCCTATTTTGTCTGTGCACCCTGACAAAGTGGTGTTGCGCACTAAGGCTTCCTTCTTTCCCAAGGTTATTACACCTTTTCATGTTGGCCAGTCAATCACCTTGCCTACTTTTTACGCACCCCCACATTCTTCCCATGATGAGGAGAGAGACCACCATCTGGACCCAAAAAGAACATTGCGTTCTATCTAAATCGCGCAAGATTTCCGGGTGGACGATCAACTCTTTTTCGCGTATGTGGGTGCGAAGAAAGGGAAGTTGTTGCAAAAATATACCATCTCTCGATGGGTACTTCTTTGCATAAAGATGTGCTATGCTTTGGCCAAAAAGCAACCCCCTGAGGGCTTGTGCGCTCATTCCACCAGAGCAACTCATGCTTCCACTGCGTTAGCATGCGCAGTTCCTGTCCTGGATATCGGCCAGGTGGCTACGTGGGCATCCATACACACGTTGGCTAAACATTACTGCCTGGACAGTCAGGTCCCTCGGGACGGCTACTTTGGTTGTTCGGTCCTGCAGATCTTTCTAGTATGATCTTGGTTCGCAGCCCACCTCTGAGGATGGCATTGCTTGGGTATCTATTCTAAGATAAGGAGTCTGCAATTAAAACTCTCTATTAGATGTACATGTTACTTACATTTGGTAACAAAATATCTGACAGAGACACATTCTAGTTGCAGATTCCTTTCCAACCCACCCATCCTCCCAGCTTGTGAACTGATTTCTAGGGACAGGGATTCCTCCTTCAGGTCCTTAGCTCTGGTACACCAATCTCAGTGTTCTTAACGGCTCTGCGCTTTGGTGTGGAAAGTCAGTAAAAGAAACTGACGTCATTGCACTGAGGTGGAGTCTATGTACTACCCCTGATGTCATCACGGCAACTACGACGACGCCCGCGGAGTCTACTGACACCACCTACCGATGCACAAGGGTATTGCTTGAAGAAAAAATCTCCGGATCCACGCCTGGGGAAATTCTAAGGTAAGTAATTTACAACTAGAATAAGTCTCTACAGAAATTTTGTTACCGAAGATAAGCAACTTGTACTCCAGGTTCTTCCACTTAGAAGATGAAGACTCACTAGGGAAAGGGTAGTCTCATCCTCTTTCGTTTGGGGAGGGGGATAGTGAGAGAGGAGGCCTCTTTTTGCATGGTTAGCGCCCCACTTTTTGTCTGATGTTGATGTGTCCTGGAATTTGTAGTGCCCAGGACCCATGCTAACCAGGTTCCCTGGGCCAGACCTCTTTCCCTAAATCTGTTGTGATGCTTGGCACAATTGGATACACTCTTAAATATCACTTTAAGTCCCTAGTAAATGGGCACAGCTGTACCCAGGGTATGGGATATTGGGGGTAGGCCCCTGAGGACAGCAGCACTGACTGTGCCACCCTCTACTGTCCTGCACCCAGCACTGCCAGTGCAAGCTGAGTGTACTGGGGCAAACTTAAAAAGACAAACTCAACATGGCACACTCCCTGTGTGCCCTGTCCACCCTACACTGCATATGCCATGGGTAAGTCACCCCTCTAGCAGGCCTTCCAGCCCTAAGGCAGGGTGCACCATAGTATATGTGAGGGCATAGGTGTGTGAGCAATATGCCCCCTCTGTGTCCTTGCCAAACCTGGGACATAGTGAGTGAACAGAGCAGCCATTTTTAGTACGTGTACTGGACACTGGTAAAAAACAAGATTCCCAGTTACATGATGGCCACTCTGCACCCTGGGTTGTTTGGTATCAAACAACTCCGCATGATAAATCCAAAGTGGTGGCAGTATTGGATTTATGCCTAAATGTACCCAGGGGTCACCTTAGAGGTGTCCCTTGCAAAAGCTAACCCAACTGGCATGGTTGCTGACTGGTTTCATCCAGCATGCCACCTCCAGACAGCCAATACACAAACAGTGGGGGAGAGCCCTGTCTCTCTGGTTTGTGAGACAATGCCCTTCCTGGGTGGAGGACCTAACACTCCCTCCCTCAGGAATGTGCACTCCCCTGGCGGTGAACTTCAAAGGGCTACTGCCTTTGAAACCTAAGCCCCCAGGCCTGCTGCTAGCAGCCGTCCCCCCCCCCCCCCTTGTCATCCCCCACTTTTGGCAGGAGCAAAGGTGGGAAACCACACAAAGGGTAGGAGGAGGAGTCTTATTGAGCATGCACCACCCCTAGGGTCTTGGAGGAGAAGTGGACCCTCCATTTCATTTCTCTCCATGTTGGATGGCAGGAAAATAGCTAATGAGGTTTAGGGTAGTGACCCTTCCCACAGGAAGTGGTCACTGTAGTTGGTGTAGCCACCCCAGGGTAAGTGTCCCCTTGGACACTACCAGGACCCTCCTAGAACGCCCACTAAATTCAGTACTTAGTGGGCTCCCCTAGACCAAGAAATCAGATTCATCAGGAAGAAAAGAAGACAGCACCAAAGAACCCGACAGCATGAGATCAGAGCACCTACTGCACCTGAAGAGGCTCCAAGACCCCGGCTTGCTGCACCAGAGTCCCAACAATCACCGCTGCGGAGGAGCAGACCACTGGACTGACCTCAAAAGACCCAGAGGACCTCCAGGCTTCGCAAATAGCCAGAGATATCCCAACTGAGTGGAGGCACCACTCAAAAAACCAAAGACACCTGCAATGAACCAGCAAACCAGTGAGGGTCACTTCACCGACCGGCCGATATCGCCGCAACAGGATGTCGCAGCTGGACCCTATTGCTCACCAACAACAGCCCGGACAAGACCTACAAGTATACAATTTGGTCGCACTGCGCCCTCCCGTGGCCTAGTTGTGCCAATACCCTAGGTACTGGTCAGTGCACGACCGACAACAGCAAAAACAGCTCACGCAGAGCTGCAACTGGACCAGGCGGAAGCCCTAGTTGAGGGACGGCAGGAACATCCCAGACCTCCCACCAGAGTGCCCTCCTCGTCCCGCAAGGCCCCCGGAAGAAGACTTAACTCCAGCTTCAAAGGGTTCCATTGTGCACAGCCTCCAAGACCTCCAACTTGTCCTGCATCCTGCCAGCATGAGCCCTGCATCGCGGAACCAGCTGCGTGCCACGGGTCCCTCATCCCTTGCGACCTCGATAACCCAAGGGGACCCTAAGGCACCAGCTTTAAATTTTCAAACCACCTCCCTTTCCAGGGGGCCCTACAAGTGGCCCTGTGCCAAGAGACTTTCCATCTCTGCTCCCACCGGAACTGAGAGCCGTCCGAGGTTCTCCAGCTGGCACAAGTTGTTGTTGTGTCCGCAGACCTACCTGTAAAGTGTCTACTGGGGAATGACTTGGAGACTTCAGCTTGTAGAATTGGAGGCCCATGCATCAATGCTGGGCATCCCAGGGCATATTTTTGCATTGACCAGGGCACAGACCAAGAAGCAAAAAGATCAGGGAAACTTGGAGCCTGGAACAATGCCCAAGAACTTCAAAAAGCCAAGGGTAGAAAAGGCAACAAGTTTCCCTCTACCAAACCCTTCTTTGAAGATTCCCCGTTTGAGGAGGAGGAATCTATTTCCTTGGCAGAACCTACACCTGAGGAGCTGGAAGCTGATACAGCTGAGCTCTTAGGTGCAGGGGGGGCTTGAGGCGCCAAGTTGTCCTTCAAGAAGCGGGGATGTCAGGTGGCACCCATAAGGTGTACTGGTAAGACAACCTCTTATATTCAGGGAACCCGAACCTGGTGCCACCAGGATATTGGTAGTACTTCTGCAATATAGAGAATTTTTCTTGACCCTGGCACATGACATTCCCCTGGCAGGTCACTTGGGGGCAAAGCAAGACTTGGACAGATTTGTCCCTCACGTTCACTGGCCCCACATGTCAGAAGATTCTAAGGAGTTTTGTCGCTCCTGTGCCACCTGTCAAGCCAGGTGGCACCCCAAAGCCCCCCCTAATTCCACTTCCAGTGGTTGAGATCCCTTTTGAGAGGGTTGGGGTGGATATTGTTGGCCCCTCAGACCCATCCACAGCCTCTGGGAACAGTTGAGGTGGTCCATATCTCTACAGGGAATGGATTATACAGTGGAACATAGATCTAAGCGTTACCACTCCAATGCAGATGGACTCACCAGATCATTTCCACTTAGACAATCAAGACTCATATGGGCGAGATTAGTCTTCTTGTCCTTCATTTCGGTGTGGGGGGTGTAGGAAAGTACCATTTTTCTTGGCATGGTTGCCACCATTTTCTGCCTGTTGTCAGTGTGTTTGACTGTGTTCACTGGGATCCTGCTAACTAGAACCCCAGTGATTATGCTCTCTCCCTTCTAATTTGGTAACTTAGTTATTTTCACCCCAAATTTGGCATACTGGTGCCCCCATGTAAGTTCCTAGTATATGGTACCCAGGGCATTGGGGTACCAGTGGAATCCAATGGGCTGCAGCATGTATTATGCCACCCATGGGGAGCCCATGCAAAGTGTTCTGCAGGCCAGCCATTGCACCCAGTGTGAAAGGGTGCATGTACCCTTTTCACTACAGGTCACTGCACCAGGTCACTGTAACTCACCCCTATGGCAGGCCCTCATAGCCCAGAGGGCGGGGTGCAAGTACATGTGTGTGAGGGCACCCTGCACTAGAAGAAGTGCCCCCACGAACCCCAGTTCCGTTTTCCTGGACTTTGTGAGTGTGGGGATGCCATTTTATGTATGTGCTGGACATAGGTCACTACCTATGCCCAGCTACATAATGGTAACTCCAAACCTAGGCATGTTTCGTATCAAACATGTTGGAATCATACCTGAATACTGTTGCCAGTTTTGGAAGTATGATTCCATGCACTATGTGGGCTCCTTAGAGGACCTGCAGCATTGCTCTTACATGCCTTCTGGGCATTTCCAGGCAGCCCAAGCTGCTGCCACCCTCAGACAGGTTTCTGCCCTCCTGCTGCTTGATCAGCTCAAGCCCAGGAAGACAGCACAAAGGATTTCCTTTGGGGGAGGGGGGGCAACACCCTCTTCCTTTGGAAATAGGTGTTACATGGCTTGGGAGCGGTAGCCTCCTCAAGCCACTGGTATGCTTTGAAGGGCACATTTGGTGCCCTCTGTGCATAAACCAGTTTACACTGGTTCAGGGACCTCCAGTCCCAGCTCTGGAGCAAAACTGGACAATGGTAAGGGGAGTGACCAAAACTAGAGGGTCTCTGGGTTCTGCCATCTTGAATCCTAGGTTGGCAGGAACCTCTGGGAGCATCTGAGTGGCTAGGTCAGGCAGGTGGCGTCCTGATAGGTGGTATCCTGGCTAGGTGACCAATCCCCCTTTTAGGGCTATTTAGGGTGTCTCTCTTGGGAGGGTCCTCAGATTCAGCTTGCAAGATTCCAGCAGGACTCCTCTGCAACCTTACTTTGATTCCTAGCCACTGGAACCACAACTGGACACTCCAGGAACCTACAATCTGCATCCACGGTGAGGACTCTGCTTGCAACATTGTCTCCACTGCTCCTTCCAGCTTCTGCAGCAGTTCCCTGGCTGTGTATCCTCTGAGGGTGGCAAATCTTCAGTCTGCACGAGAAGGAAGAAAGAATCTCCCTTGGAGTGAAGGAGTCACCCCTGCATCTGCAGGCACCAACTGCAACGACGATCAGCTGCATGGATCTCCTCCCATCCTGAGCTACGTGGATCCTACATGACAGGTGGTGGTCTGGAGATGTCCTCATGGTCCTCTCTGCCAGATGTCCAACTTTGGTGGAGGTAAGCCCTTGCCTTTCCACACAGAACAGTACCCCAGTGCATTGCGTCTCTTGCAGCTGCCAAGGCTTGTTTGCATCTCCTCCAAGGGATCATAAGGCTCCGTGTAGCCCAGCCTCCAGAACTCCTTCCTGTGACACATAGCCCTCTGCATGCTTCTCCTGCAGCATGGGACCCTTCTCCAGTAGTGCTGCGTGGGCTCCTGTGACTTCTGGGTCCTCTGTTACTCCTGTGAACCCTGTGGGTTGAGTCCTCTTGGACCTTGCTGGTCCCCAGCAGCTCCACTTTTGCTTCACCGTGACTTCTGCCTTTGCCAAGGCTTGTTGGTGGCTTTTCAACGCCACTGACCAACCGCAATCATACATCTGGCGTGGGACTTCGACTGCATCCTCCAGGAACTCTGCACCTGCTCCAGGGCTGTATTCCTGACCTGGCTGTCTTTGTCCTGTTGTCGACCAACTCCTGCATTCACAGCTGGGTGGAAAATGGCTCCTACTGCCCCTGGACACTTCTGTGACTTCTGGACTTGGTCCCCTTCTTCCACAGGTCTTCCTCTTCAGGAATCCACCGCTGGTTTCTTGCAGTCTTGTCTGAGTATTGCATTTTCTTCATTGTCTTCCTTTTGGGTGGTTTAGGGAAAAGCTAGTAATTTACTCCTTTGCTCCTGGTCGCTGGGGTGCACTGTGATACTTACCTTTAGGGGTTCCTAGTACCCCCAGCTCCCCTCTAAACAATGAACTTACATAGGTGGGGGTCCTGTGTTCTTATTCCATTTTTGTAGTATATGATTTGGGCTCCCCATAGGACTGTTTTGTATTACTGTCTATGCCTATTGCTGATTACTAGTGTGTTTATCTAGTGTGTTACTTATCTCCTATTGGAGAGTTGCCTCTAGTTCTTTTTGGTATTGTGTCACTAAAATAAAGTACCTTTATTATTGTAACTCAGAGTGTCTTCTTTCATGTGTGTAATTGCTGTGTGACTACAGTGGTATTGCATGAGCTTTGCATGTCTCCTAGATAAGCCTTGGCTGCTCATCCACAACTACCTCTAGAGAGCCTGGCTTTTAGACACTGCCTACACTACACAAATAGGGGATACCCGGACCTGGTATAAGAAGTAAGTACCTCAGGTACTCGCCACACACTAGGCCAGCTTCCTACATGGACACAATGCAGTTTTGGGCCTATCCTCCCAAAAAGCTAGCCCAGGATATTGAGACTATGAATCCGATGGTTTGGCCTTTATCCTGGATTTCAGTGAGAATGACTCTGAGCTTGCTGGCCCTCATCGCCTCCTGCATCCCTCATCCTGCTGGTAACACATGCCAGATGGCATATGCGGGCTCTGCAGTGGGACCTAAAGTTCCAATGGTCGCAGCATCAGGGGAATCTCTCCAACATGATCCAGATAGCGGAGGGAACTGTAAAAGACCTGCAGTGGTGGCGTTCGATTTTGTGATTGGGATGGGGGCAGATCCCTCTCCCTTCCCCAACCAGATATCACAGTAGTGACAGATGCGTCACTCCTGGGATGAGCTGGCCACATGGGAGAGGCGGAGATCAGAGGTCTCTGGTCTCCAGCGGAATCCAGACTCTACATCAGTCTTTTTGAGCTCTGGGAGATAAGGTTTGCATTGAAAGCATTCCTTCCCTTTCTGAAAGGGAAAGTGGTGCAGGTGTTTACAGACAACTCTATTGTCATATGGTACTGCAACAAGGAGGGAGGAGTGGGGTCATGGATCCTTTGTCAAGAGGCTCTACGCCTCTGGGCGTGGCTTGAACATCAAGACATCACCCTGGTGGTTCAACATCTGGCGGGCTCTCTGAATGCCAGAGCAGACGAACTCCGCCGTCGATGCATCGTCGATCACCAATGGCGTCTACATCCGGAGGTAACGCAAGCTCTCTTTCAGCAGTAGGGAGAGTCTTGGTTAGGTATGTCCACCTCCGCAGAGAACGCACAACATCTGCTATTTTGCTCATTGGAATTTCCAAGGAGGCACTCGCCCAGCGACGCTTTTTGTCTCAAGTGGAACTCAGACTTCCTTGACGACTTCCTGCCAATATCACTTCTGTCCAGAGTTCTGAAAAAGATCAGGAACGTTCGGGCCCAAATAAACTTTGTGGCTCCTGACTGGACACGAAGAGTCTGGTATCCAGAGCTACTAAGAACGGCTACGGATCCTCCGATCAGATTCAAATCTCCCATTGTTGGAAGGTTCCTTAAGGGACTTACCAATGTGTTTCCTCCAACCCTATTCATTAGGTGCTGACTTACCTCATGTGTGCCCCTTTTGAGCCAATGCACTATTGTCCCTTGTGGCTCTTTACCATCAAGGCTGTTTTTCTTATTGCCTTCACCTCTGCTCGCAAAGTGGGTGAGCTTCAAGCACTTTCTTCCAAGTCTCCATTTTTGTCTGTCCACCCTGACAGAGTGGTGTTTCCTACAAGGGCCTCCTACCTTCCTAAGGTTGTTACCCAATCCATCACCTTGCCTACTTTTTACGCACCCCCACATCCCTCTCATGAGGAGGAGAGACTCCACCATCTGGATCCAAATAGAGCCTTGGAGCTCTATCTCAGTCATACTAAAGATTTCCGGGTGGATGATAAACTCTGTGCTGGCTATGCGGGTACAAAGAAAGGGGAGACAGTAGAGAAGCGTGCCATTTCATGATGGGTATTGCTCTGCATCAAAATGTGCTACGCTCTGGCAAAGAAACAACCCCCTGAAGGCTTGTGTGCCCACTCTGTAGGAAGCTGTCCTGGTGTGTGGTGAGCATGGTGTTATCACCTTATACCAGATCCAGGTATCCCCAATTAGTGAGTTGTAGGCAGTGTCTAGGTAGCTGTGAATGAGCAGCCAAGACTTATTTAGGAGACGTGCAAAGCTTATGCAATACCACTACAGCCACATACAGCACTTACACACATAAAAGAACCACACAGTGTTAAAGAGGTACTTTATTATAGTAACACAAATACTAAAATACTGTAAAAGCAATGCTCCACTAGGAGGTAAGTAAACACACTAATATGTACACATTAGAAGTCAGTGATTAGCATAGAAAGCAAGAGCAAATAGTAAAACAATAGAAAATACTGCAGGCCCTAGGGGGAAACTAAACCATATACTAGTAAGTGGAATGTGAAAGGAAGTCCCCCACCCAAGAAAATGGAATCGGTAGAGGGGAGCTGGGGGAACTAGGAACCCCAAAAGGTAAGTACCAGGGTTCCCCCCAGTGACCAGGAGAGGAAGAGGTAGGTACCTCGCTTTTCCCCAAACCCACAGGAGAGCTTTGGAAAAGGACTGTGCCAGACCCAGACAAGACTTGAAGAAGCCAAAAGAGGAACCTGTCAGAAGAGGACCTGCAAGAGAAAGGGACCAAGTCCAGTTGAGTTGGGGTGTCCAGCTGTGGCAGGAACCACTACCCGTCATTCTGTGGATGCAGGACCAGATCGACAGTGGATGAAGAAAGTCAGCAGTGCAGCACAGTAGCAGAAGAGGAGTTCCATAAGTGATGTCCCACGTTGGCGGTCATGTTGCAGTCAGTCACTGGTGTTGGACATCCACCAACAAGCCTTGGCGAAGAAGGTTTTGCAAGGCTGAAGAGTACCAGCAAGGCCCAGGGGACTCGACCCAAGGAGGTGAGTCCGAGGTGACCCTCAGCATCTGGGAGAGTTACAAGAAGAGGAGGCAGCCCCCACAGGCGACCCGCAGGCACAGGAGTCGTAGTGAGGCCCACTCAGCGCACCTAGAGAGGAGTTACACGTCACTGGAGCTGCAGGCAGGAGACTTTGCTTTGCTGGGAACAGTACTGGAAGCCAGGGCTACAGGGAGCCTGAAGATCCCTTGGAGGTGGATAAACAAGCCTTTGTAGCTGCAAGAGTCGCAGAGCACAGGGGTACTGTCCATCACAGAGGTGCAAGGGCTTACTGTCTCCCAAGTTGGACAGCTGGTAGAGAGGGCCAAGGGGACCACTCTAGACCACCACCTGTGATGCAGGATCCACTCAGCTCAGGAGGAGAGAAGATCCACGTAGCCGGTTGTCGTTGCAATTTTTACCTGCGGATACAGTGGAGTGACTTCTTCATGCCAAGGGAGATTCCTTCTTGCTTCTTGTGCAGGCTGAAGACTCATCACCCTCTGAGGATGCACAGCCAGGGAAATGTTGCAGTTGCTGGAAGAAGCCGGAGAAACAGCTTTGCAGAGTAGAGTCATCGCTGGAATTGCAGATTGTTAGTTCCTGGAGGGTCCATTTGCTGTCTTGGTGGCCAGAAGATGAAGTAAACGAAGAAGAGGAGTTCTGCTGGAATTTTGCATGTCAAATCTGAAGACCCACCCTAGAAGGAGACCCTAAATAGCCCAGGAAGGGAGATTGGTCACCTAGCAGGGTGACCACCTATCAGGAGGGGGCTGTGACGTCACCTGCCTGACCTGGGCACTTAGATACTCCCAGGGGCCTTCCTACCTTGGATCCAAGATGGCAGAATCAAGTGGCCACCTGGAGGAACTCTGGGCACCACCCCTGGGCTGGTGATGGACAGGGGGGTGGCCACTCTCCTTTCCATTGTCCAATTTCCCACCAGAGCAGAAACGGGGGTCCCTGGAATAGTGCAAATCAATTTATGCAAGGGGGGGGCACCAAATGTGCCCTTCAAAGCATACTGGTGGCTTGGGGAGGCTACCCCTCCCAAGCCATATAACACCTATTTCCAGAGGGAGAGGGTGTTGCCTCCCTTTCCCAAAGGAAATCCTTTGTTCTGCCTTCCTCTGCTTAAGCTGGTCAAGTGGCAGGAGGGCAGAAACCTGTCTGAGGGGTGGCAGCAGTGCAGGCTGCCCTGAAAACCCCACAAGACTGGTAGGAGCAATGCTGGGGTTCCTCTAGGGAGCCCCCAGAGTGCATGGAATCATACATCCAATACTGGCAACAGTATTGGGGTATGATTCCGACATGTTTGATACATGCCCAGGTTCAGAGTTACCAATATGTAGCTGGACACAGGTAGTACATGGGTAAAATGGCTTCCCTGCACTTACAAAGTCTAGAGAAATTGAGCTGGAGTTCATACAGGCACGTCTGCTCATGCAGGGGTGCCCTCATACACAGGTACCTGCACCCTGCCCTTTGGGCTAGCATGGATTACTATAGAGGTGACTTACAGGGACGTGGTGCAGTGACCTGTAGTGAATGCATGCACCTTTTCATGCAGGCTGCAATGGCATGCCTGCAAACACATTTTGCATGGGCTCCCATGGGTGGCACAATAAGTGCTGCAGCCCATGGAGAACCCCTGGTGCCCCAGTGCCCTTGGTACCTAAGTACCATATACTAAGAACTTACATGGGGGGGGCACCAGTATGCCAATTCTGGGGAGTGCTAAGTCCTAAGCAACCACAATTAGAGGGAGAAAGCATAGTCACTGGGTTCCTGGTTAGCAGCATCCCAGTGAACACAGTCACAACACACAGACAGGAGGCAAAAATTGGGGGTAATCATTCCAAAAAGAGAGTACTTTCCTACACACTCAACCAGAGCAATTGCTGCTTCCAGAGCGTTAGCATGCGGAGTTCCGGTCCCGTATAGCTGCCAGGCGGCAACATGGGCATCTCTGCACACGTAAATGAAAAATTACTGCCTGGACAGTCAGGTCCGCAGAGACGGCTACTTTGGTCGTTCGGTCCTGCAGGATGTTTTAGTATGATCTTGGTTCGCAGCCCACCACCGGGGATGGTGTTCCTTGGGGATCTAATCTTCGGTAAGGAATCTGCAACTGGAAGTCTATTAGATGAACACATTACTTACCTTCGGTAACGATTTATCTGGTAGAGAAATATTCTAGTTGCAGAGTCCTTACCGACCCAATCATCCTCCCGGCTTTCAAACTGATTTCTAGGAACAGGGATTTCCCTTTCAGGGCCCTAGCTCTGGCACACCAATTTCAGTGTTCTTTATGGCTCTGTGTTACTGGCGTGGAAAGTCATGAAAAGAAACTGATGTCAGTGCACTGGGCTTGCGCTTAAGTACAACTGTTTTGTCATCATGGTGACCACAGCGCCTACAACGAACGTGGAGTTGACCGACGCCACCTAACGAGGAGCAAGGATACTGCTCGAAGAAAAATCCCTGGATCCAGTCTGACGCCTGGGAAAATTCTAAGGTAAGGAATCTGCAACTAGAATATGTCTCTACCAGATAAATCGTTACCTAAGGTAAGTAACTTGTTTGTTAAGTTTAAAAAGTTATTATAGTTAGGGGTATAGTAACTTGAAGTGGACTTAGTGCCTAAAATAAATGTCCAACCTTAGTAACCTAATGAGCAGCTCAGAGGACATGGTTGTGGAACCTGCGACCTTACCTCTATCTCAAGGTGAAAGAGTTAAGAGTATGCAAAGGAACACCCTGCTGAGTAGGAAGACCTCCCCTCAGATGGGAAAGAAGTTAGAGATCAGGAGGATGAACTGCCCCCTAATCTAACTAGAGAGGATAGGGCCTCTGTGCCCCTGACTCCAAGGATAGATCTCACAGCACCTGGGTCTCCCGCAGGGGAGTCAGGTTCCTCTGGGAACACTGAGGCCAACCTCAGTGAAGAGGACCTCCTTTTAGCAAGGATGGTCAAAAGACTAGCCTTGGAGAGACAGCTCCTAGCTATAGAGAGGGAGAGAGCAGAGATGGGCTTAGTACCCATTAATGGTGGCAGCAATCTAATACCTTGGGACAGTGAGCAATCTAATTACCCTAAAATTTCCAAAGGGATTGTCCCCAATTATGAGGATAGTGATGATATCCCCAAGTGGCTCAGTCTTTGAGAGGGCTTGTGGAATGAGAAAAGTGAAAAAGTCTCATTGGAGAGCTTTTCTTTGGGAACTGTGCACTGGTAAGTGTAGGGATAGACTCCCCACACTCACTGTACCAGAGTCCATTGCGTACTTTGGACTAATCCCTGAGGAGTATAGAATTAGGTTCAGGGAGGCTCACAAAACCTCGAGCCAGTCCTGGGTTGACTTCATAGACTACTCAGTGAAAACACTAGGTGGTTGGTTAACTGGAAGTGAAGTGCATGACTATGATGAGCTCTATAATTTCTGTAAGAACACATCTTAGGTAACAGCTTTAATAAAACGTTGTATCAATATTTGGTAGATTTAGGTCCAATATCTCCCCGAGAATTTGAAAAGAAAGCACACCACTGGGTCAAGATTAGGGTGAACAAGACTTCCAATGGGGGTGAAAAAAAAAGGGGTTACTAAGCCCCCCCAAGGTTAATGGTGGTGAGACACCTAAGGATAAAAGCAGAGAATCTTTTAAAGGCCCCCAAAAACCTGCTCAGGAGGGTGGGCCTTGAACCTCTTCACCATCCACTCATGGGTACAAAGATAAAAGCTTTGATCCCAAAAAGGCCTGGAGTTTCAACTGTAGTCAGAATGGATACCAAACTGGAGACTTGGTCTGTCCCAAAACGAATCCCCCTAGTACTTTACCAGCTAGCACTGATACAGCGAGTCTCCAGGTGGGATCTACAGTGTGCCCAGAGCACATCAGAGTCCACACTGAAGCTATTTTGGTCTGCTAGGGTGGGGTAGATGTTGGCACTCTTGCTGTCTGGCCCCCTAACATGAACAAATACAGACAGCGTCCCTTGATTAATGGGACTAGAGTAGAAGCCCTGAGTGATACAAGTGCCAGTGTCTCCATTGTGACAGAAAAACTGTTTTCCCCAGGACAGTACTTAACTGGACGAACATATCTAGTTACCAGTGCTGATAATGTAACTTCAGTCCATCCCACGGCTATGGTAACATTAAAATGGGGAAAGGTTACTGGCCTGAAACAGGCAGTGGTCTCTTCTGCAATCCAGTTTGAATGACCTAGAGTCCAAAACTCAGAACACTGGGAATCCCTGAAATGGTGTGTGTGAAAACCAGAGCACAGAGCTGAGCATAGGGTGCATAAGAAGTATGGGAGCCTGGAGTAATGGACCAACCTTCCAAGATAAATGGCAAGAGGACTGGGGGACCAGCTTCTAAATAGCAAAAAGCTCAGAACCCTTCTTCCCAGGAAGAAGGCTTATCCACCCCAGAGGGGAGTGAGCCCGTGCAACTTGATCCTTGCCAAGTGGAGCTCTTGGGCCCGGTGGGCCCTCTAGGGAACAGCTGTGCCAGGGACAGAGGACCTGTCCTACTCTTTGTGAAAAAAGGCCTCCTTTTGACATAGTTAGCCCCCACTTTTTGCCTGATGTATGATGTGGCCTAGAAGTTGATAGTGCCCAGGGCCCCTGCTATCCAGGTTTCCCTAGGCCAGAGCGCTTTCCCTAAACTGTTGAAATACATTGGCACAATTGGAGACACCATTGGCTGCCACCATAAGTCCCTATTAAATGGTACTATTAAATGGTACTTAGGTGCCCAGTGCAGGAGGTACTAAGGGTAAGCCCCTGAGGGGAGCAGCACTGATTGTGCAACCCTCTAGGGCCCTGTATCCAGGTGTACCAAGCACTGCCATTGCAGTGCCCTGGTGCAAAACTAAAGTGAAAACTCGACATGGCACACTACCTATGTGCATTGTCCACACCACACTGCATACCATATAGGTAAGTCATCCCTCTGGCAGGCCTTCAGCCCTAAGGCAGGGTGCACTATATTGTATGTGAGGGCATAGCTGCATGAGCAATATCCCCTCACTGTGCCCTTGCCAAACCCGGGACATAGTGAGTGAACAGAGCAGCCATTTTAAGATACATGTGCTGGACACTGGTCAGTCTGAGTTTCACAGCAACATGATGGCCACCCTGAACCCTGGGTTGTTTGGTATCAAACAACTCAGAATGATAAATCCACACTGGTGCCAGTGTTGGATTTATTATAAAAGGTACCCAGGGGTCACCTTAGAGGTGACCCCTACAAAAGCTAACTACCCTGACATGGTTTGAACCAGCTTGCCTCCTCCAGACAGCCAATCTACAAACTCCGGGGGGAGAGATCCGTCTCTTTGGTTTGTAGAACAAAGCCCTTCCTGGGTGGAAGTGCCAACACCCCCTTGCCCCTAACCGTCTCTGAAACCCCCAGGCATATTGTTAGCAGGCAGATGGTAACCCTAGTGCAAACCCTCACTTTTGGCAGGAGCAACGGTGGGGAACTCAAACTAAGGGTAGCAGGAGGGGCCCCACCTGGCATGCACCGCCCCTGAGGTGTTGCCTGTGAGGTGGGCACTCCATTTCATTTCCCTCCATCTTGGATGGAAGAAAAATAGCCAATCAGGGATAGGGAAGTGACCCTTCCCACAGGAAGTGGTCACTTTAGTGGGTGTAATCACCCAAAGGCAGGTGACCCATCGGTCACTACGATGTTCCCCCTGAAACACCCACTAAATACAGTATTTAGTGAGCACCCCTTGACCAGGAAATCCGATTTGTTAGAAGAAGCCCAGCACCAACAATCACTGAAGCTCTCGAACTGTGGACCTGCTGCATCCAAGAAAAGGTGCCAAACCCTGCCTGCTGCACCCAGGACCCGACAATCACGGCTGAGGAGCTGCTAGAGAACTTTAGAAGAACCCCAGAGGACCTCCAGGCTTTGCAAATCGCCCAAGAGCTCTCTTCAGAGTGGAGGTACCACTCTACAACTCAAATAAACCAGCAAGCCATTGAGGGTCACTTCACTGACCAGTCGCTAACTGCCAAACTGGATACCACAGCTGGCCCAAACTTCATCCCGATGACCACGAGGACAAACCCTGCCAGTGTGCCCCTAGTGGCCAAACCGTGCCAATACCCTGGGTGTTGGTCAGCTAACGTCGGACACCGAGCAAAACAGCCCGCCCGGGGCTGCAATCTGACCAGGAGGAAGCCCAGTCAAGAGACTTCATGAGCACCCCAGGCCTCCCACCAGAGTGCCCCTGTTGTCCTGCAAATGACCCTTGAACCAACTTATCTCCTGCTCCAGAGGGCATCATTGTGCACAGCTCCTGGCTCACCCATTCACTCTGCATCCGGCCGCCCTGTCCCCTACACCACAGAACCTGCTGTACCCTAAGGGTTCCCCACCCATTGTGAGCTCGAGACTCCAAGGGGAACCCAAAGATCCAACTTTAAACTTACCTGTACAGTGCTTTCCAGGTGGTCTCCAGCATTGACCCTGCACCAGCTCCAGACGAAACCGGGAGCTACCCAAACTTCTCCAGCTGGCACAGTGTACCCATCAACAACCTCAACCAACGTGCAAAAGATAAACTTGGTAAACCAACTGTACGAATTTATATACATTTTTAAAGTTGATCCACCATTAATTCCTATGGTGTGTAATTACGCACAAAAAGACTATTTTCATTAAAGTTCAAAAATTCATATTTACCAAAGTACTTACCAATTTTGATAATCTTGATCCTAAAAATTATATAAAAATCTAAAGTATTTTTATAAATTGGTCACAAGCTATTCCATTGAGTGTGTTTGTTGCAAGATTGAAGCTGTGAGTCCAACAAATGCTTTGCACTTCTCCAGATTGACCTAACGGCTCCACCAAGCTACCTTAAAAATGAGAGCATTGGGTGATCTAGTTTTTACCCCTGTTAACCAACGTGTGGTTGCCTGGACCACCTGTACAGTGTGCCTAGCTTTGCACACTACATAGAGAGCCAGCCTCCTCCATTCTTAAAAGACTTGTGGCAGCAAGCTGCTGCGCAGGAAAAGAGAGATGTCAGAGAACACTTGGAATAGGCTAGTCAGCCATTTATATTGGCCCAGTATGTCTCAAAAGGTGAAGGACTTTTGCAGCGCCTGTGTCACCTGCCAAGCCGGTGGGAAGGCAGGTGGCCACCCAGAGGCTCCCCTAATTACACTACCAGTGGTTGGGGTTCCCTTTGAAAGGGTTGGTGTGGACATAGTGGGTCCACTTGAACCACCCACAGCATCAGGAAACCAATATATACTGGTAGTAGTGGATCATGCCACCAGGTTTCATTAAGTAATTCCCCTTAGTTCTACTACAGCCCCTGCAGTAGCCAAAGCCCTCATTGGTATCTTTACCAGAGTAGGGTTTCGTAAGGAGGTGGTTTTTGACAGGTGCCAACTTCATATCAGCGTGCCTGAAACACATGTGAAATGAGTGTGGGGTGACCTACAAGTTCACCACAACATGCCATCCACAAAACAATGAACTTGTTGAAAGGTTCAACATAACATTGAATGGCATGATCACTCCCTGAAAAGCTCAAAAGGAGATGGGATGTCCTTTTGCCATGCTTGCTTTTTGCCTACAGGGAGGTGCCTCAGATGGGAATCGAGTTTTCCACTCTTTGAATTTCTGTTTGGCATTCCTGCTAGGAGACCACTTGCTCTTGTGAAAGAGGGATGGGAGAGACTTCTCTGTGATTCTAAGCAAGATGTGGTGGATTATGTACTAGGCCTATGTTCCTAGGTGACAGAGTACATGAAGAAAGCATCCAAAAACCTTGAGGCCTGCCAACGGCTCCAGAAGCAGTGGTATGACCAAATTGTTGCACTGGTGGAGTTCAGACCAGAGCAGAAGGTGTGGGTTCTAGAAACTGTGACTCCAAAGGCACTTCAGGACAGGTGGAGAGGCCCTAGAGAAGAGAAGGTCACCTTCTTAGTAGACCTAGGCACAAGCAGGACATCGAAAAGGGTGATCCATTTCCTGTGACAAGGCTGATGTAACTATTGTGATGGTTACTGATGAGAATCAATCAATCAGTTTTTGTAAAGCGCGGCTACTCACCAGTGAGGGTCTCAAGGCTCAAGCACTTGGGTGGAGGAGAGGGTCCTCATCCTATGAGCCTCGTCCTGAGGTTCTTCCTAAATATGGGGAGTGACTGGCTTTGTCTGAGGTGCAGGGGGAGGTTGTTCCAGCTCTTCGCTGCAATATAGGTGAAGGATTGTCCTCCGGTGGTGGTTTTGCGGATGCAAAGGATAGGATCAGGAAGCAGATAGCAAAGCTCTCCCTGACCTCCTCTCTCACAACCCTAAAGATTGGTCAGTTGGAGTGTCTACTCAGACACCCTCACTGCCCAATAGCAGGCTGACTGCAGGCAAGTGCTGCAGCTGTATGTAGACCCCTTCTCCGTATCCCCTGGACAGCCACACTGATGTACCCATGATGGGGACACTGGAGGCAGCTTGCCTGTGAAATCCAAGATCTATTGGCAGTCTAACCAAATTAAGTAGAGCATCAAAGTTGAAATCAACAAGATGCTGGATTTAGGGGTTATTGAACCCTCTGACAGTCCCTGGGCTAGTCCATTATTCTTAGCCCCCAAGACTGATCCCCAGGGTGTAAAGAAAGAAATTAGGTTTTTGTGTGGACTGTAGAGTTCTCAACTCTGTCACCAAGACAGATGCTCACCCCATACCCAGGGCTGATGAGCTGATAGACAAACTAGGTGCAGCAAAGATTCTCAGTATCTTTGACGTAACTCTAGGGTACTGGCAAATTCGTATGGCACCAAGAGCAAAGAAAAGACAGCTTTCTTCACACCTGATGGGCATTATCAGTTCAGTGCTGTACCCTTTGGTTTAAAGAATGCCCCTGCCACCTTCTAAAGGTTGGTGAACCAAGTCCTTGCTGGATTGGAGTCCTTTAGTGCAGCATATCTAGATGATATTGCTGCCTTTAGCTCCTCCTGGCAATGCCACCTGGTCCACCTGGGGAAGGGTTTGCAGGCCTCACTATTAAGGCATCAGAATGCCAGATAGGGAAGGGCACTGTTGTATTTTTTGGCCATCTTGTAGGTGGAGGCTAAGTGCAACCCTTACAGCCCAAGATCCAGACAATTCTGGACTGGGAAGCTCTTACCACCCAGACTCAAATCAGGGCATTCCTGGACTTGACTGGATATTACAGGAGGTTTGTGAAGGGATATGGCTCCACTGTGACACCCCTCCCCCCCCCACCACAGAACACACCTCCAAGAAGATGCCCAGAAAAGTAAACTGGACAGTTAGTTGTCAAAAGGCCTTTGACACCCTGAAACAGGCAATGTGCTCAGCACCAGTTCTCAAAGCTCCAGACTACCCTAAGCAGTTCATTGTGCAGGCAGATGATTCTGAACATGGGATAGGAGCAGTCCTGTCCCTAACCAATGATGATGGCTATGACCAACCTGCTTTTAGCTTTTATTAGCAGGAGATTGCTCCCCGGAGAAAAGTGTTGGAGTGCCATTGAGAAGGTGGTCTTTGCTGCGGATGGGTCCCTGAAGAAGTTGAGCCCATACTTGTTTGGTACTCACTTCATTGTTCAAACTGACCACAGACCTCTCAGATGGCTTATGCAGATGAAAGGTGAGAACCCTTAATATCTGAGGTTGTCCATCTCCCTACAGGGAATGGACTTTACAGTGGAACATAAACCTGGGATCTTTTAGAGATGACCCCTGTATTTCACCCAATCCTCTAGTGTGAGGCTGACTGATCTGTGGCAACCTGCCACTAACAGACAAGTTTCTGACCCCATGGGTTGAGAGCCTTTGTGCTCTCTGGGGTAAGGAACAAAGCCTGCTCTGGGTGGAGGTGCTTCACTCATCCCCCTGTAGGAACTGCAACACTTGGTGGAGAGCCTCTTGTTACTCTGCCCCAGGGTACTCCAGCTAGTGGAGATGCCCACTCCCCTGGACCAAGCCCCACTTTTGGCAGCATGTCCAGCAGGAAAGTTTGTAAACACCAGGAGGAGTGTCCACCCTAAGCTGGGACCACCTGTAGGGTGCCCGATGCTGTGCCGCTGAGGGTGTGTGTTTGGTGCTGACCTGTGGCCTCCACGGTGCTGATCTACACCCCCCAGTCTGTGCCCTGAAGTCATGGGTACTTACCTGCAAGCTGTTTCTTTCTAAGTGCCCCCAGTCTCCATAAGATTCCATTTGGCGCCCAACATCAACTTCAACCCCTGCACCCAACTTACCCTGTGTTGCTGGTGGTGCACCCTGGGTGTCTTCCTAAACTTTGCCCTGTGGACACCCTAACCCCTGAAGACTGGGAGTGTACGTCCAGTACTTACCTGCACACTGTGTTGTTACTTTTCCTCCCCTAGGACTGTGTTGCTTTCAATGAAAAATTGCACTGTCTCTACTTTTGAAATTGAAAAGTATTATTTACCTGAAACCTGTTTTATCTGTAAATTTGAAACAAAGTGCATTTGATACTTGGAAGTGATACATTCTTGAAACAGTACTTACCTGCAAGTAAGTACTAGATCCCTTTAGTTCTAGAAATAAAGTAACAAAGTATATATATATATTTTTATACATAAAACATTGCCCTAGGTTTAGTCATTGAGTGTGTGCCTCATTACTTGACTGTGTGTGTACAACAAATGCTTAGCACTAACCTCCGATAAAGTATATTTTTTGATACATAAAACATTGTCCTAGAGCTAGCCATAGGGCGTGTGCCTAATTCCTTGACTGTGTTTGTACAACAAATGCTTAGCACCACCCTGTGATAAGCCTAACTGCTGGACCACACTACCACAAAACAGAGCATTTGTTCTATCTACTTTAGCCTCTGTAAAGCCTCTGAGGATCCACTGGACTCTGTGCACACTATGCATTACTTTGGTATAGTATATACAGAGCCAGCTTCCCACATCGTGTCTATGTTCTCTCCCTCCTGGTCCTGAGTCGTGTCAGTGGTTTCTGACTCACCTCCAATAGAGATCTGTAAAGCCACGTCAGTTGCCGATGTGCGGAGCCTAATGTAAGCAGTAGGTGAAGCACTGCATACTCCAGGGGTTCTTCTCTCCCCCTTCCCCACAGATCAGCGTACGTCCCTATCAGTGCCTCATATGTCAAGAATTTGCCATGGGGCAGAGCATGTTGCTCCTTCAGGTCGCCCAGTGGCAGAAGGACCCGTTCTGTCCAGATCCTTTATTGAGTTGGGGGTAAAGCAGTCTATCGGTGTACCGTGGGGTAATCTCACTACTGGTAAGTTTGATGTATATAATGGCACCCTTTGTGTTCTTACTTTACTGCGACGCTAGCAGTATAGCGCCACCCAGAGTAAGACACCAGGTCTCACTGCTGGTACATCTGGGTGTAGTAATTTAGCCAGTAGTAGTCCCTGATGTGGCATTAGGCCAAGAAGGTTCGGGTCGTCCCTGCTTGTGTCATCTAGCCACTTTGCCACCCATTGGAGCTGCGCTGCTAGAAAGTACAACTCAAAATCATTCATGGGGCCAGAAGGTCTGCAGAGTTCCTATAGAACTCGGCAGGGAGTCCATCTGGCCCTGGGGTTTTACCTGTGGCCAGCTCGTTAATAACTTGTATAATTTCCTGCACTGTCACCGGACCTCCAGTATTACTTTGTGCTTCTTGCTCCATTGTTGGGAGAGTGAGGTGGTTTAAGAACTCATCTTGTGCCCTATCTGGAAGGGTTTCTGGGTTGCTGTACAATGTAGTATAGCAATTGCGGAACTCATGATTAATTTGTTCCGGAGCATAGATATGCGCACCTGTTGTTGTTGTTAGATGTGTAATCAGAGTGCTGTGTAGTTCTGGGCAAACAATCCAGGCCAGCATCCGTCCAGACTTACCTTCCATGTCATATATTTTGGCTATTTATGTGGTATATTTATGACATCTCAGTTTTTCTAATATAGCATTATATTGGTGTTTCGTGTATATGAGGAGTTTATGCGAGGCCTGGTACCCCCCTCCACCCCAGGGTGTTCCTAAGCAAATACAATGTGGCTTCTATATTGTGTAGCTCCGTATTCAGTGCTTTACTGACATCTACAGCGTGCAACATGCAACAGCCCCAGACTGCCACCTTCAAGGCCTCCCATTCTGTGAGTACGGATGTTGTTGTGCTGTGATTCATCATGAAATACTCAGTGATGGTTGTGTGTAATGTTTCTCTGTAGGAGGGTTCTTCTAGAGCTGCAGGCTGTAAGCACCTGGTGGAGATGGCATCTGCTTTCCAAGGTTTGTAGTCCCAAAAGCAGTGGAGCTATTGTCCACTATCATTCAGCCCAGATATTCCGTAGACTTAACATTTCGTTTTGGCACAGCCTACTAGAGCAGAGGAACCTATCCAGTCTAATGTGTAGTGCATTCAAGTGTGAATAAAATGAGTAGTCCCGCTCTCTTTAATGTTGTTCATGACAGGCATCTAGTAAGTCCCAGTGCTGCTGCATTCTCTAAAGCCCTGTGCTAGCCTGTGGGCCGGAGTCCCTGGCAAGGGGGGTCCCAGTTGGCCTGGTCCGGGGCTTCCCCATGATGGTCGGATAGTGTGCCTGTATTTAACAGTAAGTTATGTAGGAGCAAGTATGTTTATACCACAATCTGGGACCCCTTCCTGGGGTGAGGCAATTGTAGTAGCATAACGGTCTATCTTATCAGTGCCTTGTGGTCATTGCTTCACTGTTCCAGTGTTCTGACCAGAAGATTCAAGAGAGGTCGCAGGGCAGAGTTATTTGTAAGTAGTTAGTCATGGCACTGAAACTGGTCTCTGTGCTGACGGAGGTGGTCGGTCTGTATCATCTGGAGACTTTGTGGGATCGTTTAAAGGGCATGGGCCATTTCTCTTAGGTGTCTTCCTCATGGATACCATTATGGTGTGGGTCCTTCAGTATGAGTCCGTAATCCGGTTCACAGCAGCTGCCAGTGGTGGCGCATCCAGGTGTCCCAAACAGTAGTCACAGGGGTGTTAGTTCACACATGTGGATATGGAGGCACAGTGTAACCCACCCAGTCTCAGGATTAGGTGGTCTCATAGATGTCGGGCAGCTGAGTGTGATTAGAGATGCCATAGAGCCTCCAGTATGCCGTTCTTATTACTCCCACCTATTCTCCTCATTAGTGCTGGGTGGGAGCCTGCCGGGGCCTCTCAGAGGGGGTGATCCCTATCTGGGTGTCCCTGCTGCAGTATTGCAGTGCGTCTCACTGTGTGGGCCGCTGTGGAGGCAAGGCTCACTGCTTGGAAAAGGAAGCCCCATTCAGCAGGGCCTCACCACTGCAGTTTATGGCATTTGTTGGTTGGGGGTGGGGGGGGCTGTGAGCGCTGGGGTCACCTGCAGTGACTCCACCACTCACTTGGGCTTGTGAGGGAAGCCTAAAGCTGGGCAGTTGGGGTGCCCTTATCCCTACAGATACACACGTTGGTTCCCGATGTGCAGAGCTGTAGGTGCCTCGCTTGCCTCACTCCGCCTCGCCCATCCTTCCGCGGCCCGTGGATGTGGGGTCTCAGGTCCCGCTTACCACATTCGGCGAGCCGCGTGGCAGGCTGGCAGTTTCCAGTGCCGCTTCCGGCATTCACAGATGCACACCTTTCCCTGTAATATAGAGCCTTCAACTGGGCCTGGCCACAGGCCTATCGCAAGCCGCCTCTAGTCCAGGCAGAGCCACACAAGACTCGCAGCAGTAGCCCCGCTTAGCTGAATTTCTATGGATTTGTACGTTTAAAATGCTAGCCCAACTATAACGTCCATGTAACCTTTGTTTTTTAAGTAAATTTGTATGGTTCTTTTCATTCTGTTTACTAACTAAAACATCCCTGTAACCTTTGGCTTTTTTAGTGTTTGTTATGTTTTTTAGCATAAATTAATTTTAATTACTATACGTTGATACAGCCACCTCCCTTACACAACTTAAGCCCTAAAAACACATTACCACCCATCCCCACCCTAAACCCTAAAAATTCCCTTACCTCCCAAAAACCCATATCCTCCCTAAAACCAAAAATACCCTTGCCACCCAAAAACCCATACCCACCTTAAACCCTAAAAAATTCCTTGCCACCCAAAAACTAACACCCTTCCTAAATCCCAAAATACCCTTGCTTCCCAAAAACCAATTTCCTTAGTAAAGCCTATAAATTCCCTTGCCACCCAAAGATCCATACCTACCCTAAACCCTAAAATACCCCTTGCCACCCAAAAACCCATACCCACCCTAAACCTTTACAGTCCACTGGCCCCTAAAAAAAAACATATTCACCCTAAATCCCCAAATTACCCTTGCCATTCAAAAATCCATGCTCACCCTAAAATTCCCCTTACCACCCAAAACCCATACACACCCTAAACCATAAATTGCCCTTGTCCCCCAAAAACCCCTACCCACCCAAAACCCTAAAATTACCCTTGTCACCCACAAACCTATACCCACCCTAAACCCTAAAAAAAATCACTTGCCACCCAAATACTAATATCCATCCTAAACCCGAAAGTTACCCTTGTCATCCAAAAACCCATAGCCACCCTAAAAAACCCTTGCCACCCAAAACCCATACCCAAACTTAACCCTAAAATTACCCTTACCACTCAAAAACCCAACACACCCTAAACCTAGGTAGTTATAGTTAGGACCATGTTTCCATACAAAACGCGTATTGCCCATATCTTTGGCACCTGTGCCGAATCTTCACAACATTTTCCAAAAAAGTGGCCAGATGTATCTTGTTGTGCATGTAAAGTTTCATGGTGATCTGTCAAGCGGGGGCAGAGAAAAGGGGGGGGGGGTAAACAAAATGTTGCGTTTCTCATGTAATTCCCACGTGACCTTTAGACACAACTACAGCCCGAACCGCTGGATGGAATTACATCAGATTAGACGGCTTGCTTTCGGTATTCAGATCACACTTGCGCTTATTTGGTGTAATCCCTTTCAGTAGTTTTTGAGATATTAAAGGGAAAATCAATCTTTATATCTAAAGACATGGATCCTTTGCTAATAAATTGTGAAAATTTGCGAATTTTCACGAATACACGTGCAAAAAGAAGTGCTGTAATTGGCTGCCCGGAACTTGATTAGAAAGCTGCGGTCGCCATTTTATTTCATGGAACACGGTCCCCAGAGGTGAAAATCTTAATTGAAAGTGCCGTAAGTAGTCAGGATGAAGGTACGCTAACCCCAGGGGTGTGATGTAGGTGGGTTTTAGGGGCAAATTATGGGTTTGAAATAATTCCGTGTCACCGCTTGCGATATTTGCCAAAATTCACGAATTTTCACAAAATATTTGTGAATATGAAAAATTTGAAAGAATAATCACATTAATTCATACACTAATTCATTCACTCATACATACACCCAGAAACTCATTTGCCTACTCACACACCTACTCAGACACACACGCACCCACTCAGGCCCACTCATAGACTCACACACCCACTTTCAGACCCAGTCAGACACTCACGCACCCACTCACAGATCCACAGAGAGAGACAGGCCCTGTGGTCAACCTGCGCTGCACACGGCCTAAGGCCTTGCATAGCGTGGGGTTGGGTGGTTATAAGGGCTTGACTGCAAGGCCTGGCAGCAGGCCAGGCCTTGTGACCAACCCTCGCTATGCACAGCCAAAGGCCGTGCGTGGCAGGGGTTGGAATAATGTATACCAATGTATATTACTTTGTTAAAAAAAAACATAAAAATTCACTGAAAAAAACAAAGGTTACAGGAGCGTTATAGTTCTATGGTTTTGCATGAGTAAATTCAGAACCTAACTATAATGTCTCTGTAACCTTTAGTTTACACCAGAAAAAAAAGCACAATCTCCATAATCTGCAGAAGAAAATCGAGCTTTCTGACAGATTTGATGTAATTCCGTCCAGCAGTTGGAGCTGTAGTCATGTTCAAAACTCCTATGAGAATAAACATGGAAAATGTGGGGGGCATGGCCACGCAAGATGGCCTGACCTATGTAGTAGCCCCATACCCTGCTTTGGGACTTCGGTGAGCACCATTTTCTGCGGTGCGAGGAGGCCTGGCCTGAGCCGTGTCGAGAGAGCGGACGAGCACAGTGCAGGGGAGGCCTTAGCTCGGCCGTCCCCGGCAGACTCTATTCCCTGTCTGGACCCTGGGCTGGTGCCTGGGCTGCCCTGGGGCAGATTCGTGTGCCCATTGGCCCCCCTGGTGTGTGCGACCCTGTGGCAGGGAGCTGGGGCGGCAGTGGAGTTCTGGTGCGCCCTACTGCTTTGTTTTGGGGAGGGGGCCGTGGCTGCGTGCCCCTGCATTGGTAGACGGTCCGGGATCAGGGCCTGGGGGCAAGATCAGAGGACATTGAGGCGCGGAGGCCCGGGTGCACAGCAGTGAACAGTTTATCCTGGGCTGTAGCGGAGTGGCAGCCCAGTGTACTGCGGCGTTATCTGGAGGGGGCGACCGAGGACGCCACTTGGAGAATAGGCATATGTGTGTTCTGGACTGGTGGAGCCTTTTCTGCAGCCTTGGTGCAGCGCCATTGTGGGAAGAAGTATGGGGCCTACAACACAGCATATATCTACCACCCCTAATTCGCATGAGGTTGGGGCTGGCTGCATGGCTACATGGACATTATAGCGGCCCGTAGTTGTGGTTATATGGGGCCAGCTGATTGACTTGCATTATTTGAAGGGTGTCACAGCTCAACAGTACTTCATCGCTTCCCCTCTTAATCAGGTACGGTGGTGATACATCCTATTATCTCTAGTTGATGTTGAGATGGGGCAGCATCAGCAAGATTCCGCGTTTGAGGGGTACACTATGGAGCAATTCACTACACCGACCCTGTTGCCGCAGCGCCATACTCTTATGGGAGGGCCTGGAGAGGTCCTGGGCACACCAGCTACTGTAAAGGAACCCTCGCGCGCTGATCTTCTGGCTGCTATATAGGGCTCTAGGCTGGCTCTTGAGGGGAAGATAGAGGCAGTGGCTGTGGAGGTGAACCTTCTCCAAGCAGACCTCCCCAAAGTATCTGATGAGGTCAAAGTGGAGGAGGGGTTCATTGTGGATTTGCAGACGGAGGTAGGCGCATTACGAAAACAGATGGCGCAGGTCACTTTCACAGTTGGGATGTTGGAGGCGAGATTGGAGGACTAAGAGGGCAGATCCTGACGGAACAACGTGCCCTTTCTTGGGTTTCCGGAGCGTGTGGAGGGTTCCACGGCAGAGGGTTTCGTGGAACGCTGGATCAGAGATGTACTGCAACCTGAAAGGCTATCTAAGGTGTTTGTGGTGGAGCATGCTCACAGGGCTCTGGTTGCACCTCCTAAGCCTGGCGCACCTCCAAGGGCTATCATTGCACGCCTTTTGAACAATAAAGATAGAGACTGTATCCTGCGGACTGGCCGTGAAACCGACAAGGCTGTGTTTGAGAATTGCAAAATCCCCATTTATCTGGACTATACGAACAAGGTCCAGACCTCTAGAAAAGGGTTTTTTGGAGGTGAAGGCCAAGCTTTGTGCCATGAACATCAGAGTGAGACTTGCCCCCGGTCCTTTCCGGGGGCAAGTCTCACTTTTTTTTTTTTAACATCCTGAAGAGGTTTGGAGATGGTTGGAGTTGTGGGACAAAGTTCCCTTGACCGATCTGGGCAGGCTGGTCTCGGGGCTACTCGTGCTTCGGGTGCAGATGGCTCAGACTGGAGGAAGTATGGGAGAGCCAGATGCAGGTTTCTGTGCAAAGGGGTGTCTGTTCTGAAAGTAGAATTGAAATTCAACAGGATGGTACTATGGCTGTGGTGGTTCCTGAGCTGGCTGCTGAACTTATTGTGGCGTCTGATCAAGGAGTGGAAATGATCTCTGTTGACACTTGATCTTATTTGTCTTAAGTGTATGCTGCTGTCACAATTGCCACTGGGGGACTGTGCTCGGGTCTGAGGCGCCTGTCTTGCATAGTAAGGGGTATCGAGATTACAATGGATATGGACCCGGATGGGCCCTTCATGAATCTGTATTGTATTATGGGGTGGGGAAAGTGTTCTTATTGGATTATGATTGCTTAGGTTTACAGGCACAGTATACATTGTATACCGGATGGGGGGTGGTTACTTCCACTGTGGTGGTAGGGTTCTGTACCTGGGGTGTTGGGGTTTAGGCTGTTATCCTGGCAGCATTTACACACATGGATCTACAGTATGTTTTGATGTATCTGTTTTACTGTTTATCCGGGGTGGGCATAGGGGTTTGGGGTTACCCAGTTCGTGCAGGTTTGCATGTGTTTGATGTTTACGGCAGCAGTGCATGGTTGTGTGTGGGATGTGAAGTAAGGACTCATCTTGCCTTCTCTTTGTGGGTGGGAGATGGGGGAGGACGTGCAGAGGGGACGGAAGATATGGAGCCTTAATATGGGTCGACAGATTAATACGCTGATGTGGAATATCAGGGGGCTGAAGAGCTATACTGCGCGCTATAGGGTGCACTCTTTCTTGAGGCAACATAAGGTTCACATAGCTTGTCTCTACGAAACGCACATGACCGAGGAGGAATCACAAAAACATGCTAAGAAATAGCGGGGACAGGTGTTCACCTCGTCCTTTTCCTCTTATGCAAGGGGTGTGATGATATGGATTGGGCCTGAGGTCCCATTTACACACGTCTATAGTGAAGCGGATGTGGAGGGGAGATATGTACTTCTACAGGGCACATTGGATGGAGTACCCCTTACCATTCTTAACACTTATGCACCCAACATAGATGATCACTCCTTCTATGATAATATACCTCAGGTGCTGGGAGACGGGGGTTAATGCTCCTTTTATATGGGCTGGAGATTACAATTGCATATTGGATGTTGAGAAGGATCGTCATCAGTCTAAATTGGGCACTAAACCAATGATGGCAAGATCTCTCACAAAGGTTATGCGCAATCTAGGGCTGTAGGATGGGTTGAGGGAACTGCACCTGGAGAGTAGGGAGTATATCTGTCATTCTAAGACGCATAATACGTACAGTCGGCTGAACCATTTCCTCCTGGGCGGGCTGAATTGTTCACAGGTGTTGGATGTCAAGCATCTGGGGCGGTTTTGTCTGATCATGCACCAGTATTGATGCAAGCGCAGTGGGGTTCTGATGCCATGGTGACACGCAGTTGGCGCATGCCTACGAATTTTCTGACAGATGCTGGCTGTCGTGATAAAATGGCGGTTTCCCTTAAGGACTACATGGCCTTGAATTGGGGCATGACCAACTCTAGGGGAGTGGAGAGGGAAGCCACAAAGGCCATACTCAGAGGAGTTTGTATAGGCATAGCTTGTGGGGTGCGCAAACAAATGGAACAGGAACTTATTGATTGGGAGGGTGAGCTGGCGGTGTTGCAGCACCAGATGCCAAAAAAAAGGGAGGTAGAACAAGAGCAGCTCCGGCTGCATAAGAAGGTCAGTAGCTGCTGGGAAACGCTAGATAAGGCCACACTTAGATCGTATAGACAGCACCTCCACAGGGATGGAGACAAGTATGGTAAATTACTGGCGTGGATTCTCAAGTGGGAAGTTTAATCCTTCCCATTTTACGTGTTAGGACTACTAATGGTGTCCAGATTACTAATCGCAGGGATATCTTTCGGGTCTTAGTGGAGCATTTGCAGGCCATGTCCAGCGCTGGCGCATCAGTCCCAGATGTTAATTGCAGAGTTTCTGCACTGGATTCGACTTCCACAGCTGGAGATGGAGAGTATGGAGTGTCTGGAGGCTGAGATAACTGTAGAGGAAGTGAGTGCGGCGGTAGAGGCATTGTCGAAATCTAAATCTCTGGGTGGGGATGGATTCCCGATTGAGATGCATCAAACATTTTCTCTTCATTTGCGAGAGATGCTGTTGGCGGTGTTTGAGGAGGCCCTGGAGTGGGGTACCCTGCTAGAGACTATGTGCCAGGGCATCGTCTGCTTAATGCTCAAGCCTGGGGGGGGGAATTCCGGGTGACCCCTCCTCTTATCGCCCGCTCATTATGCTGAATAGTGATGTCAAGATTCTGTGTAAAATATTGGCTACGTGGAGTGATTCGGGGCTTGGTGCATAATGATCAATGTGGTTTTATACCTGGTCATAGTATGACTTATAACTTGTGTCGTTTGGCACATGTTTTGCAGGATGAATTGTTGCTACTGTCATTGGACCTAGAGAAGGCTTTTGATATGGTGGAGTTGGGCTACTTACTGGCGGTGCTGCGGGGAGGGGGTTTTGGCCTCCATTTTTGTGCCTGGGTTTGTTTGCTGAATACTGCACCCTCTGCACGCATTTGGTTGTGTGGGGAGCTTTTGGAATCCTGGGTGATTGGCAGGGGAACCAGGCAGGGGTACCCACTGTCACTGCTTCTTTTCGCCTTAGCGGTGGAACCACTGGCGGTCTGGCTTCGTGCGGTGTTGGTGTCCTGGGGCATTCGGTTGGGACAGGTTACCCATATTGTTTCTCTATACGCTGATGATGCGTTGATATACCTGTGGGAGCCACGTGTTTTGGGTGCCTTTGTAGTTACTGGAGGAATTTGGGGCTGTAACTGGCCTCCAGGTAAATAGGAAGAAGTTGCTTCTTTCGGTGATGGGGAACGCGGCTGTGGCCTAGATGGTGTTCTTGCCGCTGGTTTCTTTTCTTTGTATAGAATTCTTTGTTTCCGTTAGCCGCTCGGCTCTTTACTCGTCAAGACAGTTTGTTGATTTCATTGGTGTGGGCTGGGCGTCGTAGTAGGTCCACACTGCAGATGGACATGGACGACGGAGGGTTGGCTATCCCTAATATCAGACACTATTATTATGCAGCACACTTAAAAACATGCTGTAAAGTGGATGACTGAGTCGGAAAACTGGAAGAAGCGACTATTTGCAGGCATGTTGGGCCGAGAGGTGTTGGTGCATGTATTGATGACTGGTGGTCGGTCGGATACTGCTGTTCCCTATCTGGTCAAAACTACTGCATGGATTTGAGAGCAAGCCATTAAGAAAGTGATTCGACATGCCCCATTTTATAGGGAATTGAAGATTTGGGACTTAGCCCCTTTAGGAAAATGGATACCCTAATTTCAATGGATGCTTGGAGAGTGGAAGGCTGTCTAGTGGCGGTAGACTTACACCCCAATGGAGAGTTTATCTCCTTCCAGGAGGTGCAGAATACGTTTGGATTGGGTACTGGTCAGTTTTTGCATTATGCCAAGATGGAGAGCGTGGTTCGAGAAGTCTGATGTGGATTCCCGGTGGCCCCCCAGCTTCAAAGGTGTTGAGTGGACTGATAAATTGGGGTGAGGAGTCTCACTTGATTACCCTGTTGTGTAAAGTGATTTTGGGGGATCAACCAGGTGTGGTGTGTGTAGCGCCGAGGGCCTGGAGTCGAGAGCTAGAGGATCACTTAGAGGACACGGACTGGGCTATGGCGCTGTCGCTGGTGCACACGGTTTCTTGTAACAACCGGTTTAATCTATTGTATTTTAATTTCATACACCGTATATATCTTACACCTGCTTGTCTTAATAAGATTGACCCGACAGGAGAGGCCGGGTGTCCTAGATGTGGAGTGACAAGCGCCTCCTTTCTCCACTTGGCTTGGTCCTGTAGGCAGGTGCAGCGTTTGTGGTGGGAGGTGGTTTGAAGGGTAGAAGTGGTCATGGGTTTGGGGCTTGAGGCAACACCTCTGACCTGCCTTTTAGGTGTAGTGCAGAAACTACGGGGTAGGCACATCCCATATAGACTTGCACAACTCGCTCTGGTGATGGCTAAGCGCAGAGTGGCCATGGGCTGGATGAGTACCCGGAGCCCATCCATTCCTTACTGGATCCTTGATTTACTGGAAAGGGTGTTGCTGAAGAGCAATACATGAGGATGACACGCAGGGGGGAGAGGGCACTGACCGACTTAATTACCGCGGGAACACTATTGGAACGCTTTACTGGTGTGGAAGAGAGCAGTTCTCACTGGAGCACTGATGATGATGGCTGACTAATGGAATGTTATGTTGGGCATAAAAGGTGACAACCAACTGTGGTGATGTTGAAATGCTGGTAACCATTGTATATAAGCAGATTGGTTACATGAGGATGTTCTTGGGTAGAGGTGGCCTGGGGAATCTACTGCTGCAACGCTTGGTTATGCTTCATATTTCTGACTGTATATGTCCTTTGCCCTCTAATCGCGGGATGAACAGATATTGTGATATCTCGCAATGATATGTACTGCACTGTTTTTTTTCTTTCTGTTATGCATATTTAACTCAATAAAACAGAGTTATTAAAAAAAACATGGAAAAAGCACTTTTTTAACCCTCCTTTTTCTCATCCCCTGCTTGACAGATCATCCCTGAACTTTCTATGGGCAACAAAAATCACCTCCATACTTTTTTTTTGTAAAATTTTGTGAAGATTCATCAAACGACTCCAAAGATGTAGGCAAATCAAAACACGCATTTCCTATGGAAACACGGTCCTTACTATAACTACCCACTGGCAACTGCCAGTAGGTAATATATTTATTTGCCTCATAGGGTAGTCCTGTTTCTATTTCTGTGCCCATTCTGTTTTTTTTTTTATTCTGAAAATCTGGTCACCTTAAGAAGTAACTTATACACATGGTAAAACAATGTTTTAATGAAGTGATAGAAGTGGTGGGACTTCTTTTGAGCCTCCTACCTACGATTGTACCTCCTTTGGACACCCAACCCATTCTCACTTGCCATGGCCTGCATAGGAAGAAAAGGGGGGCAGTAATAGGTGCGGAGGGCCTACCTAGGCTCAGACCATTAGGAGCAGAGACTGTCAGATATGCTAGGGCATGGAAGGGGACAGGGCTAGCAGCCAAAGTGTACTTCCCATTGTACAGTTAAATGGAAAGTTATGCTCTAACTGTATCCAATGGGGCAGCACTGATAGAATACGACACTGGCTAATCCCTGTGCTCACACTGCCCCTGTTCAGGGAATTCATCACCTCCGAACACACAAGCATTTACTCTCTTGTGGCCACGCCCTAGCATGCTCTGATAAACAGAATAGGGCATTTATTTCAGAAGAACCAAAATAGCACACTGTGCTTCCAACAGTGCATCCATCAACCTCTTCCTTCTTGTCCTGCTTCTTGTCCTTCAGTATTGCCTTGTGTATCATCCTCTTCGAGAATTGAACATTCATGTTGCTTTCAGTCCTCTGCAGTCTCATGCCAATCATGTGTGACTTATTTCTAGTTTAAAACAGTACTTGGTTCCCTCTCAGTCTCTGACAACACATTGGACCTTTTTCTTGCCCCTTGTGTTGTTTTTCTCTGGCTTGCTTGCTAGCCATCACTATTTGTGTACATGTCCATTACCGCCCTGGCCGCTGCCTGCACTCAGTACTACTGCACAGAGCTCACTGTGTTGGTGTCCTCCCCAGCCACAAACTGAGGCTTGTGACGTAGCAATGACTTGATGCCATTGTCAATGTTACTTTATGTAGATTGGTTCCTGAAAACGACTGCAGTGGTGGTCCACGTCACTGGAGTAGTGATTCCTAGTGATGCAGACTATCACATCTTGTATCAGAGGTGCATTACACAGCTCAAACCAAGAGTGATACACATCAGGATGTTTATGGACTTATAGTGATGCATTTAGGCCACAAATACTGCAGTAGCAACATACACACTCACAGGGATTATCTGGATACTGCATTTTTACTTAGCTTACTACCTAGGAAATCTTCCTGCCATAGAAAGTCCTAGAAAATGGCCAGTTTCTTCATTGCAGTGAATTGTGTTAAGATGACACCCTTACACAGGGTAGTATAATAATCTTTCAGCTGTGTTATAGAGAATGTAGAAAAAAGAAAAGCCCACTCTTGCTAATGCATGCATCAGTAGACAGAAGTATAGAACTGTATGTGGTCAAGGAAAAACACAAGCTCAAGCTGTTCACAATGTCAGAATAGAGAGCCAGAACAGACTGGGGGCCTGGGGAAAAGTCAGACACAAGTTCTAGTCGATAGAGAAATATAATTCATAAACACAGCAGAAATGGAAGGCCACAATATGCACCACATGCATGCAGTGCAACAACACATCTCTGAGAAAAAATGTAGATAAAAGCAGACACACAGGAAGAAGATAAGCATGTGGTTACACATGGCAGAACATTAAGTGCGGACAGAGGAAAGTACTGATATGCTTCAAACCATGAGACCATGAAGGACACAGGTGGCTCAGAGTACGTAAACAGTGTATCAATAATGTGCACTTCAGTCACATTCTGTAACTTGTGTTTAAATGTTTTTGAAGAAACTATTCCTCCTTGTTGAAATTATAAGAGATAACAATGTGCTTGATTTAATATGCTTACGCGATGAATAACAAACCCATTGTGGGTTTGAGACTGTCTGTAGGAGGCTGGCCTGGTAAATGGTGGGTACCTATGGTACTTACACCTTATACCAGGTCCAGTTATCACTTATTAGTGTAGTGTAGGCAGTGTCTAGAAGCCAGGCTCTCTAGAGGTAGCAGTGGATGAGCAGCCAAGGTTTCTCTAGGAGACATGCAAAGCTCATACTATACCACTGTAGTCGCACAGTAATCACACACATGAAAGAAAATACTCAGTGTTACAAAAATAAAAGTACTTTATTTTGGTGACACAAATACCAAAAATACCATAGAGACTATACTCCCTTAGGAGGTAAGTAATACACAAATTATATACACTAGTATGCAGAAGTAGGCATAAAAACAGTTAGAAAACAGTACAATTAGTGAAAATCACAGTAGTTAGAAATGGGCCTGGGGGAAGCACAAGCCATATACTAAGAAAATGGAATGCGAAATTCGGTCCCCCACCTAGGCAAGTGTAGTGTGTATAGAGGAGCTGGAAGTACTAGAAAAGCCCAAAGGTAAGTACCACAACCCACCCTAGTGACCAGGAAAACAGGAGTAAATCACAGTAAGTTTTCCAGATCACACAAAGAAACGAGAAGAAGAATTATGCAAAACCCAGAAGAGACTGCAAGACACCAACAGTGGATTCCTGGACAAGAAGACCTGTGGAAGGAGGGGACCAAGTCCAAGAAGCACAGAAGAGTCCAGGAAGAACAGGAGCCCCGGCTAACCTGGATGAAGGTGCAAAAGGAGATCCACCGGTGGAGAAGAAAGGTCAGTACTGCACCCAAGAAGACGAACTCGGGTTCCTGGAGGATGCAAGTGATGCCCCAAACCGGATGGAGGATTTCAGTCAGGTTTGTGTTGTTGGAGTCCACTAACGAGCCTTGGCACACGCAAAGCTCACGGTTAGCGGAAAATGGCACTGCCCAGGACCAGGTGGACCCTACCCAGGAGAAGGGGATCAGAGGGGGCACTCAGGAACTCAGAGAGCCCACAGAAGACCAGGCAGCACACACAGGAGTCCCACAGCACGGGGGCAAGAAAGTTGCAGAAGAGGCCCACGCAGCACCATGACAAAGGCTCCCACGCCGCTGGAGATCCCTCAGGAAGCTGTGCTTCACAGGATAGAGTGCTGGGGGCCGGAGCAACAAGATGCATGAAGAACTTGGAGGAAGGATGCCAACAGGCCTTGGCAGCTGCAAAAGACATTGTGCTTGGGATACTGTCTTGCTTGGGGGAGGCAAGGTCTTACCTCCACCAAAGTGGGACAACTGGAAGAGAGAACCGTCAGGACCACATAAGCCCACCACCCCTGATGCAGGATCCTCGCAGTTCAGCAGGTGAGAGGATCCACACAGCTGGTCGTCGTCGCAGTTGGTGCCTGCAGCGTCAGGGGAGTGACTCCTTCATCCCAAGGGAAATTCCTTCTTCCTTCTGATGCAGGCTGAAGACGGGCTATCCTCAGAGGATGCACGACTGGGAAACTGTTGCAGTTGCTGGCAGGAGCGGGAGATACAATGTTGCAGTATGCGTCTTGCTTCTTTGTTGCAGCTTGTAGGTTCCTGGAGGGTCCAGGTGCATTTTCTTCAGTGGCAAGTCAAAAGGATGCAAAAGGATTCCTGCTGGAGTCTTGCAATCCGAATCTGAGGAACCACCCTAAGGAGAGACCATTAAAGGGCCCTGAAAGGGGGATTGGTCAGCTAACCAGGTAAGCACCTATCAGGGGAGGGCTCTGACATCACCTGCTGGCACTGGCCACTCAGATGCTCCCAGAGTTCCCTGCCAACCTTGAATCCAAGATGGCAAAACCAGGGACCCTCTGGAGGAGCTCTGAGCACCACCCCTGGGGTGGTGATAGACAGAGGAGTGGTCACTCCCCTTTCCTTTGTCCCTTTGTTCAGGGTCCCTGAACTGATGTAGACTGGTTTATGCAAGGAGGGCACCAAATGTGCCCTTCAAAGCATTTCCAGTGGCTTCGGGAGGATACCCCTCCCCAGCCTGTAACACTGTAACATGCAACACCCCTCTCCCAAATAAGATTATTTGTTCTGCCTTCATGGGCTTGAGTTTTTAAAGCAACAGGAGGGCAGAAACCTATCTGGGAGGTGGCAGCAGCTTGGGCTGGCTGGAAACCCTCAGAAGGCTGAAATGGCAACACTGGGGGTCCTCCAAGGAGCCCCCAGGGTGCATGGAATCATACAACCAATGCTTGCAAAAGCCTTGGGGTATGATTCCACCATGTTTGATACCAAACATGCCTATGTTCGGAGTTACCCTTATATAGATGGACATAGGTAGTGACCTATGTCCAGTACATGCGTAAAATGGCGTTCCTGCACTCACAAAGTCTGGGGAAATGGGCATGGAGTTTGTGGGGGCACCTCTGTTAGTGCAGGGGTGCCCTCACACACAGGTACTTTGCACCCTGCCCTCTGGGCTGGAAGGCCTGCCATAGGGGTGATTTATAAGTGACCTGGTGTAGTGAAAATGGCAGTGAAAGGCTGCAATGGCACTCCTGCAGAAGCCTTTGCATGGGCTCCCTATGGGTGGCAAAATATATGCTGCAGCCCATAGAGATCCCCTGGAACCCCAATGCCCTGGGTACCTAGGTACATATACTAAAGACTTATAAGGAGGCACCAGTATGCCAATTGTGGGTGCAATACTGTGATAACAGTAACCAACAACCGAATTTAAGGGAGAGAGCTTAACTACTGGGTTCCTGGTTAGCAGGATCCCAGTAGACACAGACAAACACACTGAGGAGCAGACCAAAAGTGTTGTAACCATGCTAGAAAGAGGCTACTTTCCTGCACTGTCATAGGACTCCTGGTGTAGGAACGAGACTGCTGAATTTTTGACAGAGCACCACAGAGCGTGGGGAACCGAGTCTGATGCCTCACCGTTTGACAGCTGTCGGCCTAATCCTTTCGGCTAGCAAGCAGCACCTCGCCAATACCCAAGAGTAAAGGTCATTTATGGCAGCCTATTGCATGACACTCAGACTTCTCAGCGAAGCCATGGTGGAACAGATCTTATCCCTTCCACTCACTTAAACACATCTCATATATACAAACAGAAGCAGAATTTGGTTCAATGTGCTGTATTGAAGCAACTGCATTCTATGTAAAAAAAAAAAAAAAGGCATGAATTGCGATGATCAGGATAAAGAACACTGTTAGAAATGGGTCTGTAGTTGACAGTGATTTGCGCCCTGTCCACGCAGGAGCCCTCACTATAATCAGGTTGAGAGTCAAACAGCTAAGATAACCCCCTTTCACCCCCTTGGGAAGCTTGGCTCAAGCAGTCAGGGGTTAGCTCAGAGGCAATGTGTAAAGTATTTATATACACACACACACACACACACACAGTAACACAGTGAAAACACCACAAAAGTACTCCATACCAGCTTAGAAAAATAGTCAATATTTATCTGAGTAGAACAATACCAAAACAACAAAAATTCAACATGCACCAGTAAAGATATTAATTTTCAAAGATTAAATCTTAGTATAGCACTTAGAAACACAGTAGCTCCAACTGGGGCTGTCACGGCCTCTTGACGGAGTCGCTTCCAACAGTCTGACGCCACTCGTGAGGGAGTGCGGGTTGGTCATGGAGTTGCACGGGCCCCGGGTACAGTACCTTGGAAAACGATGAGGAAACAAAGATGTTGCATGGAGTTGAGGAGGTGAGTCATTGCTGGAGCTGGTGCAGCATCGGTTTCTTACTGCTACTGGGAAGGTGAGGTGTTGGTTCCTTACTGTTAGGCACCTCAGCTACCTTTGTGTGACTGTCCAGAGTGATTGCACAAACAGCCCAACTGTCATCCTGACCCAGACATGCATACCACAGACATGTAGAGGCACAGAATGGTAAAGGAAGAAAATGCCCACTTTCTTAAAGTGGCATTGTCAAAGTCACATTTTGAAAACCAACTTTACCAAAAGATGTAATTTTAAATTGTGAGTTCAGAGACCCCTAAACTCCATACCTTTATCTGCTCCAAATTTGAATTCACAATTAAAAGATATTTCAAGGCAATCCCCATGTTCCTCTAGGGGAGAGATGGGCCTTGCAATATGAAAATTTAATTTAGCAGTATTTCAATATCAGGACATGTGAAACACACCAGTACTTGTCCTACCTTTTAAATACACCGCACCCAATGACATCTCTGAGACATGTTTGCAGGGCTATTCATGTGGGTGGCACAATCAGTGCTGCAGACCCACTAGTAGCATTTGATTTACAGGCCCTGTGCACACCTGGTTCACTATACTAGGGACTTACTTAAATCAAATATGCCCAATCATGGAGAACCCAATCACCAATACATTTTAAACAGAGAGCATATGCACTTTAGCACTGGTAAAGTGCCTAGAGTCCTAAAACCAACAAACAGGTCAGAAAAAAATAGGAGGAAGTAGGCAAAAACATTGGGGATAACCCTGCAGAAAGGGCCAAGTCCAATAAACACTATTATTGTGCTAACTAGAAAAGTGAAGCAGGAAGGTCCCACAGTACTGTTAAACTAGTGAATCTAAAATTCCTACCTGCACCACTAAGATTCTAAATGAGAATGATAGCAGTATGAAACCTAATCTGCCCATCTAGTCCCCCGGAAGGAAACCCAATGCCCAAACCTGTGCTATGGGTAGAGAAAAGGGCTGTTGATCTGCCAGGAGTGAGGGAGGGAAGACGCAGAGTTTCAGCAGAAGCTGCAACAACAATGTGCAGCATAAGATGGCTGGCTGGCAGAAATGTCCCCTCTGATGTGTTGGGCGCAGTATGGTGTTTTATAATAAAGCATGTTGTTGTTCTAAGAACCGCCCTGACGTGAAAACACACTTTCTGTGTAGGGTCTACATTGTACTCTTTGTACCGGCAATACCCAGTAAACTATTGTGTGAAGCCTTAGTTTGAGCACAAGATGGAAATGTTGTGCAAAGAAGTGAATAACAAATTCTGCATGGAAGAGTAACTGATAAACATATTAAAACACCTCTGCTAAAATGAAGCTTCGCTAAAATAACAAGAGGAGCAAAAATGAAATGTAACTAGGTGTAACTAGGTGAAAGGGCACAGGCCCAGAGCTAAATAATGTGCCTGTGTAAATGTTAAATTAACCTCACCACACCCTCCCCATTGTCGGGGCGAAAGTGCAGAGGTCTAGAAAAAGAACATAATATTAAAATCATCACCCCTTTGTTAACTACTACAAGCAAGCTAAAATGTACAAAAAGAGATAAAAATGCCCATGTTGAGAAGTAGGACAGACAAAAGTTGAGCCAAATAAAAAATGGTCAATTTATAATGTCACAAAAACGTTGATACAAATTAAGGCCAAATTTCAGGAGATCAACAGTAATCATGATCCTTTAAAAAATCCCCAATGTCATCAATTGTTATGGAATCCAGGAAAGACCCCACTTTGTCAGGTGATAGGTTAATCAGATTGTTGACAAGGAAATTGAAGGAGAACTCATGTTCCTGTGCCTCAGGCATAGCTCAGGCTGAGGTGGCAGCATCCTATCCAGTACCAGGTATTGTAGCTCTAAGAGCCCTTTTATCCACAAGGGGCAGCTCATAGGAAGCTTCTCGTAGCAACCACAATCTCAATGTGCACGTCTGGTAATGAACTCTCATTGAGAGCACCAACAGGCCTGCTTCCAAAAAATGTATGTGCTGCATAGCAAGAGACACTTCCGGTGCATGTTTGAATGGGCACCACAAACATTGAAAGACATACTGCGCACAAATCAGAACCAGTCTGAATGAGAAAGGCCAGTTGGACTCCAGTTCTTCAAGGAGCTGTGAACCAAAATACTGCATCATGCATTCACGACACAGTAGGGCAGTTCGAAGCACCATCAGTTGTCTTTGTTTGATGAGGCAGCCATTGCGAAGGAAAAGTAGCAACAGCAAAATGCCGCCAAGTAATGCCAAAGTAAAAGGAAATCCCCAAAAAGCACTCCAAAAAAATTGAGTGTATGGTTGAAGGTATTTTGCCACAGATAGAAGAGAAGGCGCTGACAAAGCCTCAACAGATAGTCTGTCCCAGCGGTGTTAGATGCATTAAAAATGCGAGCTATTAATTCTATGAAATGTTTTGGAAAGTTGGTATTTAAAAGGGACTGTATCTCAGCAGATGACCTCAGCACTTGGAGAGCATAAGTTTTGTGTGCAGATGTGAGTGCCATGTGTTATTGAGACTTCAGTTTTCTCAGCTTGTCAAAATTTACATTCAAATTAGCAATATGAAACCATATGTCTCCTACTTTTATCTCTAGCGTGTGGGGAAAAGCATGTTCCCTCAACAAGTAACAATTTGGGAGACCGAAAATACATAGGCAATTCGGGCTCGGATCCCACAACAACTTTCTTTGTTCAGCATCTCATAATTCTCATTCAAGAGCACCTGGAATGCCGGACGAATCAAAGGGACAGGAACACCCTTCAGATAACAAGCCAAATTTGCTGCTGAAGCGTTACATGCTCCATGCAAGGACAGCTGTTTGCAAATCATGAATGGCTCACTGAAGTCTTGCATTCACTTCCGCTAAGAAAGATGGCCTTCATGCCATTGAAACACTTGTGCATAACGGGTAGCTCCCACACCTCATGGACGTAACTATCTTCTAGCTTCTCAAATTTGCGTACAAGAATGTGCTTCCAACATAAAATTAATTGAAGTGTTTAAATGGGCAGATTAATAACCCCCTGTATTAACCAAACTGTAGATGGTATTTCGGCCATAGTAAAATGCAACTTTTCTAACTTTTTAATGTTGAGCATAATATAAGTTGCTTCTTTCTTAGCCAAGATCTGTTGCTTGCGCATCAAGTTAAATGCAGCGAATAGGTCCCTGGAGCTGACGTTTTTCTAGGCAATGCAACCACTTTTCAGAACCTGTAACGTCCAACCTAACTGCTTAATGGACCTAAGTTGACTTTGCCTGTGGCATCAAAATGACATATTGTATTGTATGATGCCAATTGCAGATGAATCAATGTTGTTAAGTGTGTTTATGTTTTGGACAAGGTGTTCATGCCATTATCTACAACAGCTAAAGCCTTCTGCACGTTTTCCTGATCCATCTGCCCCAACCATGCAGTGGCCTCCATTTGGATAAGTTCAAAATTTCATTAAATGTTGCATGCAAGAAGTGCTTTGTGCGTGGTTTCTGGACCTAACAGAAACTCTTGTAAGTCTGTGTTTTCTAACAGGAGACCAAAGTGTTCTTTAAGGGTTGTTAATGTGTAATATTCCAACCATTGTTGACATAGTTTTCACACGCTATATGTGGTGATGATGCCAGAGTGTTGGTGTGAGATGTAACAAGGGTCAGGTTGACTCACTCTAAAACCACCTGTGGAGTTTACACAACACACATGACAACCATTTGTGGCCCCTACCCACAATAACCATCCATTGGGACCTGAAAGTGTTACATTAACTGTTCAATTTTAGACCCATCCCTTGAGATGTCAGTGACATTTAAAATCTTTTGCCATTTGTCAAATTTAGCTGGTGACTGAATACTGGGTACATTCAGTTCCTTAATTTTCGCCGCACCTAAACAATTAGTTTGCTGTACAGTTTCATTTAAAAATATAATTTGCTACAGAATAAGACATGCTCTGAACAAAGCTTCCCTTCCCTGTATTTGTGGATCTCTAGTTCCCCACACACTCTTTAAGTCAAAACTTCAGCCAGTATTGATAGCCTTCTATAGCCAACTGGGGAAACCAAGGAACCCGAATAAATTAATTTGGTATCTGTTAACAAAATATTCTTGCAATTTAAACAGTGGCAATTTAAATGAAAAGACTCCGCATTTTGACATCATACCCCATAAAATAAACAATCTTTTCTATATATGTTTTGGAACTCCCGCTGGCGGAGTCAGACAAAGTTCTCATTGTGTAGAATTATAAACAGTTCTCGGGGTGCCGGCTTTATGTATAAAATTATGTCTGTAATGATGGTAACAGAACATTTCCCTATAATTTTTTGTTGTTTGATAAACATTTTCACTTTCAAACACAGTATACTATTCATGCTCAGAAAGCACAGAATCATCTGTTTTTACATCCCAATCATCCCCTGGTGCTATTATATCATTCACAGAAACTTTAAATACATATAGAACTTGAATCATTTCCGTCTGCTCGAAGATATCGAATGATACTTTATCCCAAACAATCCCATCAGGAATCGGTATAGCCGAAATGTTCACTAGGGACAAGTCTCTTCAGACCTTATGTGAGGACAGGTAAGGCTTCAAAACCTCATCTACCAGTTCAACAGCAGAGTGTTCAGGAAGGTAATAACCATGTATCAGCCGGAGGAAGACAATGACAAAACCAATCTAGAGAAGGATGGCAAGCAAAGTTAACAGAGCCCACAGATAGTTCCATGGATGTATTAGATAGTTTTGATGGAGTTGACTAGCTTACGTGTTCTTGATACAGGTGCTGCAGAAGACGCTGATGAATCTGAAAAGGAGTCGTTGATGTCAGCAAAATATCCAGAAGTGGTAGATTGACAGTTCTGGTACTGTGTATTCCCAGCACTGGAACCAGTGCTCTCTATGAAGGGCCAAATTCCTTTTTTACAGCTATCGTTTCTTGCATTAGATCCCCAACCTTTGGAATCCAGCCAGTTGGTGGTGTTGGTGAATCCTGCATTCCCAAGGTGGTGGCACATGCATATGAGTTTGCATCACAGAACTGTTGAATTTCGTGCAAGACAGTGACATGTTCATTTATGTCAAATAGTGTGTTTACCGCCACTGCGGCAGAGCCATCAAGATCCAGGATATACATAGGTATGCCAAATATTACCTCATACAGGGTACGCCCTCCCAAAGACCTTCTGGGCAGATTATTAAGTGCTCTCTGGAATCCATACTGGTGGTTAGCCCAACTACAACCCATACCTAGTACTCTTGCTGTTAAGGATTGGTTTTTCCAATCCACAACTGCGTTTCCCTCGGTATGGTAGGGAGACAAGAAATGGAATTGATGACCCATTGTCCCCATGGTGTCCCTGAATGCCCTGGAGGCAAAGGCAGGGCACTGGTTAAAACTGAATTCTGTAACTGCATATGTCCTGATAAAGACTTGCAAATCTGTAGTTACAGTTTGAGCGTCAGCTGATCATTGTGACCATACCCTTAGAAATCAGGAGCAAGAATCAACAGCTACTTAGATGTATTTGGATGCACCATCAGGTGTTCGGGAATCACAATGGTCCAGGTACACACTTTGTAGCTGTTTGTTGGAAATTAGGAGGGCTGTCTGTGGTGGGCGTTTGGCAGTGAACTCTCTTATTTGTTGGCAGATGTAACAACAAAGGATATACTGTTTGGTCTGCTTGTACAGATCTCGCCACTAGAAGCATTTTTGGATTAGGGAAATAGTAGCCGCCACACCTGCCTGGGCAGAAGTAGCCCCCTTGTAAACTGCTTTTATGAGATATAATCTTCGGTCGTGTTTGGGGATCACACGATCACCCACCCCTGGTATTGTCAATGCAATGTTCTGGGCACTTAGATGGTAGGAATATTTGGTGAGATGCACCTTTGGCAAGGTCTTGCTATCAGCCAAAGCTTTCTCAACAGCCAGTGTTTAATCATCCAGTCTTGTACGAGAATGGGTAATCACAGCAACAGAAGCTGTAGCTACTGCTGATTTGGCTGCTTCATCAGCCAAAGTGTTTCCTACAATGTGCATTCCTACACGTTGATGACCCAATGTATGTACTACATGGGTGTTTTGTAGCATTTCCCCCAGAACTGCTACCTTTTGGATCTCTGAGCCCATTTTGGCACCAGTATTGCAGATATTCATTAAAGGACCGGACTCAATAGTACAAAACATACATAGCCAGTGTCAGAAGTTCAGGGTCCATATGTTCCAGTGCCAATATTAGAACCTTAAGCTCTGCCTGTTGTGCAGTGCAGTCCACTGGGGTCTGCGTTTATGTGTTCTGAAAGTAGAATTAACCATCACTCATGAAATGTCTCCAGCAGCGCAAACGGCTGAGTATTGGTGTTTAGTGCCTACTGCTGGTTGCGCTGAACCATCAGTGTAGAGTATCATTTGATGCTCATCAAGAGGCAAAATGTTCGTGGGTATTCGGTATTCAAGTTCATATTGAAGGAGTTCTTGGGTCAGAACTTTTGGATCAAAAACATAATCAACAAAAGAGACGTTGCCCATTGGATCCAACGTGGATGGTATGCTTTTGTGTTTGGAACACTGGCTTTTACAATGGCCTCTAGTGTATTTGGGTCACAGCAATAATGTGTTTCCCCTGGGCCAGAGGTCTCTCTTTTAGGACAGCCATCTGCACAGTAGTCAGAATTTTTTAGTGGGAGCAAAGTGCTGTTCAGCGGTGGAATACAAATGTGATTTGTTGCTATTGGGACGGTACCACCTTCATTAAATGTTACATTGGTGCATCCGATGGCACGAGCAATTACTCTGATGACCAAGTTTGTTTTGCTATCACGTGTCTAAGTGTTTTGCTTCAAGCATGTCTTGTCGCAGAGCTCTACAGATGCGCATATGTTAAAATATCCAGTATTTACTTGAAAAGTATCAATCATAGAGGGGGTCATTCTCCAAGAGATCGCCCGCCGGGCCAGCGGGAAAGCCCCTGCAAAGAGGAAGCCGGCTCCGAATGGAGCCGGCGGATTTGCAGGGGTGCGACGGGTGCAGTGGCACCTGTCGCGATTTTCAGTGTCTGCAAAGCAGACACTGAAAATCTTTGTGGGGCCCTGTTAGGGGGCCCCTGCACTGCCCATGCCAGTGGCATGGGCAGTGCAGGGGCCCCCAGGGGCCCCACGACACCCATTCCCGCCATCCTGTTCCTGGCGGTAAAAACCGCCAGGAACAGGATGGCGGGAAGGGGGTCGGAATCCCCATGGCGGCGCTGCAAGCAGCACCGCCATGGAGGATTCCCTGGGCCAGGGGTAAACCGGCGGGAAACCGTTAGTTCCCCTTTTCTGACCGCCGCGGTCAGAATGGCCCAGGAAGCACCGCCAGCCTGTTGGCGGTGCTTCTGCGGTCGTTGGCCAGAATGACCCCCAGAGTGTTTTAATGCGCTGAGCATAATCTGGAATGTAAGTCCTGTCAAAATTGAAAAAGCCCTACAATGACACTTTTCTAGAGAGTGGGGTGCTACGCTCTTTCCTTCATTTGACATCTCGTATCCGACCAACAGGACACTGTGAAATGCAATTTTTGTTTTCTTGAAATTAAATGTGTAGCCTAATTCGGCAAATCCCACAACAATGCTATCCACCCATCTTAGGTGTGTGACAAGGTCGTCATCTTTAAGGTGGATGTCATCTACATAAGTCAAAACCTCGGGTCAATATTGTGTAATGATGTTACACGTGCTGAGAACAGACCAGGACTTTTCTTATACCCCGTGAGAGTCAACAAAATTTTCTTTGCGAGCCGAGCGTACTGAAGGCACATAGGGGGTCATTCCAAGTCTGGCGGGCGGCGGTAGCGGGCCGCCAGGCGGGAACCGCCATTTGGCCGCCTCGCGGCCAAAATAGTGCTGCCGTCATTCCAACCTTCCCGCTGGGCCGGCGGGCGCTAACCAGGTTAGCGCCCGCCGGCCCAGCGGGAAGGAGGCCTGCAACACAGAAGCCGGCTCCGAATGGAGCTGGCGGTGTTGCAGGCGTGCGACGGGTGCAGTTGCATCCGTCGCGCTTTTCACTGTCTGCTAGGCAGACAGTGAAAAGCTTCATGGGGCCCTGTTAGGGGGCCCCTGCACTAGCCCCCAGGGGCCCCAGGACACCCGTTACCGCCAGCCTCTTCCTGGCGGTGAAAACTGCCAGAAACAGGCTGGCGGTAAGGGGGTCAGAATCCCCATGGCAGCGCTGGTTGCAGCGCTGCCATGGCGGATTCGCCCAGCCGGGGCAAAAACCGCAGGAAACCGCCGGCCCCGGTTTTCTGACCGCGGCTTTACTGCCGCGGTCAGAATGGGCTTGGAAGCACCGCCAGCCTGTTGGCGGTGCTTCCGTCATTCGCGACCGCCAGGGTCAGAATGACCCCCATAGTGCCTTACTTTCAGGTGCTAGATTGTGGCAGGAAAAATTGAAATATCCGAGGTTGTTTTTGCGCACTATATTGATAAATGCTGTGCTGTGTGCATTTTGTATAGCAAATGTATGTGTGTGACTGTTAAAATGTCTGTAATCTAAGTCTATTCTATATGAATGGGTCCAGCTCATCTAGAGGGAACAAAGTGTTTTTCATTGGTAATACGTAGATGTAGGAAAGTGCCACTGTTGGCATGGTTACCTCCCCACTTTTTGCCTAGTGTTGATGCCAACTTTAATTGAAAGTGTGCTGGGACCCTGCTAACCGGGCCCCAGCACCAGTGTTATTTCCCTAAAACTATACCTTTGTTTCCACAATTGACACAGCCCTGGCACATAGGGAAGTCTCTTGTAAAAGGTACCCCTGGTACCAAGGGGCCTTTGGCCAGGGAAGGCCTCTAAGGGCTGCAGCATGTATGATGCCACCCTGGGGGACCCCTCACTCAGCCCATGCACCCTGCCATTGCAGATTGTGTGTGTTGGTGGGGAGAAAAAGGCAAAGTCGACATGGCATCCCCCTCAGGATGCCATGCACACAAAATACTGCCTGTGGCATAGGTAAGTCACCCCTCTAGCAGGCCTTAAAGCCCTAAGGCAGGGTGCACAGGTGAGGGCATAGCTGCATGAGCAATATGCCCCTACAGTGTCTAAATCTAAGACATTGTAAGTACAGTGTGGCCATATTAAGTATATGGTCTAGGAGTTTGTCAAAACGAACTCCACAACTCCATAATGGCTTCACTGAATACTGGGAAGTTTGGTATCAAACTTCTCAGAATAATAAACCCACACTGATGCCAGTGTTGGATTTATTACAAAATGCACACAGAGGGCATCTTAGAGATGCCCCCTGTATTTTACCCAATCTTTCAGGGCAGGACTGGCTGGTCTGTGCCAGCCTGTCACTGAGAGACGACTTTCTGACCCCCTGGGGTGAGAGCCTTTGTGCTCTCTGGGGTCAGAAACAAAGCCTGCACTGGGTGGAGGTGCTTCACACCTCCCCCTGCAGGAACTGTAACACCTAGCAGTGAGGCTCAAAGGCTCAGGCTTTGTGTTACAATGCCCCAGGGCACTCCAGCTAGTGGAGCTACCCTCCTCCTAGACACATCCCCCACTTTTGGCAGCAAGTCCGGGGAGATAATGAGGAAAACAAGGAGGAGTCACTCCCTCAGCCAGGTCCACCCCTAAGGTGACCAGAGCTGATGTGACCCCCTCCTTAGAAAATCCTGTATCTTGGTTTGAAAGATTTAGCCCAATAGGGTTAAGGATGTGCCCCCCTCCCCAAAAGGAGGAGGCACAAGGAGGGTGTAGCCACCCTCATGGACAGTAGCCATTGGCTACTGTCTTCCAGCCCTAAACACACCCCTACATTTAATATTTAGGGGCAACCCTGAACCCAGGAAATCAGATTTCCTGACGACCTACAAAGAAGGACTGCTGACCTGAAAGCCCAGCTTTGACGACCGAGCCGACAACTGACTTGGCCCAGCCCTACCAGCCTGTCACCAGACTCAAAGAACCTGCACAACGACGCATACAGCGGGACCAGCAACCTCTGAGGACTCAGAGGACTGACCTGCACCCAAAGGACCAAGAAACTCCTGTGGACAGCGGCTCTGTCCAAAACTGCAACAAAGAAACCATCTTTAAAGGGACTCTAGCCTCACCGCAGAGAGGATCCCCAGGCGACTCCAATGATGTGGACACCCTGAGATGACCTCCCTGCACCCCCACAGCGACGCCTGCAGAGAGGATCCAGAGGCTTCCCCTGACCGCGACTGCCCGGTAACAAAGAACCCGACGCCTGGGAGAAGCACTGCACCCGCAGCCCCCAGGCCCAAGAGAAACCAACTACCAGTGCAGGAGTGACCAGCAGACGGCCCTCCTCCTTGCCCAGTCGGTGGCTGGCCCGAGAAGGCCCCTGTGCCCTGCCTGCATCGCCAGAGTGACCCCTGGGTCTCTCCATTGATTCCTACCTGAATCCCGACACCTACTTCACACACTTCACCTGGCCGCCCCTGTGCTGCTGAGGGTGTATTTTGTGTGCCTGTTTGTGACCCCCCCCCAGTGATCTACAAAACCCCCCGGGTCTGCTTCCCCAGGATGCAGGTACTTACCTGCCAGCAGAGTAGAACCGCATAGAAGACTGAACTTGTAAGTGCTTTACTTACCTGAGAAACTAACCAATACTTACCTCCCCCAGGAACTGTTGATTTTTGCAGTGTCCACTTTTAAAATACCTCATTGCCATTTTAACCAAAACTGTGTGTACTACTGCTTTAAATCAAAGTTCTATACCTGTGTGAAGTACCTTACAATTTATGTACTTACCTACATTCTGAATCTTGTGGTTCTAAAATAAATTAAGAAAATAATATTTTTCTATATAAAAACCTATTGGCCTGGAGTTAAGTATTTGAGTGTGTGTTCTCATTTATTGCCTGTGTGTGTGTACAACAAATGCTTAACACTACCCTCTGATTAGCCTACTGCTCGACCACACTACCACAAAATAGAGCATTAGTATTATCTAATTTTGCCACTATCAACCTCTAAGGGGAACCCTTGGACTCTGTGCACACTATCTTTCACTTTGAGATAGTATATACAGTGCCAACTTCCTACACATGCTGATGGTTACTGATGAGGATCCTCCCTGACCTCCTCTCAACTGACCCTAAAGATAGATCAGTAGATGGAGTTGTCTATTCAGATACCCTCTCTGCCCAACAGCAAGCTGATTGCAGGCAAGTCCTACAGCAGTATGCTGAGCTCTTCTCTTTGACACCTGGACAGACACACCTGTGTATCCATGATGTGGACACAGAAGGAAGTTTACCTGTCAAAAACAAAATCTACAGACAGTCTGACCAAGTCAGAGAGCGTCAAAGTGGAAGTCCACAAGATGTTGGAGTTAGGGATAATAGAGCACTCTGACAGTCCCTGGGCTAGCCCAGTGGTCTTAGTCCCCAAACCTCAGACCAAAGATGGTGAGAGGGAAATGAGGTTGTGTGTGGACTACAGAGGACTCAATTCTGTCACCAAGACAGCACACCCCATACACAGAGCAGATGAACTAATTGACAAATTAGGTGCAGCCAAACTCCTAAGGACCTTTGACTTAACTGCCGGGTACTGCCAACTTAGGTTGGCACCTGCAGTCAAAGAAAATACAGCATTCTCTGAACCTCATGGGCATTATCAGTTCACTGTTATGCCATTTGGCTTAAAGAATGACCCTGCCATCTTCCAAAGGTTGGTGAATCAAGTACTTGCTGGTCTGGAGTCCTTTAGTGCAGCATATCTAGATGAGATCGCTGTATTTAGCTCCAGCTGGCAGGATCACCTGGGGAAGGTTTTTCAGGCCTTGCAAACAGCAGGCCTCTCTATCAAAGCATCTAAATGTCAGATAGGGCAGGGCACAGTTGTATAGTTAGGCTACCTTGTAGGTAGAGGCCAAATGCAACCTCTACAGCCCAAGATCAAGACAATTCTCAACTGGGAAGCACCAAAAACCCAGACTCAAGTCAGGGCATTCCTTGGCTTGACTGGATACTACAGAAGGTTTGTGAAGGGATGTGGGTCCATTGTGACTCCCCTCACAGAACTAACGTCCAAAAAGATGCCTAAGAAGATAAACTGAATCCTTGACTGTCATAAGGCATTTGATACCATAAAAGAAGCAATGTGCTCAGCACTCAGCCCTAGATTAATCAAAGCAATTCATTGTGCAGACAGTTGCATCTGAACATGGGATAGGAGCAGTCCTGTCCCAAACCAATGATGATGGCCTTGACCAACCTGTTGCTCCCTAGGGAGACTACTCCCCAGGGAGCAACATTGGAGTGCCATTGAGAGGGAGGCCTTTGCTGTGATTTGGTCCCTGAAAAAGCTGAGGCCATACCTGTTTTCCACGCCCTTTGTTGTTCAAACTGACCACAGACCTCTCAGATGGCTTATGCAAATGAAGGGTGAGAATCCTAAACTTGCGAGGTGGTCCATATCCCTACAGGAAATGGACTTTGTAGTGGAGCACAGACCTGGGACTTCCCATGCCATTGCAGATGTACTTTCCAGGTTCTTCCACTTAGACCATGAAGTCTCTCTTGGGAAAGGTTAGTCTCATCCTCTTTCCTTTTGTGGGGGGATTGAGTAGGAAAGTGCCATTGTTGGGTTGGCATGGTTATTCCCCCCCCCCCCCCCCCACACACTTTTTGCCTAGTGTTGCTCCCAACTTTGATTATTGAAAGGGTGCTGGGACCCTGCCAACCAGGCCCCAGCACCAGTGTTCTTTCACTAAAACTGTACCTTTGTTTCCATAATTGGCACAGCCCTGGCAAACAGGTAGGCCCCTGGTAAAAGGTACCCATGGTACCAAGGGCCCTGTAGCCAGGCAAGGTCTCTAAGGGCTGCAGCATGTATTATGCCACCCTAGGGAAACCCTCACTCAGCCCATGCACACTGCCTTTCAGCTTGTGTGTGCTGGTGGGGAGAAAAAGGCAAAGTTGACATGGCATCCCTCTCAGGGTGACATGCTCACAAACCGCTACCTGTGGCTTAGGTAAGTCATCCCTCTAGCAGGCCTTACAGCCCTAAGGCAGGGTGCTCTATACCACAAGTAAGGGCATAGCTGTGTGAGAAATATGCCCCTACAGTGTCTAAGTCCATTCTTAGACATTGTAAGTGCAGTGTAGCCATATTAAGTATATGGTCTGGGTGTTTGTCATTATGAACTCCACAGCATCATAATGACTTCACTGAACACTGGTATCAAACGTCTCAGCACAATAAACCCACACTGATGCCAGTGTGGTATTTATTGAGAAATGCACACGGAGGGCATCTTAGAGATGTCCACTGTATGTTAGCCCAACTGCTAGTGTGGGACTCATCAGTCTGTGCCAGCCTGCCACTTTCAGACGAGTTTCTGACCTCCTGGGGTGAGTGCCTTTGTGCACTCTGTGGACGGAAACAAAGCGTGTCCTGGGTGGAGGTGCTTTAAACCTCCCCCTGCAGGAAGTGCAACACCTGCCGGTGAGCCTCAAAGGCTCAAGCCTCCGGTTACAGTGCCCCAGTGCTCTCCAGCTAGTGGAGATGCCCACCCCCCGGACAAAGCCCCACTTTTGGCAGCAAGTTTGGCAGGAAAATTAGGGAAAACAGGGAGAAGTGACCACCCCAGCCAAGACCACCCCTAAGGTGCCCAGAGCTGATGTGACCCTCTCCTTGCAGAATCCTCCATCTTGGGTTGGAGGACAGGGGCCAATAGGGATAGGAATGTGTCCTCCTCCCCAAAGGGAATGGGCACAAGGAGGGTATAGCCACCCTCAGGGACAGTAGCCATTGGCTACTGCCCTCTGACACCTAAAACACCCCTAAATCTTGTATTTAAGGGCTCCCTGAACCAAGCTAGTCAGATTCCTGGCTACCTACAAGAAGAAGGACGGCTGCTAAGCTGAAAACCCCAGCAGAGAAGGAATACGACAACTGCTTTGGCCCCAGCCCTACCGGCCTGTCTTCTGCTTCAAAGAACCTGCAAGAAAACGCAGCATCGACCAGCAGGCGGTCCTCTTACCTGTCCTACCCGTGGTATGCCAGAGACTCCCCACACCCTCGACTGCAGCCTCTTTGTGACCCCGAGGTCCCCTCAGAGTTGCATTTGAAACCTGACGTCCTGTCAGGTCCGATTGCCACTGAGGGTGTGTGTTTGGTGCCTACTTGAGGCCCCTCCAGTCTTCTCTTGAACCCCGCTGGTCTGCCCTCCGAGTCACGGGTACTTACCTGCTGGCTGACTAAATTCCGAGTACCCCCTATCTCCATAGGAGCCCACGTTAACTTGGCTCTCCTTTGACCTCTGCACCCGACCGCCCCATGTTAAAGGTGGTGGGTGTTTGGGGTTAACCTCCTAAAACCCAGAGATAAGAACTGTAAGTTGAATACTTTCCTGTAAAACTGTACAACCTTTTCTTCCCCTAGGAACTGTTGAAAATTGCACTGTGCCCATTTTTAAAATAGGTTTTTGCCATTTTAAAGAAAACTGTATACATTGTTGATTCTATTTAGTTCTAAGTATAACTATGCAAAGTACCCTACATTTATGTACTTACCTGCAAACTGAATCTTGTCATTTTAGGAATACATTAACAAAACATATTTTTCTATATAAAATCCTATTGGTCTGGAGCTAAGTCATTGAGTGTGTGTTTTTTCTGTTGATTGTGTGTGTACAACAAATACCCTCTGATAAGCCTAACTGCTCGACAACACTACCACAAATAGAGCATTAGTATTATCTATTATTGCCTCTGTCGGCCTCTGGAGAACCCCTGGACTCTATATCTCATTTTGATATAGTACATACAGAGCCAGCTTTCTATAGTAGCGTTCTAATACACCCTACACTCTCAAGTTGTTAGTATTTCTCTCACTGGTGCTTTAGCCTCATATTTAATGGGGTATTGTGTTGAGGCTGTGGTGTGGCTCTAATAGGTATCATATGGAAGGGGGAGTCTTTACCCCATTCTACATGATGGCTATACAGTGCTAATGCCCAATCTGTGGCGTAATCTTTTCCTAATTGTTCAGGAACAAGGACTGAGGAACATGGCATGATGACATCTTCCCCTCATGGGAGTTACGGACATATTCAGGAGGCCAATCTTTTTCTGCCAGGTTGATATCATAACTCATTGTTAATGTTCCCCAAAATATCATTTTAATTGTGAGCTCTAGGTCTCCCTTTATTTGTATTTTCGCTTTGTAAACCCTGTCCAGGGGAGAGAGACTCCTGTCCAAGGTTTCAACATCTAAAATGTTGTCACATCCAGAGGCTCTTCAAGATTCTGGTGAACTATCGTGATATCTGCTGCTCTGTCTAGCAGAATCATTGCCCACATCTTGTTCTTCAGTAAAGTTATCATTATGTGTGTCATTTTCACTGAAATTGCTGCCACTGTTTTGTTGTTTAATTGTGGTTTCTGTTGGGGCAGTTTCTCTTCCTTTTTTATGTAAACTTCAAATGAACGTTGTGAATCTTTTCTCAGTTTCACATTCTTGTTTCATTGTTCTGAACACCCTTCTCTCTGACTGTGTTTATCTGGTAAGTCCTGAAAGGAGAAATATTGGCATGTATCAGTATATTTGTATCTATCAGGAGTTTTTTAAGTGTCCCTATTTCTAAAATTATAGCATTTCTCAGATGTCTCTAAACATAGAGATTCTCCTCTTTGTTTTACACTATCTTTATTTTGTTTTTGGTTATCCCAGCGTTTTTTAGAACCCTCGGTGGCTTGCTGGGTAGAATTTTTTTGGGGATTTGCCTTGTAGTTGTGGATTACCTGGTCTGGCTCCCAGACTAGCCTGCCCTATACTAGAATAAACCAGGGCGATAATCTTTGGCAGCTCACATTCTTGTTCTTATGCAGGAACATCCCGGAACTGCTGGTGTACTACCAGCGCTACTGCTTCCCCTTTAAGATTACTTAATATTATTGAGAATACTGTGGCAAAGTTGCCCATTATTGCACCCCCAAATCTAGGACTGAGGCAGTCCCATAGTCATCTTAAATCTGATTTAACTTTTATGGAAGATTCACAAGTGTTGGTGTACCATGTGCGGTAGTGTAGAGTGGAGCAAACACTGCAACCCAAGTGACGCAATTGTCCACTGAGTGAACCATCCCAAATGGTGAGCACATTGTGAGAATTCTATGCTTCTCTTTTGGTCCTGTGTATGGAAACACTACCTCCAAAGCGTTTATTTTTTGTGCTAACCAAGACCACACGTTTAGTGGGTACCTTACCTATAATTGAATGCACTGTGGCAGGCTTCATGGCCACTGTGGCCATATGGGGTTGTGCTGGAGCAGTCCTTGCTGGGGCGGTGTTTAAAGTCCACATTACGAATTGGATAATGCATCTATAAATTTCGACTAAGTTAGTGTAGGGGTGATGCACCTCTGCTTCCGCCATTGTACCTGCATTAAGGTGTCGTGTATACGTAGCCGATTCTGGCCATGTAGGGCCATCATTACTTAAAGGACCTAATCTAACATTCTGTGGAACTTGTGGTATGGCGCCAACAAGTCAGTTTTGGTGTTCTTGATAAGATGGTGGTATTTCTAAATATGCATAAGGTCTATGTTATGCTGAGGCTGGAGTGTAGTGGTGAAATGTATGTGTGCTCCCATCTGCTGCTGGAAAGGTGACCCAAGAGTAGAACATTTCAGTTCTGTATGCTGCGTGAGGCACAACAAAATATGTAACTTTTTCTGCCTCCTCTGTGAGGCCATTATTTCTTAAATGTGTTGTGAGTGGGAGTCACATGTTTGCTGCAGTCTGATAGAGACTTCTAGTTGCAGGTTTCTTACCTTAGAATTTCCACCAGGCATCATTGTGAATGCGGAATTATTTCCAAAGCAGTATCCTCGTGCGCCTTTAGGTGGCGTCTGTAGCTCCACTTCCGTTGTCGACGTCAAGCACGGCGGATATAACATTGCAGGACCTATAGAAGCACCATTGCGACGCGCTGTCATCAGCTCTTTTATGTCTGCGCCAGTCAAGCACACCTGAAAAAGAGCTGCCCCCAGTCACTTTGTGAGTGATCTTTTTCCAAGTTTTGTTGAGGTTTTTTAGTGTTTTCACTCCTGGTGCATCTAGATGTTGTCACGTAAGACCGGGTTCAAGTCTTGTGCATCCTGTCATTGGATGATGTCCATGATGCATCCGTACGCCATGTGCTTGTGGTGTTTGGAGCGTGACCATGACCAGTAGTTGTGCTCCTAGTGACGGGCCATGAATCCGAAAGCTTTGAGGGAGTGGTCCCTAAAGCTACTTGCGGCGTGGTGCTGTGCATCTCTCCTGATCTCGGTATAGAGGAAGTTCCAGAGAATGGTCGCAGAGCCCCCATTCTTCGCCATCCCACTCAAAGTCCTTGGGACGATATGGTAAGTCGAGGCAAAAGAAGTCGTCAAAGGAGAACAAGTGTTCTTTGACTTTACCCTGTCTGTCGGCTGATGCGACAAGAGAAAAGGAGCGCTGTCAATTCTAGGCCCCCATCCTCGGAGCCTGTGTCTGGGTCGGCTCCGCTCCTCCCAGAGTTTCTGGGTGCCAGGCAACCCCCACCTAACTGTGCGAGTTCTGTGCGGCTTTGTGCCTCATATTTGGGCAATCAGACTCCGCTGGAGTGCCTTTGGGCCCCATGGAGTCGGCAGGGGAGTCCTTGGGTTCCACACCAGTGACTTCGGCCTCTGCTCCGGAGGGCACCCGTGGATCTGTTGCTGGATCCGAACCAGCATAGGTCATATCACCTTGACCTTCTCTGACCATGGTTCTGACAACGTTGCTCCTGACGCTGCCCATGCCCATGTTTGCCGTCATCCCCATCCTCATTGCCAAGCCTAACATGGAGCTGGACCGACATCCTGCGATGCTGATTCCAACTTTGACAGGGGCCTTGCTCCCTAGGTCGGACCATGACCCATAATCCTTTAAGTTCAGCTATGGTGAGGATTGGGAAGGGTCGCTAGACACTTTGGAATACCAGCTTGAAGATCCCATGGACTGACACTGTCCACGATACTGGCATGCTTTCTCCCCCTACCGTGTCTATGGAGGAGGGAGCGTCCTACTAGACGTGGTAAGGAGAGCGGCCGAGGACCTGGGCCGCAAGTTGCCTTTGGTGGCAGTCAAGACTAACCTCCTCACAGAGGTGCTTCAGCCTGGGGCTTCTTCTTCTGAACCCCTTTTGCCTTTTAATGAAGCCCTCACTGATGTCCTGCTGGGGACCTGGTCCAAACCTGGTAGAATGTTACTCATAACTCAGGAGGATTTGGAACAACAGGTCAGAGCAATTCCTATTGACACAGAGGCCTTATGTTTTGATAGCACACAAACTAGAGCTGCTGGGGAAGACAGTGCTGATACAAAAATAGCTATTTTTCAGACCCGGCAGACCTGTGGATCCTGTAGAAGAACCTGATATACTTGAAATAGCAGCCTTTGTGTTAAGGCTTAGTTATGCATTGTTGATAGCATTTGACAAGAGACAGAAAATGTCGGCATCAATAAGTATTTACAGATCCAGGGGTCAAATTGAGAGACATATCAGACGAAGGAATGTTTGATGGCAGCCCACCAATTGAGCCAGTGGTATTTGAAATGGATATCACCATTCGAGTACAGTTGCAATACAGGACGGTGAAAAAAACATGGACAAGACAGTACAGTAAGAGAAAATGGTTTGGCAATGGTACCAGAAGGTCTGTGTGTCAAAGGGGCTACATGATGTCAGACTGAGGAAATTAACTGAGGTGGCAAAAATCACAATGAAACCTGGGGCAGTACTGCCCGGGTATGTCAGTACAACTTGTCCAAAGAAGTGGAAGAAGGTATCTTCAGGCGTTACCTTAGCAGTAAATAGTATATGAGAGAACATCACCATGTAATACGCCAATTTTTCTGATAAAGAAGACTAAGGGGGAAACTTGGAGAACGATTCAATTTTTCTGCCTCCTGAATGATACAGTAATACCAAACTTTCCAGTGGTACCAGACCTGTCAGTCATACTGACAAACATTCCTATGGATGCCACCCACTTTTCAATGATTGCTTTGAAAGCATTCCATCACACCCAGTCAGTCAATATTTAATTGAGTTTATGTACAGACAAACTCAGTATTACTATAGAAGGCTCCACAAGGCTATTGTGAGTCCCTGAGTATCTTCAATAGGACAGCGAAAAAGGATTTAGCAAATTTAAAATGCAAAAGCACTCTTTCACTGTATATGGGTGACAATTTGATATGTAGCCCAACTGAATACATGTGTACAGGTGACACTATTGGCCTCCTTTGCATGCTGGCAGAAAAGGGATACAAAGTAGACAAAGACAAATTACAATATCTGCAGACAAAAGTTCTCTATTTGGGGCACATAATATCCAAAGACAAGAGGAGTGTGACACGTGACAGAGCAAAAGGCATCAGAAACATGCCCAAGCCCACTACCACAAAACAAATGCAGCAGTTCCTAGGACTCTGCAATTACCTGAGACAGTGGGTATTTGATTATGCCACCCTCACTGCACCACTTCTGACCACTCTAAAAGAGTCTAATGCCAATGAGAACAAAATAAAATAGGCTGAAGAAAGAGAGAGCATTTCAGGAGCTAAAGAAAGCAATCACAAACGCTCCAGTGTTTGGTACACCTGACTACATTAAGAGATTTTACCCCTTCTGTTATTGTAATGAAATTACGACAGCAGTACTGACTCAAAAGACATCCATGGCACACAAACCAATTGCCTATTACAGTGGGCTGCTAGATTCTGTCATGAAAAGTCACTACCCATGTAATCAAGCACTGGCTACAGCAGCATTTGTGGTCCCGAAATGCACAACCATAGTGATGGGCTTACTGTTAACACTGTATGTAGAGCATGCAGTATTTGCTATCTTACGAAGAGTCAAGAGCACCCTCATAACTCAGGGGACATCTGGCTATATGAAGTAACACTACCATCATCGCAAGTGGTTCGCTGTCACACAGTTAATCCTGCAACATGATTTACACTCCCAGTTACTGACGATTAACAAATACATGACTGCGCTAATTACATACCAGATGAAGAAAGTAAGGTGGAAGAAGACGCAGTCCCAGGAAGTATGTTGTTTTTTGTTGATCAGTTCTCTTTCACAGATAAGGAAACTGGAATTAGACATTCTGGAGTGGCAGTTGTAAAAGCTGAACAGCAGGAGTCATCTGATAAATTAAAAATGATTAGTCAGATGCCACTACTGTCTAATTTTTCAACACAGGCTGCACAATTAGTGGCCATTATTGAAGCATTACAGCAAACTGAGGGACGGAAAGGTCACCATTTACTCAGATTCAGCATACATCATCACCACTGTACATTTTACTAGCGTTCACAGATGGGAAATGAGAGGATTTCCTAAATCTTATGGGTCCCTCGTGATGCACAAATAGGTATTGGCACAATGAATAGAAGCTCTTACTGTTCCATTCAAAATAGCAGTGATAAAGTGTGCAGTGCACACCAGTCAGTAAGACCTTATCTCCAGGGGTAATGCTCTGGCAGATTGGGCAGGAAAAAAAGCAGCTAAAACATCCCCAAGTTATAATGAATATGATGAACACACAGTAGGAATGATGACAAGCAGGCACCAGGATGCTACCGAATTACCACCCCCGTATACAGAGACAGCACAATTAAATTTACACGAATTGCACGAACAAGCACTACCTCATGAAAGGGAGCTGTGTGGACAGCAAGGCTGCACGTAGTCACCAACAGATTTCATTTACAGGCAAGATAGCACAGGCAAGCCAGTATTGCCACAAGCCCTACTGCACACAGCTCTAGAGCAACTCCAATCTCCCAGCACAAACTGCAAAGGAATATCTTATTGCTACATTACAGACGCATTGGCTTATTCCACAACTTTCTTAAATGATCACATTTTATGTTACAGGAAGTGCAATATGCAAACAGTACAGCCCTAAGCCTACATTGAAAGTGATCACCTCAACAATACCACGCCCAAAAGATCCATTTAAAAATGTACATTTAGACTTTGTTGACATGATTGAGAAATGTAACAGTTACAGGTTCCTTATAGTAGTTGTTTGTCCATTTTCAAGATGGATTGAGGCAGGACCATGTGTACACAATGATGCTAAAGCAGCAGCCAATATTTTATAATGCAATATTCCAGCACTATTTGCACCTCCCTAGGAATAAAACATAATTTGTCTTCTGTTTACCATCCCCAAATTAACCGAATTGTGGAGCGCCTCAGTGGTCTCCTAAAAGAGAAAATAAGCAAACTGTGTGCCACGTTGCACAAGAAGTGGCGGTATTGTTTACCCCTAGCTTTATGTGGCCTCAGAAATCAGCCAAGAACCGACCACCATTTGACTCGCCATTAAATAGTGACAGGGCGTCCCATGCTCACACCCTTAACGGTGGTGCAGCAAAAGACAATTAGCTCTTACTTGTCTGTCACTGAAATCTGCCAAGTTCTTCTCTAAACAGGTATTGTGAAATGAGAAGTGTCAACTCTGCTAGCGGACAGTTATGTATTTTCATTTTGTTTTTCTTTTTGTGTCTTCTTATGCTGGCGGCCACATTGTAATGATCTTTTAACGCATGTACGGCAATATGTCAAAATATCGTGAGCTTGCAGAGAGCAGTACCCAAGCACAGAAATATATCCCATAGTATCCATGCAAGCTTATTAGACAATATGTGGTACCAACAAATGATGGAGATAGGCACCAGACTTCTAATGAATGATGTTTTGTTTCTTTATTGATCCCACATGTCACCGACTCAGACAGGTTACACTTATCCAAAGAGGTACCCCTGAATAATACCTGGTGTTTATTACACCTTTTTCTTTGTAGAAAAAGAGTGCAGATGCAGCCCTTGCATGTAAAACAGGGAACATTCTTAGTAAACACCACACAATATAAGAAAGAGTTAGAAGATATAATAAACGTCCTAACAGAATACAAAGGACTAGTAGTGAAGTTAGACGCAATGGCTAAGACAGGAATTATGAGGTACAAGGATGAAACGTGAAGTGCTAAAATATTGCAACAGGGATTTTTAGGGGTATCCCGGCCTACACTTTGCTGTAAAAATTACTCTGCTACACCTCGGCGCCACGATTGTCAAGAGGCGCCATATTTTTGAGTAAATTGATCAGTATATGTTCATGGTCACTGGCACCATGGCGTAATATTTGGATGCAGGACTCTCTCTTTATTGGGGGGAAACCAGACTGACAATAGCACACGACAAGTGTCAGGCAGTGAGGGATCAACACATATCTAGATTAACCTGGGTAGAAACACCTACAACTCTTCGAGCAGGTAAAAAAACATTATTTTTTCTTTATTTTTCAGGAGAAATGGAATCGTCCCGGTGGGAAACAACATCAATTGCAATACCACAATGTATAATGCTGACATGCAATGGGGCACCTCCAGCCTAATGGACTACTACTAGCATTGTGGAGAGTGGCTGTATACATAAATTATTTCAGGTTGGAGTGGTCTCAGTTCTTTGGTCGCCATACACACCCCCTTCCTAGTGATTCCAAGAGTAGACATTTCAAAGTTACATGACCATCCCATGAGCCGTCCAACTACTTTGCTGCACCATCGTCAGACGAAGAGACTATTTTGGCACCACAACTTGGAAAGAGGTCCCGTTAGAGCACAGGTTGTTCAACTATACTCTGTTGTTCACTGGAAGCACCCTTCCATTCTTCAAAGCAAAAGTGAGTGCACATTGGTTGCAAATACCTCGTTGGGAACTTATGAAGGTGATCAACGTATTTGAAGATGGCTTTAATGCAGTAAAAGGAGTTGCGAGCTATGAGAGCAATGCTCATGCAGCATAGGTATTGTAGGAAAGTAGCCTCTTTCTAGCTACGTTACCCCCCACTTTTGTCCTGTTTGTCAGTGTGTTTGACTGTGTTTAATGGGATCCTGCAGCTAACCAGGACCCCAGTAGTTATGCTCTCCCCCTTAAATTTAGTTGTTGGGAACTGTTATCACTCTGTATTTCAGTCACAATTGGCACACTGGCGCCCCATTATAAGTCCCTAGTATATGGTACCTAGGTACCCAGAGCATTGGGGTTCCAGAGGATCCCTATGGCCTCCAGCATATATTTTGCCACCCATAGGGATCCCAAGCAAAGTGTTCTGCAGGATTGCCATTGCATTCTGCGTGAAAAGGTGCAAGCACCCTCTCACTGTCACTTTTCACTCCACCAGGTCACTTATAAGTCACCCCTATGGCACGTCTTCCAGCCCAGAGGCCAGGGTGCCAAGTACCTGTGTGTGAGGGCACCCCTGCACTAGCAGAGGTGCCCCCATGAACTCCAGGCCCATTTTCCTGGACTTCATGAGTGCGGGGACGCCACTTTACGTGTGTTCTGGACATAGGTCAATTCCTTTGTCCAGCTACATAATGGTAACTTCGAACCTAGGCATGTTTGGTATCATACATGTCAGAATCGTACCCCTATATGTTTGCAAGTATTGATTGTATGATTCCATGCACTCTGGGGGACCCCCAGCATTGCTACCACAGCCTTCTTAAGGTTTTCGGGCAGACCAAGCTGCTGCCATCTCCCAGAGAGGTTTCTGCTCTCCTGTTTCTTGAAAAGCTTGAGCCCAGGAAGGCAGAAGAAAGGATTTCCTTTGCGAGAGGGGTGTTGCACCCTCTCCCTTTTGAAATAGTTGTTACAGGCTTGGGAAGAATACCCTCCCCAAGCCACTGGCAATGCTTTGAAGGGAACATGCGGTGACCTCGTTGCATAAACCAGTCTACTCCAGTTCAGGACCCCCAATCCCTGCTCTGGCGTGAAACTGGACAACGGAAAGGGGAGTGACTGCTTTCCTGTCCATTACCACCCCAGGATTGGTGCTCAGAGCTCCTCCAGAGGGTCCCTGGGTTTTGCCATCTTGGATTCAAGGTTAGCATGGAACTCTGGGAGCATCTGAGTGGCCAGTGCCAGCAGGTGAAGCCAGAGCCCCTTCCTGATAGGTGGTCACCCAGCTAGGTAACCAATCCCCCTTTCCAGGCTCTTTAGGGTCTCTCCTTTGGGTGGTTCCTCAGACGCGGATTGCAAGACACCCGCAGGAATCCTCTACACCCTCCACTTTGACTTCTGACCAAATAAACTGCATCTGGACTCTTCAGGACCCTACAAGCTGCAACGAAGAAGCAAGGCGCCTTCTGCAACTCTGTATCCACGGCTCCTTCCAGCAACTGCAACATTTCACCAGTCGTGCATCCCCTGAGGACAGCCCATCTTCTGCCTGCATCAGAAGGGAGAAGGAAGCTCCCTTGGTGTGAAAGAGTCACTCCCCTGCTTCTGCAGGCACCAACTGTAACGACGACTGGCTGTCTGGATCCCCTCTCTGGCTGAGCTGCATGGATCCTGCATCACGGGTGGTGGACTGAAGTGGTCCTGACAGTCCTCTCTTCCAACTGTCCAACTTTGGTGGAGGTAAGCCCTTGCCTCCTTACGCAAGACAGTACCCCCTTGCACCATGTCCTTTGCAGCTGCCAAGGCTTGTTGGCATCCTTTCCTCAAGATCTTTGGAGATCCTGAAGTTCCAGCCCCCAGCACTCCATCCTGCGATGCACAGCTTCCCGAGTGGTTCACCATCAACGTGGGAGCCTTTTGCGTAGTGCTGCTTGGGTCTCTTCTACGACTTTTGTGTCCCCATCCTGTGGGGCTTCTGTGGGTGCTGCCTGGTTTTCTGTGGGCTCTCTGTGTTGCTGAGGGTCCCCTCCGACTCCCCCTTCTGGGTAGAGTCCGCCTGATCCTTCCTGGTCCCCAGCAGCACCATTTTCTGCTAACCGTGAGCTTTGTGTGTGCCAAGGCTTGTTGGCGGAATCTGAAGATGCAAACCCAACTGCAATCCTCATTCCGGGGTGGGACATCACCTGCATCCTCCAGGGACCTGACTTCATCTTTTTGGGTGCAGTGCTGACTCTTCTTCTTCACTGGCGGTTCACTTCTTGCACCTTCATCCTGATGGTTAGGGGCTCCTGCCCTTCCTGGACTCTGCAGTGCTTCTTGGACTTGGTCCCCTTTTTCCACAGGTCTTCTTGTCCAGGAATCCACTATTGGTGTCTTGCAGTCTCTTCTGGGTTTTGCATTATTCTTCTTTACTCCTCTGTGTGTGCTTTGAGAAACTTACTGTGATTTTCTCCTGCTTTCCTGGTCACTGGGGTGGGTTGTGGTACTTACCTTTGGGCTTTCCTAGTACTCCCAGCTCCCCTTTACACACTACTCTTACCTAGGTGGGGGACCGACTTTCGCATTGCATTTCTTTAGTATATGGTTTGTGTTCCCTCTAGGGCAATTTCTCTCTATCGTGATTTTCCCTATTTGCACTGTTTTCTAACTGTTTTTATGCCTATTACTGCATACTAATGTATATAATTTGTGTATTACTTACACCATAAGGGAGTATAGCCTCTATAGTATTTTTGGTATTTGTGTCACCAAAATAAAGTACCTTTTATTTTTGTAACACTGAGTGTTTTCTTTCATGTGTGTAAGTACTAAGTGTGACTACAGTGGTATTGCACGAGGAGCTTTGCATGTCTCCTAGATAAGCCTTGGCTGCTCATCCACAGCTACATCTAGAGAGCCTGGCTTCTAGACACTGACTAGTAAGGGATTTCTGGACCTGGTATAATGTGTAAGTACCATAGGTACCCACTACACACTAGACCAGCCTTCTACAGGTATGTGCGGGCTCGATGACAGCCATGCAGGGGGGAGTTTGTACCAAGCTTGGACTGCCTGCTGTACATTTGACCCAGCCAACAATGGGGACAATGGAACATTAACTGAAGCCCTTTAATTTCTGCATGACTTGAAAAAGAAGATGGTGGACAAGGGGGGTGCCCTTGATGAGTGGTTCTCAGGGTGGTACACTTGGATACCCTTCTGGATTTCAGGACTATTTAGGACCTTGTTGCCCATCCTTATGGTAGTGCTTTTGATGTACTGTGTCTTCCAGATAGTGATAGGATGCTGCAAAAGGGTTAGCCAGAGACTGGGAGGGATGTTTACCACATTGAAGAGAACATATATACATTAATGCATGCAAGTGAAAAGGAAGGGGAAGAAATAGTTGAAAGATCACCTAAAGGGGTGAATGTTACAGAGAATGTAGAAAAGAGCTAATACACGCATCAGCAGAAAGAGGTGTGGAACCGTATGTGGTCTTGAAAAAAACAAATGCCCAAACTGTTTGCAATGTCAGCTAGAGAGCCAGAATAGAGTAGCAGCCTGGGGAATGTCAGACAAGAGTTCTAGTAGATAGAGAAATATAATGAGTAAACACAGCAGAAATGGAAGGTCACAGCAGGTACCACAGGCATGCAGTGCAACAACGCGAAAAAATGTAGATGAAAGCAGACACAAAGGAAAAAGATGAGCATGTGGTTAGACATGGCAGAACAGTAGGCACAAAGGGAGGAAAGTAATGATGTGCTTCAAAGCATGAAAAAGTGACGGACACCGGTGGTTCAAAGTACGTACAAAATGTATCAATAGTGTAGGAAGTTGGCCCTGTATATACTATTTCAAAGTAAGAAATTCTGTGCACAGAGTCCAAGGGTTCCACTTAGAGGTAAGATAGTGGCAAAAGTAGATAATTCTAATGCTCTATTTTTTGGTAGTGTGGTTGAGCAGTAGGCTTATCAGAGGGCAGTGTTAAGCATTTGTTGTACACACACAGACAATAAATGAGGAACACACACACAAAGAATTAACTCCAGGCCAATAGGCTTTTATATAGAAAAATATATTTTCTTAGTTCATTTTAGGAACCACAAGTTCAAGATTTGAAGTAAACTCATAAAATGCAAGGTTCGCCACACAGGTAAGTTAGGAACTTTTAATTAAAGCAATATCATGAACAGTCTTTGTTAAAATGGCAATAAGCTTTTTTTAAAGTGGACACTGCAAAAATCAACAGTTCCTGTGGGAGGTAAGTAATGGTTAGATTGTGAGGTAAGTAAGACACTTACAAGTCTCAGTTCCTGGGCATAGGCAGCCCACCGTTGGGGATTCATGGCAACCCCAAAGTTACCACACCAGCAGCTCAGGACCGGTCAGGTGCAGAGGTCAAAGAGGTGTCCAAAACACATAGGCACCTATGGAGAACAGGGGTGCTCTGGTTCCAGTCTGCCAGCAGGTAAGTGCCCGCGTCCTCGGGGGCAGACCAGGGGAGTTTTGTAAGGCACTGGGGGTGGGGACACAAGTAGGTACACAAAACACACCCTCAGCTGCACAGGGGCGGCCGGGTGCAGTGTGCAAAGCAGGCATCGGGTTTTGTTTTGGAAACAATGGAGGGCCCCGGGGGTCACTCTAGCAGTGCAGGCAGGCACATGGGTGCTTCTTGGGACAGCCACCACCTGGGCTAGGAAGAGGGTCACTCCTGCACTGAGGTTCGGTTCCTTCAGGTCCTCGGAGCTGCGGGTGCAGGGCTTGGTCCATGCGTCGGGTCCCTTGTTACAGGCAGTTGCGGTCGGGGGAGCCTCTGGATTCTCTCTGCAGGCGTAGTTGTGGGGGTCCAGGAGGGTCATCTCTGGCTACTCACGGGGTCGCAGTCGCTGAGGAGTCCTCCCTGTGGTGGTGTTCCTCTGGATCTCGAGCCAGGGACGTCTGGTGCAGAGAGTGAAGTCTCACGCTTCCGGCGGGAAGAGTGAATTCTTTGGAAGTTGCTTCTTTGTTGCAAACATGTTGCTGTTATTGAGCAGAGCCGCTGCTCACAGGAGTTTCTTGGTCCTAGGGGTCACGACAGTCCTCTGAGGCTTCAGAGGTCACTGGTCCCTGTTGGATGCGTCACTTGTTGCAGGTTTTCGACTCAGGAGACAGGCCGGTAGGGCTGGGGCCAAAGCAGTTGTCGTCGTCTGTTGTCTCTGCAGTCTTGTAGGTCAGCAGTCCTTCGTCTTTAGTTCAGGTTGCAGGAATCTGATTTCCTAGGTTCTGGGGTGGCCCTAAATACTAGATTTAGGGGTGTGTTTAGGTCTTGGAGGGCAGTAGCCAATGGCTACTGTCCCGGAGGGTGGCTACACCCTCTTTGGGCCTCCTCCCTGTGGTGAGGGGGGCACATCCCTAATCCTAATGGGGGAATCCTCCAAAAGAAAGATGGAGGATTTCTAAAGGCAGGGGTTACCTCAGCTCAGGGCACCTTAGGGGCTGTCCTGACTGGTGGGTGACTCCTCCTTGTTTTCCTAATTATCTCCTCCAGCCTTGCCGCCAAAAGCGGGGGCGGTGGCCGGAGGGGTGGGCATCTCCAGTAGCTGGGATGCCCTGGGGTGCTGTAACAAAGGGGGTGAGCCTTTGAGGCTCACCGCCAGGTGTTACAGTTCCTGCAGGGGGAGGTGTGAAGCACCTCCACCCAGGACAGGCTTTGTTCCTGGCCACAGAGTGACAAAGGCACTCTCCCCATGTGGCCAGCAACTTGTCTGGTTTGTGGCAGGTTGGCAGGAACTGGTCAGCCTACTACCAATAGTCGGATTGGTATTCAGGGGGCATCTCTAAGATGCCCTCTGGGTGCATGTTACAATAAATTGCACACTGGCATCAGTGTGCATTTATTGTGCGGAGAAGTTTGATAGCAAACTTCCCAGATTTCAGTGTAGCCATTATGAAACTATGGAGTTAGTGTCTGACAAACTCCCAGACCATATACTCTTATAGCTACCCTGCACTTACAATGTCTAAGGTTTTGCTTAGACACTGTAGGGGCATAGTGCTCATGCACTTATGCCCTCACCTGTGGTATAGTGCACCCTGCCTTAGGGCTGTAAGGTCTGCTAGAGGGGTGACTTACCTATGCCTCAGGCAGTGTGAGGTTGGCATGACACTCTGGGGGGAGTGCCATGCCAACTTAGTCATTTTCTCCCCACCAGCACACACAAGCTGTGAAGCAGTGATTATGTGCTGATTGAGGGGTCTCCAGGGTGGCATAAGACATGCTGCAGCCCTTAGAGACCTTCCCTGGCATCAGGGCCTGTGGTACCAGAGGTACCAGTTACAATGGACTTATCTGAGTTCCAGGGCTGTGCCAATTGTGGAAGCAAAGGTACAGTTTAGGGAAAGATCACTGGTGCTGGGGCCTGATTAGGAGGGTCCCAGCACACATTTAATCAAAACTTAGCATCAGCAAAGGCAAAATGTCAGGGGGTAACCATGCCAAAGAGGCATTTCCTTACACAACCCGCCCCACAAACGAAAGAGGATGAGACTAACCTTAGAATTCTCCCCACGCCAGACTGGATCCGGAAAACTTTTCAACAGTACCTCTGCACATTGGTAAAGGGCGTCGTACGACTCCGCATCAACGTTGTCCACCGGATATGACGTCAACAGAGTCCATATAATCCCTCCTTCTACCTGCTGAGATCAGTTTGTTAATTATTTTCCGTGCTGCCACACAGATCTGAAGAAGCAGTTCCTCTGGCTGTTTTTGGCCTCCCTTTTTCGATGGTTTATCGTTGGTTGGAACAGTGTGTATGCCTTCTGACTTTAAGCCTTGTGGGTCCTATGCTCGACAGATGCTGGTGATGGACCACCAATCTATCTGTATGTGGTGCTTAGGCACCCACCATGACACCGAAGATTGTGACGCCTGTCAATAGTTGAGGCTAAAAGTGTTGGGGGAGCGGCAGATAAAGCTCCTGGTGGTGCGTTTGTCGAGGTCTTCCCAGGTCTCCCGTAGGCGTCCGAGTCCTTCTCCTTCCAAAACCCATCTGTGTAAAAACTCTGAGTTGTTCGGATGTGGCTCCATTGACGTCTCAAGGTAAGCGAGATCCACTGTTGAAGTCGTGTCCTCCTCCGGCTTCACCGCCCCCCATGCGGCTTGACTGATGATCCCAGTCTTCGGGGGTTAGGATGTCACAGGTCAAAGTTCAGGTTGACCTCAAAAGTGCACCACCAGCAACACAAAGTTGTCAGGTTTTCAATGGGATCCTATTAGGACTGAGGGTGCTCGGAAGAAAACAGGTTGCAGGTAAGTACTTCCGGTTCCAGGACACAGACCTGGGGGGTTTAGGTCAGCACCGGGGGGCCACAGTTCAGCACCAAACACACACCCTTAGCGGCACAGGGATGGCTGGGTGCAGGGTGCAGATACAGCATCGGGCGCCAAATGCTTTTCAGGGGTAACTATGGGCATCGGGAATCTTTGCCGGATCCAGATGCGGTCCGGATGGTCCTCCGGATTTAGGCTGCTGGCCTTGTTGTGTTGGCCAGGATGGTGGACTCAAGGTCAGCATCGCCTGGGGACTTTCTCTGGAATGTGGGCCACCTGGGTATGAGCTGTGGGTGTCTGGTGCAGAGTGGACAGGGCTTGCAAATCCAGGGCGGTCTTGGAGTCATTTTGGAGGGTTTCCTCTGGACAAGGCTGCTGTCCTTGGGAGTTCTTGGTCCTCTGCTGGGCAGGCAGTCCTCTGGGTGTTTGTGGAGGTCGCTGGTCTTGAAAGATCCGTTGCCTTTTTGTAGCAGGAGTCTTGAAGCTGCAGACTGGCCGGTAAAGCTTGGGCTAAGTCAGTTGTCATCTGGAGTCTTCACTGCTGGGTTCAGTCTTTCTTCTTTCTTGAAGTCACCAGGAATCTGAAGAGAAAGGTTTAGGGGTCCCCCTAAATACTTGATTTAGGGGTGTTACTGGGGTCATATCTTATTGTTTTACCTAATTTTCCCACCGGACCTGCTGCCAAAAGTTGGGCTTGGTCTGGGGGTGGGTATCTCCACTAGCTGGAATGCCCTGGGGCACTGTAACAGGAGGTCTGAGCCTTTAAGACTCACCGCCAAGTGTTGCAGTTCCTGCAGGGGAGAGGTGTGAAGCACCTCCACCCACAACAGGCTTTGTTCCTGACCCCAAAGAGCACAAAGTCTCTCACCCCATGGGATTAGAAACTTGTCTGTTAGTGGCAGGCTGGCTCAGACCAGTCAGCCCTACACTATAGGATTTGGGAAAAATACAGGGGCATCTCAAAGGTGCCCTGTGTGTGCATTTAACAATAAACCCAACACTGGCAATGGTGTGGGTTTATTGTGCTGAGAGGTTTGATACCAAACTTACCAGTCTTCAGTGGAGCCATCATGGAGCTATGAAGTTTGTAATGATAGACTCCCAGCCATCTACTTAATATGGCCACACTGCATTTACAGTGTCTTAGAATGGACTTAGACGATGTAGAGGCATATTGCTCATGCAACTATGCCCTCATCTGTGGTATGTGCACCCTGCCTTAGGGCTGTGAGGCTGCTAGAGGGGTGACTTACCTATGCCACAGGCAGTGGTTGTGGGCATGGCACCCTGGGAGGGATGCCATGTTGACTTTACCTTTTGTTCCCCACCAACACACACAATTGCAATGGCAGTGTGCATGTGTTTGGTGAGGGATCCCTTAGAGTGGCACAATATATGCTTCAGCCCTTAGAGACCCTCCCTGGCCACAGAGCCCTTGGTACCCGCGGTACCTTTTACAAAGGACTTAGACGTGTGCCAGTTGTGGATACAATGATACAGTTTAGGGAACTAACACTGGTGCTGGGGTTTGGTTGCACACACCCAGACAAGTTAGCAGCAATATCAGGCAAAAGGGGTGGGGGGGTAACTATGCCAAAAGGGGCACTTTCCTACTGGTGTTCCCTCCCACTTTTCTCAGTGATATTTCTGGTGGTCTTGCACCTTGATCCTTAGCCCTTTTACCGGTACAGCTCCTATCTTAGGGCTATATATGTTTATTTTCCTCTTGATTGTTGTCTAGGACAGCTCCCTTTTTCGTTACCATGTGCCCCGCTACCCATGGCATTCCAAGTCCTCTTGCACTATTTTGTGGTGGGAGGAATGTTCTTTCTCCCCTTTGTCTCTATTGTCCTGCTCTATTTTGCCTTCACTCTGACCGGTTACTTATTTGTCAGGCTTGGTTGAGATGTGTTCGCAGACCCACCTCCTGGGTTTCCCTTGCTTTGGTATCTATTGTATTCTAAGGTAAAGAATCTCCGGCTAGCTGTCTCTATCAGATGAACAAGTTATTTACCTTCGGTAATGCCTTATCTGGTAGTGACATAGACTAGCTGCAGATTCCTTACTGACCCACCCATCCTCCCTGTTCTTTGAACTACTGTATTTTACCTCAATATATCTTGCTTGTTCTCATCCTACCAAGCGTTTCCATTCAGTGGTGGTAATTCACAATTACATCTTTTTCTTGCACACTGTGCCATTGCCATTTTTTATGTAGCTCTGCGTTGTTGCCCAGATTCTGGTCACAAAAGAAACGTTAGTGTATCAGAGAAGAAATTATATGAACTCCTTCAACATTATATATGGTGGACACCGTCAATATGGTGTCATGTGGCGCCCTCTACTGACACACAGAGGTACTACTGAATAGTTTTTCCACATTCAGTCTGGTGCCTGGGGAGAATTCTAACGTAAGGAATCTGTGGCTAGTCTTTGTCTCTACCAGGTAAGGCGTTACCGAAGGTAAGAAACTTGTTTGTTATGTGACAGTTTGAGTTCAGCTTTTGTTCCACAGAGCTGTTCTGACCTCCCGGCCATACTCTGATAAAAAACTATACTAAATTGCCAACAGAAGTCTTGTTGCTTCTTTATTTCTCTGACAACAACAACCATGATGGTTTTTAATGTGTTTGCATTGCAGCTGTAGATGTAGAGTGGATTGTACAAAGTAGACAGTGCAACTGTTGCCCCACCTATTGCTCCACACACTTACAGTTCTTCCAAACTATTCCACTCCCAAGTGTGTAAAGTAAGAAGTCAAAAAGTAAAAATGCATTAACTTGCAAGTACGTCATAGTGATTAATGCAGATTGTTTTCTCATGATCTTCCCTTCACGTCATGTAGCTTTGGATGTGTGGAGAGATATCATTATTTGAACTTTGCCATTTATTTTATTTATGTATCCAATTATGTAGTGTAGCTGGACCAGTCAATATGAGGCTGACTTACTTGACAACTCTTGGATTTCATTGATGTGGGGTAAAGAACTTAAATCCAAGATAAGCTGTTTATAACTTAGAATTCATCTGAGTAAAAAACTTGCAGTTCAAGTCTAGGGATTTTGAAGAGGGGGAGAATTAATTAGAAACTAAGAACAGTGTAGAGTTCAACAGGTTATCAGTAAAATCTAAACCTTGATCTGCTAGCAGAAGGTTGAGTGTAGGGTAAGGGTTGACTACTAAGCTGCTTGTCGAAGGTTGAGAGTACAGTTGGTGTTGTGAGCGGAGAATATAGGCAGCTCAGGGTAAGGGTTTAGTATTCAGCTGCTTGCCAGAGGTTGAGAGTGGAGTTAATGTTGTGAATGTAGAATTTAGGTGGCTCAGAAAAAGTCTTTTGAATTCTGAATCTCCTTGAACCACTGATGATGGTGAGAAAATTGGATTGGTATGGCGGGGTGTTCTTGTGGATTGCTCTGTGTAGGCTAGGGTGGCTGGTGTGAGTTTCGAATTATGGGGGTAATGTGGTTGTATCTACCTGCAAAGTGAACCAATCTTGCAGCTGATTTTCGTATAGCTCGCAGTGAGATGATGTATACTTGTGAAGCTCCTGCTGAAATTGCATTTACAAAGTCAATCCTTTTTTTCAAATATATAGGTGGAAATTGGTGGCTTTGCCACATTGCTGATGTGGAGAGTCAACATGAGGTTTGAGTACAGTATGAAACCAAGGATTTTGCCACTGGTGTCAGTGTTGGTGAGAAACCCTCCAGATTAAAATATTTCAGGAGACTGGTATGGAGTTTGTTTTTGTGGGTTGAGGAGAGTAGGAGTTCCGTTTTCTGGGGATTTAGCTACAGGTACTGTCTATTCATCTGTGTTTGTAGTTGGGGAATGCAGTGTCGTAGGGTGACAATATAATCAGTCCTTTAGGTTATTAATTATTGGTGCATGTTGTCTGCAATTATTGTTGGGTTATGCCAGAGTTTTTGAGGATTAGCCCAAGAGTCTCCATATATAGGTTAAATTAGCTCAAGGCTACAAATGAGCAGTGATAGATGCCGGTCTCTAATATGGTTGTGACACTAGTATGGATCCATGGTTAGAAAGGATTTGAACCAGAATGATAAATTATCTTGAAAGCCCATGTGATAATCAAGAATCTGTAGTAGTTTTTGATGATCAGCAATATCAGAAGCTGCCAATAACTATGCCAGGACTAGTACCCCTGAGTGCCCTTTTTGCAGAATGTGGAATTTCTCTCCCAGCACTGCTAAAGCTGCAGTTTCAAAACTAAAGTGAGGTCGGAATCTTGATTGATGGTTAGCCAGCAGGTGTAATCTGGACATTGCATTATTTAGGTGGGTGTTCACTGTTTTTCTAGAGCTTTCCCAAGCTATGGTATATTTGATAATAGACAGAAGTCTGAAACTTGGCTACAGTCGAGTGTAGGCTTTTTGATTATTAGGGGAGATTTGGTTAATCTTCAAAAAAGTCAGAAAGATACCTTGGTCGAGGGAGGCTTAGATCAGATCAGATTAGAAAGATGTAATGATTAGCCTGGATTATTGTAGCAGACAATCCATGATGGGAGTAGTTTGTAGGTCTTAGATCATCACCAGATTCCATGTAGAGATGGGTGAAAAAGATTTCCGGGTCTGAGAATACTTTGAGGGTGGGTGGAAGGCCAGACAAGTTGGAGTATTATTGTCAAAGTTATTTTTTGTAATTTGGATTTTCATTGTGATATGAGGAAGTATTCACAGTTTTGTTTTGAAGGAGGAATTGATCAAAGTGTGGAGCTTGGAGTTGTTTGTGTCTTTGGGAGAGGTATTATTTTGCTTCTTAATGAAAGAAAATGTAACAAGGCTATTGTGAATTTATATTCTTTCCTTCATTTCACTAGCTTGAATAGTGATTAGGACTGAAATTTCCCACTCAATTTCTGCTCTCTTAATTCTGCTTCTTGCTTTGGCTAGGGTTTTAAAGAACCATGGTTGATTAAGTCAGTTGCAGTGAATTATGGGTTTTTGAGGGGCAATAGCTGTTATGCTTTAAGATTGTGTTGTGTTTGAGTACAGAACCCCTTGCAGGTGCTCCTAACTGGAATAATAGATCTGCTACACATGAGGATATATCACAGATAAAAGGATGAGAACTGTTTTGTAGTCTTGCTCCTTTTCCAATGCTATCAGTCTCTTTCTTGTGCTCTATGAGTGGCACTACCAGGTGGTAACTGCATCTGGAGTTGGTGGTGTCCTCTCTAGTAGTTGTGGCTACTTGCTTCATCCCTATGATCTATCTTGTAGCTACTTTCTGGCTTATACAGCATTGTGAGGACCAAGGAAGCAGTGTTGGAGACCTTGATGTCCAGAGAGGTTGTTGGACTCATTGTCAGTTCTGTAGGGCAGAGTTCTTGTAGGTATTTCTATTTCTTAGAAGTGCTTTTATCAGATGTCTCAGGACAGGTGCTTTGAGGGGTGATTGGCCTTCCAAGCAGTCAATTATAATTATGGTTCCAGCTTACAAAGTCACTTTTTAAGATCCTGCTATCCATGTTTAAGATGTATCGTGGTATTCCCTAGACCTTTATACATTTAAGGAATCTAGGTGGCAACAGGTTTGAACAAGTATGAACTGTGCAATATAGCAATTAGCTTGCTTTAAGATCCCAGCTCCAGCAGCGCCATTTATAGGATCTGCACATGGTCAGACTGGCCTATAGGGCAGTCAGGCACTACCTGATAGGCTGGTCTGACAGGTCAGTGTGTGGGTCGTTCTTTGGCCGTTTATGGGCCTGTTTTATGGTCGGCAGGGCCGGTTTTTACTGTTGAGGTCTCTGACATTAAATCAAACATTGACTGCAGTAGGCTCAATTCCATACAGTTTTCCATACCTTGCAAAACACTTAAACAGCAGGTCTTTACATTTTCCAAACTGCCCCAGTTTACAAATAAGGGCTGGATTCTTAGGTAAATTCACTGATGAGGACCTCTTGTATTTTGGTGCCAATGCCTATTTTCTGTTCCAGTCCAACATTGGATCAATATTTTGTAATTACTTGTAGGACTGGAATTATACTGGCAGATGATGCTCCCGTATGGAGCATCAGGGTCCGGCGCAATAACAGCTGCTGGGGATCCGGACATGACCGGTTTTAGCCACCTTAGCAGCAAAACAACAAGGGGAACGGTGTCCTGCTCCCCCTCAAGAGGAAGAAAAGTGCGCCAAAATTTGTCGCAAAGACACCTGGCCAATAACGGCCCAGTAAGGACAATTAAGGTTTCAAATCCCCCTATGTGGGGAACACCACCGCACCCTCAGCTGGGGCACGAGGGTTTGAAAGTATGGTGCTGCCCCAAAGAAGGAACATTTGTGGGGCAGGGGCAGCGCACAAAGTCAAGATGCCCGACCTGCCTACCCAGCTATTCCATGGATCCAGAGACCATTGCTTGTTGCACAATTCGGGCGCTGCCCCATCTAGGATTATCACTGCCACAAGTGAATGGCACACTCCTAAACAGAAACAACCTCGGACCAAAGGAGCTCGTGGCAGTTCTCAAAGGTAAATAATTGCTGGGGAGGTGCAGTCGGTGAGCCAGGCTCACCCCATATTCCCATGATAATATGCTTCCAGGGAGCCCTCCCCTGGGCAGAGGATAAGGGGCTGCTGGCTGGTGTGAATGGCCCTCACCTGGGGTTGATGTTTGAACAGGGCCCTACTGTGGGCTGCAAGAGGGGAGGCGCTGGTGTTTGAGGCCTTTGTTCTCCACAATATCCTATGCATGTGGCGCAGACTCTGCTATTACCCTGGAGTGTCCCCCTCCTGGGGGTAGGGCCTACAGTAACCTGAAACTGGACAGGTATAGGAGGGCAAAACTAGGTCTAGTGCCTCTGGCATGCCAGTACTGCGCGCTTTTTGTCACATGGTTGGTTGCTTCTTGCTTCCCATCATTTTATTTTGATTGTGTGTAGCAGTTGTCTTTAGAGCAGTACTTACTCTACTGACTATTATTTCATGTTGAAATGCAGATTACGCAGTACATACTTGTGTTACCTCCAGTCTAAACTACAGATAGGCGCGCTGCATCATCTGCTGCCAGTTCTGCAGTGTAGAATGCAGTGTTGCAACCTCCACTTTAGTTCTCTCCAAGGGACATCCATCTAGCACTGGCAGCACACCTCACTGTGTTCCTTAGAATTCACTTGAGACAAAGTTTGTATTGTTGGGTGGAAGCAGCCTCCTTGAAAAGGTGTCTGAAGTTCATCAGTAGGCCAGTGCCCTTACTGCAGGCAGGTAGAGCCGCAGTGGACTCGAGCACATGTTGATGACTCACTGTGGGCAGTGGAGCGAGGACCGGGCAGACTGAGAACATGTGCAGGCTCTCTCCAGCCCAGCAACACAGTGCCAGGTTGGAGAGACCTTACTGCACATGTGTGTTTGCCAGCCCGAGAAGGCCAGCCAAACATACATGCACATTCAGGGGGAGTGCTGTGCCCATGGTCATCTGGTGTGGTGCATACGTCATACAGTTGTAGTGGGGTAGCTCTAAGTTTTGAAGTTATAAGCACCTGGGTGTATTTGAGCAGTGAGTAGACATGGAACAGCACCAAGTCATATTATGGCATTAATTTGAATGGTATGTCAAGTCAGATACCAGCCTGTAAAGGATGAGCTATTAACTGGGATGTTGGCGATAACAGCCTCACATATGCTGAGTGGTTATTAATACTACTGATGTTTCGGTAGGTAGGATGCTGTGTAAAAGGTAAAGGGATGTTCAGCTGAGCCACCAACCCACCGTTCAGGGTGAGACCTGGCATCTCCAACTATAGTTAGGGATATTAAAAACAATAACTGTAAACTGGCGGGGGGAGATGTACCAGTTTACATTGCAAGATAATTTGCAGGTATTAGGGTATAGTTTCAGCTGTACCATTTTCTCTGCAGCGGAACGTCTGCATACATATGCTCACGGGCCACCCTGGAGAAGTTAATGGTAACAAAACACTTGTACTTAGCTGCACAAGAGGATATGGGCAGTAGTTGAGCAGATGTTTTGGTCTGGTGGCTGGGTGCTGCATTGCTTCTTGTAAGCAGGTGTCTGACTGCTCCCCCCTTGTTTTCTCTTTCATATGTGGCATTTGCGAGTGGAAATGTCACACGGAGAGACCAAGGAGGATCCAAGCATGTCCGTGCATAACAGCGAGGATGTACCAAAGCACATGTGGTGCGTGCGGGGAGGATAACCAAGGGAGCACAACATATTTCACCCGCCCTCAGCCTTGGCTAGTATGGCTAATCCAGCACTTAATTTGTTTAATGATTTTCCCTATTAACGGGGGAGTAACTGCTTACAACTCAACATGTATCAATCAGACATTTTATAGGGATTCCCAGAGTAAGGTAAGATAGGCACCACGACAGGACAGCATGCACACTGTGAAGGATAGGTGGGACCTCTAAGACTCCATGCCCAACCCCTCCACCCCCAGTCTATAGTGGTATAAAGTTGGTAAGAAGGTGGGACAGGGATACATACATCTTTTTGGGAACAGCCATCTCCATCCAAGGTGTAACTTTAAATGCCGAGCTATTGCATCACCGGGCACTCGTTAATTACGACAGTGCACGGAAAAATAATGGGTACTACACATTGGAGTCCTTTATCTTAGGTAACATTTCTTATTGCGAATGATTGATATAGGATCCATTGTCTCTGGAGAATATCATTTGACGCTTGGACTCGAACACACAACTGTGTTACGAGGAGTGGAATTGAGTAAGCAGGTCATTTAGGGTGTGGGAGGCACCACTATCGCTGAAGCTTCCCCCTGGCTGCATCCTATAAATCCAAGCCATGTCTTGATACTAAGAATAACATTGGAGTCACTACAAATTAAAACAGGTGTAGGAATACACTCCTCAAATGACTAACGGTAATGATAGGGGGGACCTGGCCTACCTGAGCCACAGGGAGAAACACCCTCCTAGCTCTCACAAAAGAGGGCAATTTGAGCAACAAGGGAATAACATGGAGGAACGGTAGGCAGTATAGCAGACGTCATACATGCCTCCTGTAATGCAATATAACTACATACTGCACTCAACTCCGGAAGTATAACCGGGGGTGGTTCAAACCCTATAATATTAGTACACCTGAGCAAGGGAAGAAATTACCTGCATAAAACTCATAGAGATGAGGCAGAGATAGGCCGGTAGAAGTACCTGAGAGAAGTACGGACCACAGCTAGTTCCAATAGGCAACCAGCTGGCCAGCAGGACTCAGCTGATGGGAGGCAACAAGAAAATGAAGTATCAGATTCACAATGTGCCTAAAATGAACTACTGTTGGGTATTTCCTCATTCTAGTCAGGAAGGGTGCCTGGCATGTCAGTCAGCAGGTTGTATTTCACCATGCCGAGATTGCAATGGGCCCTGGACCCATGGTTGGGCAGCTTAGTCAGGCAAGGGCCTGCTGCTGACCAGTCACCAACCAGAATACAGCGGTCTTCGTTGAAGCCAGGACAAGGTACCCCAACCTCCTAGGACCTTGAAATATGGAGTTGATTTGGGCTGCGTACCATTGTGGTCTCACAAGAGAAGGCAAAGCTCGGGAGACCACCGCCAAGGTGGCCAAGACAGCACATGTATATGGTGTTCTTAATGCATAAAAGCGGCCGTCAGGCCATCAGAAAGGAAGACAGTACCATAACAGTGATCTTTGGGAGGCCTGACAGCCGGTACACTGAGCTGCACTATGGAGTGCCAGACAGATAGCTGAGGACTGCACTGAGAGGAGAAAGAAGGAGTAGAGGGTGAAATGGGGGAGCCACCTGGGGACATAATCCCCGAAGGTGGCGTGGCGGTGAAAGGGGTATGTTGGTTAGTAAAGGAGGCACACCTGAGGGCAGTGTGCCAGAGGAAGGCTACTTACCTTGGGATGCCTTACTGCAGGGTAGGTAGGCCGAAGGGGGAGTAAGTGGAGCACGGCACTCGCAGCCCACACCTGCATGTTATCAGGGCACAAAATGGACAGACAAGGTAGCGAGTTGAGCCTAACAGCGGTAAAATATTACCCCCCTCACAATCCACAAAAAGAACCTACAAAAGAACAAAAAAAATGTATGACCCCAAAAGCGGCATGGAGGATGGCCTCAACAACAAAAGGTGTCAGAAATATGACAAGCAAATGACAAGGACTTGAGTAATATATGGTGGAGATGATTTAGGGCATGGCAAAGTTGATGCTTAAGACCTGTCATGTACCAAATGTTATGATCTTGTGAAATGTTTTATGCATTACAGAGATGATGTATGAATTTATCAACAACTACAGACCGTGATTTATGACCTGTCTCCAAATTGTGATTTATAATCCTGTCAAGAACAATGGGTGGCACTCGGAATAAGCTATGACACTTGTAATAATGTTTTAAGGCCTTGTCATTACAACTGATGTCTGACTACTGTGATTTGCGAGGTCAATGATTACATCAACCCGTGTGCCGCTTTCCGCCGTCCTGTAAGTGTTTTTCTATATTTTCAGCGCCTTGCCTCCTTGCGCTTCTGCCCCCGTCGTGCCCCTTCTGATTGTGCCACTTTTCGCCGTCCTGTTAGTGTTTTTCTATATTTTCAGCGCCTTGCCTCCTGCGCGTCTGCCCCCGTCGTGCCCCTTCTGATTGTGCCACTTTTCGCCGTCCTGTAAGTGTTTTCTATTGTTTTTCAAGTGCCTTGCCTCCTGCGCGTCTGCCCCCGCTGTGCCCCTCTGATTGCTGTGCCCCGATTGTATTTTGTGCCATTAGTGTATTTTTGTGACTGTTTTCAAATTGTGCCCGACTTTTCTGTGCCTTGTTTTTCTTGTTTTCGCCCCTTGGGCGCTCCCCCTTGCAGTTCTCTCCCTGCCGCTGCCTCCCTGCGGCCCGCCCCCCTAGCGCCCCCATTCACCGCTCCCTCCTGCCTTACGCCTCCCAGCTGCTCCTCTCTCCCCCCTCCCTTCTTAATGGCTGGCGCTGCGCCAGAGGCAAGCCCGTACGCGCCTGGACCGCACCCAGCGCCACCCCCCCTGGTCCTCACGCCCCCGCGCCCCATGCCTTCGTTACTCGGCCAGCGAACTCCTCGCCTTCAACCCTGGCCCCTCCACAGAGTGCTTCCAGGCCAGCCCGAAGCACACCAAAGGACCTTTTTCCTGCCGCACCTGCAATTTCACCTGCAACAGAACAACAAAGTCTGCAACAACCAACACAAACCACCTGCACTGCATCCTCCTCAACACACGCTCCGCACGAAAGCACGCCATCGAACTCTGGGACCTGCTCGACAGCACCGCCCCAGACGTAGCCTTCCTGACCGAAACCTGGTGGAAAGACTCCTCGGCCCCTGACATCGCCATCGCCATCCCTGACGGCTACAAGATCACCAGAAGAGATTGCACCAACGGAATCGGCGGAGGAATAGCCATCGCCCACAAAGCTACCCTCAAGATCCATACCCACACGGACGACACCCTCAAAACCGCCGAACACCTCCACTTCCAGATTCACACGGACCCCAACACTACCCTCAGAGGAACCCTCATATACCGTCCTCCAGGACCAAGAGCCCTCTTCAGCGACACCGTCTCCGACCTCGCAAGCACCCACGCCCTCGCCTCTTCAGACTGCATCCTCCTGGGAGACCTAAACTTCCACCTGGAGAACAACAATGACGTCAACACCGCATCACTGACCACCAACCTCGGACTCCGTCAACTGGTCAACACTCCCACCCACATCGCCGGCCACACCCTTGACCCACTCTTCACTTCAAGCAACCACATCTCTTTCAGCCACACCTCCGAACTCCACTGGACCGACCATCACTGCGTCCATTTCTCCTTCAAGAAAAACACCGAAGACCACTGCACCCCTCTTCCACCTCACCGCCGCTGGGGAAAAGTCACCGAAGACCAACTCACCAACACCCTCGCCAAAAACCCACCACCCGACCACACCGACCCGGACTCCGCCGCCATCAACCTCCAACAATGGATCCTCAACTGCGCCAACATCCTAGCCCCACTCAAGCGACCCACCGCCAACCAAGAAAAGAAAAAAACAGCCTGGTTCACAGACGAACTAACCACCTCCAAACGCACCTGCCAGAAACTCAAGAAAAAATGGATCCTCGAACGCACACCCGAGAACCTTGCTACCCTCAAGGAAGCCAACCGTAAACACCACCAACTGATCCGACTCGCCAAGCGCTCCCACTTCACAGAACGCCTTAACAACAACGCTCACGACTGCAAGGAACTCTTCAGCATCGTGAAGGAACTCTCCAACCCCAACGCCAACGTCAACGACATCCCTCCATCCCAGAAACTCTGCGACGATCTCTCCACCTTCTTCTACCAGAAAATCGCAGCCATCCACGACAGCTTCAACACCTCACCTCCGCCAGACCCCACCCCCAACAACTCCTCCCACGCCGACCACATCACCACCTGGACCCAAGTAGACGACGCCGAAACCCTAAAAACCATGAACTCCATCCACTCAGGATCTCCCTCTGACCCCTGCCCACATCACGTTTTCAACAAAGCCGACGTCGCCATCGCCCCCATACTCCGCAAGATCATCAACCTTTCCTTCAACACCGCTACCTTCCCGGACAGCTGGAAGCACGCAGAAATCCAACCTCTCCTCAAGAAACCTAAGGCTGACCTCAACGATCTCAAAAACTTCCGACCAATCTCCCTCCTCCCTTTTCCAGCGAAAGTCATCGAGAAGATCGTCAACACACAGCTCGCCCACTACCTAGAAGACAACTCCATCCTAGACCCCTCCCAATCCGGGTTCAGACAAAACCACAGCACAGAGACTGCACTCCTCGCCGCCACAGATGACATCAGACTACAAATGGACAACGGCGAAACCTCAGCCCTGATCCTCTTAGACCTATCAGCCGCCTTCGATACAGTCTGCCACCGCACCCTACTAACCCGTCTACACGAAGCCGGCATCCAAGACAAAGCCCTCAACTGGATCTCCTCCTTTCTCTCCGGCAGAACCCAGAGGGTCCGACTCTCACCTTTCCACTCCAAAGCCACCAACCTCATCTGCGGCGTCCCCCAAGGCTCCTCACTAAGCCCAACGCTATTCAACGTCTACATGGCCCCCCTTGCACAACTGGCCCGCCAGCACAACCTCAGCATCATCTCCTACGCCGACGACACCCAGCTCGTCCTCTCCCTGACCAAAGATCCTCTCACCGCCAAAGCCAACCTTCACGAGGGACTGAAATCCATCGCCGAATGGATGAGCAACAGCCGCCTAAAACTTAACTCCGACAAGACGGAAGTCCTCATCCTCGGGCGCACCCCATCGGCCTGGAACGACTCGTGGTGGCCCACCGCCCTAGGCCCTCCACCCACCCCAGCCAACCACACACGAAATCTCGGCTTCATCCTCGACTCCGCCCTCACCATGTCCAAACAGGTCAACGCAGTCTCATCCTCCTGTTTTAACACCCTCCGTATGCTCCGCAGGATCTTCAAGTGGATTCCAACAGGAACCAGAAAGACGGTAACCCAAGCCCTCGTCAGTATCAGACTCGACTACGGCAACGCACTCTACACAGGCATCCCAACAAAAGACATCAAACGACTCCAACGCATCCAGAACGCATCCGCCCGCCTGATCCTCGACATACCCCGCCGATGTCACATCTCCCCTCACCTGAGGGACCTCCACTGGCTCCCCGTGGACAAGAGGATCACCTTTAAACTCCTCACCCACGCACACAAGGCTCTACACGACACCGGACCAACCTACCTGAACACCAGACTCAACTTCTACGTTCCCTCACGTCAACTACGCTCTGCCAACCTTGCCCTCGCCATCGTCCCCCGAATCCAGCGCAAGACCTCTGGTGGCAGATCCTTCTCCTACCTCGCCGCCAAGACCTGGAACGCACTCCCGACCTCACTACCCCAGACCCAGGACCTCCTCACCTTCAGGAGACTCCTCAAGACATGGCTCTTCGAACGATAGCAGCACCCCCCCCACCCCCCCTCCCAGCACCTCGAAACCCTAACGGGTACATAGCGCGCTTTATAAATTATTGATTGATTGATTGATTGATAAGAGTCCATGTATGTAATAAACTGCGGCCAAATATTCCAACAACAAAATGCAAACACACTTCAGTTGTACGTTTATTGATGGATGTATATGTTGGATTGCACGAATTGGAGTGGGCCAAGTGCGGGGGTTATTGTTTATGATTTTAACAAATCGGCTTGGATATACTTGACCAATGAGCAGGCATGATAGTTAGTTCCTTTGTTAAGACAGGCAGATTGTAACAGGCGTTGGCAGTCAAACGTAAGCTTGCTGTTCTTAGCAGTCTGCATTGCTACAAGTTAACATTTCCACATCTTCTGTGTGTTGTTAAGTCTCTGGAATCTTAAAGAGCTCTTTGCTGTGTCCATTGCTTCAAAAAACTCCATGCAGTGAGTACTCTGAAGGAAGAGCTATACTGGTCCTTAAAGGAAGGCCCCTATCCTGGTGTGGATGGGCAGTTGGACATTAACCAATCTTCACAAGTAACATGATGCAGTTTTAAGTCTCAGACCCCGCAAGTCACATCGAGGCATTAAAATGTAACACTAAACCTAGACCTCGAAACTTGCACCTTGAAGAACAGAAATGTCTACAAATGAGTGAAAACTGTGTTCTTAAAACCAATCTGTCTCATCATGGAAGGTGAAGGTGACCTCAGACTTATCTATTCTGCTGCACATGTTGTCTGTTCTCTGGGGTGCTCTTCAGGTTGACACGGGCCAGCACCTTCCGAACCAGGTACTGAATTGGTCACAAATATGCATTAAATATACTAATGATTGCTGCAATGTGTTTATCAATTGTCTTGTTTAATTTTTAAGTTTGTATGTGTACAGCTTATGTATGGTGTATATGATTTGCATAAAATGTAATGATACTTTAAAGTTAAAGTTTTGAATATACTGCTGAATATACTGTTGTAGTAGCCTTATATTAGGGGTCTCTCTGGAGTGTTCTCAAACTGCAATTACGGTTAATGGAATGTGCTTATTTGTCACATTGCTCACAGTCACTTGTAAATGGGTCGCAAAAAGCACTGGGCTTCCTTTTTCATGGTGGGAAGTATCTGTGTCACTTCTTAAAGTGCCTCTAGAAAGATTGTATAAGCTACATTCCTTTGGAGCAGTATTTAAAACTGTTTCTTTCAACAGGTTTACATCCATAAACTGCATACAAAAAGCTTGGCAGGCTATCTTCCTTAAAGTCCTACATGAAAGATTTCCCTTCAATGAAACTACTCACTTCCATCCCTTATTTTTTTTAAAGCACCTCTGCTTCCCTTCTACCTTCTATCTGCCTCTTCTATGTATAAATTAAGTTCTTTGGAAACCATACCTATCTATTAATTCCAGCAAGGAGTTGCTTCTAACATTGCTCCCTCTAATGATCACATCAACGTCAACAATGTACCACAAAGAAACTGAGGTGAATGCATGGAATGAGCATGCAAAACCAACCCCAATAACTAATGGTCTGAATCCTAACTTTGGGCTCCTGGGTACCATGCTACTTGCTATCTAGTTAATAAACAACTCTTCAGGGTAGAAAGCACTATATAAATGCAATTTAATATAAAATCTCACGTTGTAGAAAATGGCAGTGTAACTGTGGCCTCTGTAGTAGAAAAGGCCTCAAAGGAACACACACACAATCTCTGTCTCTCTCACTGCCCACCACTCCCGTTGTCGGTTGGTAGCACAGGAGTCTGCAAACATACTTTGTTCTGTAAATATAGCCACATCATACTGATAACTACCTGTATGAAGTTTCAACTGTAACAATATACAGTTGTTTACACATCTGCACATAAATTAAACTTTCCGTAGTTGATGATTCTATGTAATATGCATATTTTACAGATAAGGTGTCACTCAAACAAACATAATTTGTTAACTATGTGGAATGTCGAGGGCGAGACCAGCTCATCCTGCTATGGGCCCTCTGGGGGAATGCTAGCGCTCCCCCAAGGCCCAAGCACCCCTTGCCCCTGGGCAGGGATGGAATGGGAATCACTTCCCCTTCCACCCCGCCTCGCCCCCTGAACCCATGGTGTCTGATGACATCAGCTCGTTATTGCGCTCTGACGTCATCAGAGGCTTCCCCCCAGTGCGGATCATGGGAGAAATGCTCATGGAGGGGGTGAGAGAGGCATGAAAGGAGAGGAAAGGCCTTTCCTTTCCTTTCATGTCTCTCTCGGCATTTTTGCTGCCCGATCACGGTGCGATCGGGCAGCAGAAATGCCCACTAGACACCAGGAAATTTCTTTTTTTTTTATGTTGGTGAATAAGGGGAACGGCTCCTTAGGCAAGGGTCACTCCCCAAGGGGGGGCAAAATATTTTTAGGCCTTTTACCCCCCCAGGGGCTGATTGGCCTATTATAATTAAGCCAATCTGCCCCCGGGGGCAGAAACCCCTAGACACCAGGGATCTTTTTATTTTGTGCTTAACATGTGGGGAGTGACCCCTTAGGCAAGGGTCACTCCCCTAGGGGGCAAATTGTCTTTAGGCCATTTCTGCCCCTCTTGGGGGCAGATCAGCATTTTTTTTAGGCCAATCTTCCCTCAAGCGGGGCAGATTGGCATATTTTCACTAGGCCAATCTGCCCCCGGGGGCAGAAACCACTTAGGCACCAGGGATTGGTGTGTGTTTTGTTTGGGAGGGAAGCCCCTTGGGCAAGGGTTGCTCCCCATGGGGGTGCACATTACTGTTGGCCATATCTGCCCCCATTGGGGACAGATCAGCCTATTTTTGGAAGGCCCATCTGCCCCCAACGAGGGCAGAAAGCCCACCAGAGACCATGAAAGATGTTTTTTTTTTTTTTAAAGAGGGTGGGGTATGACCGATGTGGTAATTACCCCCGATTCACTCCCTTGGGTGGGGGGGGGGACAGAAAACCTTCTAGATGCCAGGGAATAAAAAATAAAAAAATAATAGTAGGGTGGTGGCTACCAAAAAGTATGGGCAGGGTTATGCCCCCACCCCAACTGAAGATGATAATAGTCTTTCAGCTCTCACCTGCACACTTAAAGATCTTATCCCATGGCAAGCAAGAGGACATTTGATTATTTTGGGTTTGGTTTTACATTTAGGCCATGAGAGCTTGGCTAACTCTCAAAATTGTCCCACTTGGAATGGTAAGGGCTGCACTTTTTGGACTTTGGGACGCTTTGGGAAAAATCCACAAGACCTAGACACATCTGAAAACTAAATATCTGGGTGATTCCAGGGCGGTGTGCTTCACATGCACCCTGCACCATTTTCTTACCCAGAATGCCCTGCAAACCTCCAAATTTGCTGGAAATCACACATTTTCCCCACATTTCTGTGATGGAACCTTCCGGAATCTGCAGGAATCCACAAAATTCCTACCACCCAGCATTGTCTCATCTATACCGATAAAACTTCTGCCCCACTTGTAAGCCTAAAATCTTTTTTTTCAAACTGCCCTTTTGGACCTGCTTTGGTCCCCCCTCAATTTCGACAGGTTTTTGGCTCTTCTCTGCCACAGGCACTTAGCCCACCTACACAAGTGAGGTATAATTTTTACCGGGAGACTGAGGAGAACGTTGGGTGGTAGGAAATGTGTCCCGGTGCAGTGATCCCATACAGAAATGTGGGAAAATTTGATTTTTTTTTTTTTTTTTTTAGCTAAATTTGAGGTTTGCTGATGATTCTGGGTAAGAAAACACTGGGGGATCCACGCAAGTCACACCTCCCTGGACTCCCCAGGTGTGTAGTTTTCAGAAATGTCTGGGTTTGGTAGGTTTCCCTTTATGGCTGCTGACCCCAGAACCAAAAACGCAGGTGCCCCCCGCAAAAACAGGTAATTTTGTATTCGAAAGTATAGATGTGTCCAGATAGTGTTTTGGGGCATTTCCTTTTGCGGGCACTAGTCCTACCCGCACAATTGAGGTACCATTTTTATTGGGATACTTGGAGGAATGCTGGGTGGAAGGAAATTTGTAGTTCCTCTCAGATTCCAGAACTTTCTGTCATCGAAATGTGAGGAAAAAGTGTTTTTTTGGCCACATTTTGAGGTTTGCAAAGGATTCTGGGTAACAGAACCTGGTGAGAGCCCCACAAGTCACCCTATCCTGGATTCCCCTAGGTATCTAGTTTTAAAAAATTGACATGTTTGGTAGGTTTTCCTAGGTGACGGCTGAGCCAGAGATCAAAATCCACAGCTAGGCACTTTCCAAAAAACACGTCAGTTTTCAGTGTAAAAAGGTGATGTGTCCATGTTGCGTTTTCTGTCCTGGGCATTAGGCCTACCCACGCAAGTGAGGTACCATTTTTATCGCAAGACTTGTGGGAACACAGAATAGCAAAAACAAAGTTATTACCCCTTGTCTTTCACTATATTTTTTCCTTCCAAATGTAAGACAGTGTGTAAAAAAAGACATCTTATTGAGAAATGCCCTGTAATCCACATTCTAGTATGGGCACCCCGGAATTCTGAGATGTGCAAATATCCACTGCTTCTAAACACCTTATTTTGTGCCAATTTTAGAAATACAAAGGTTTTCTTGATACCTATTTTTCACTCTTTATGTTTCAGCAAATGAATTGCTGTATACCCTGTATAGAATGAAACCCCATTGCAAGGTGCAGCTCCTTTATTGGCTCTGGGTACCTAGGGTTTTTGAGGTACCTACAAGCTCTATATATCCCTGCAACCAGAAGAGTCCAGCAGACGTAACGGTCTATTGCTTTGAAAAATCTGACATCACAGGAAAAAGTTACAGAGTAAAACGTGGAGAAAAATGGCTGTTTGTTGCACCTCAATTTTAACATTTTCTTATTTCAGCTGTTATTTTCTGTAGGAAACACTTGTAGGATCTACACAAATGACCCCTTGCTGAATTCAGAATTGTGTCTATTGTTCAGAAATGTTTAGCTTTCTGGGATGCAGCATTGGTTGCGCACCCATTTCTGTCACTAACTGGAAGGAGGCCGAAAGCACAAAAAATAGTAAAAATAGGGAATGTCCCAGGAAAATGCACAAAATGTGTTGAAAAATGAGTTTTTCTGATTCAAGCCTGCCTGTTCCTGAAAGCTGGGAAGATGGTGATTTTAGCACTGCAAACCCTTTGTTGATGCCATTTTCAGGGAGAAAAACACAAGCCTTCTTCCGCAGCCCTTTTTTCCCATTTAAAAAAAAAAACAACCCCCTGAAATTTTTGCTGTATTTTGGCAAATTTCTTCGTCTCATTCAGGGGAACCCACAAACTCTGGGTACCTCTAGAATCCCTAGGATGTTGGGAAAAAAAGGATGCAAATGTGGCGTGGGTAGCTTATGTGGACAAAACGTTATGAGGGCCTAAGCGCGAACTGCCCCCAAATAGCCAAAAAACAGGCCTGGCACCTGAGGGGGAAAATGACTGGCAGCGAAGGGGTTAAAGCACTCTTTAATGTTAGAATTCTACTCTAACAGTTTAGAATAACCCCACAGTGCACAAATACTTTTGTGCTCCTGTTATTAGGAATGTAACATGCACACAACACTTAGATTGTTCTTCTTTCTCAATTTTATTCAGTAGTATATATGATGCTGAAATATTGTTAGGTTTTGACTGTGATTGGAAATATGCATTCAACCTGAGCATTCTTTCATGAAAGCGGCAATGCAGAATAAAGAGATTATAATTCAAAAACTGATTTCCATTAATTGTACATAATTTTCACACAG